>NC_140995.1:78824434-79231934 GCF_052327205.1 Somniosus microcephalus | reverse complement strand
TCAGTTGTCGGATGGCCTTTTCAACCTCATGCCGGGCTGGGGTTGTGCTGAGATGTGGCGGGTAGCATGCTGCGGGATTGAGTTGAGGACACTCGTGTCGAAGACAGAGTCTCGGTTAAGAAGATCTTCAAAGTGCTCCTTCCAGCGGGCACTGACTGCCTCCCTGTCCTTGATGAGTACCTCTCTGTTCTTGGCCCACAGTGGGGTAGGACCTTGGGTGCTTGGGCCATAGGTGGTCTTGACTGCGCTAAAGAATCCACGCACATCGTGGTTGTCGGCTAGCTGCTGGATCTCCTGCGCTTTCTCCACCCACCATCTGTTCTTTAGGTCGCGGGTTTTTTGTTGGACCTCGGCCTTCAGGCGTCAGTAGAGCTGCTTTCTTGCTCTCGAGTTCTGTTGCTGTTTCCAGATCAGGAATGCCTTGTGCTTGCGGCTTATTAGCTCCTGGATCTCCTGGTCATTCTTGTCGAACCAGTCTTGGTGTTTCCTGGTCGACTGACTGAGCATCCCTTCACAGGTGCTGATTATGGAGGCCTTGAGTGCAGGCCAGGCGCTGTGTACACTTTGTGTCTCTGCATCACTGGGAGTCGTCAGGCTGTTTGTGAGGCGCAGGCTGTATAGGGCTTTCTTAGTGGGGTCTTTGAGTGCTCCAGCGTTGATTTTCCTGCGGCATCGTTTCTGTTGTCGCCGCTGTTTTGGGGCTACGTTAATGGAGATGACAAAGCGGATTTGGCGGTGGTCTGTCCAGCAGTCGTCTGCTCCTGTCATGGCGCGGGTGATGCGGATGTCCTTGCGGTCCCTCGCTCGGATGATGACGTAGTCCAGCAGATGCCAGTGCTTGGAGCGAGGGTGCTGCCAAGAAGCCTTGTACTTGTCTATCTGACGGAACAAGGTGTTGGTTATGACAAGGCCATGTTCTAAGCATTTCATCAGGAGGAGGGTACCGATGGAGTTGCCTTTCCCTACCCCCTCTCTGCCGATCACACCTCCCCAGAGATCTGTGTCCTTTCCAACTCTGGCGTTAAAGTCGCCAAGGAGGATCAGCTTGTCGCCCGTTGGGACTCTGGATGGATTGTTCGAGGCTGGAGTAGAATTCCTCTTTGGTCTTGTCTGTGGCTTCCAGTGTTTGGGCGTACGCACTGACGACCATAGCGCACTGGTTCCGAGCTAGGGTGAGCCGCAGAATCATGAGGCGTTCGTTTATACTGCATGGGGAGTCTCTGAGACGCCCAACTAGTTCATTTTTTATGGCGAAGCCTACCCCATGGAGGCAGCGTTCTTCAGGTTTGCTTTTCCAGAAGAAGGTGTAGCCACCGCCTTGCTCCTTGAGCTGGCCTTCCCCTGCCTGCCGGGTCTCACTTAGGGCGGTGATGTCGAAATGTCTGAGCTCCCGGGCAACGATAGCAGTACGGCGTTCTGGTCTGTCACTGTTGGGGTTGTACACGAGGATCCAGGTCCCGAACTTCATTTTAAAGGTTGGAAGATGCCTGTGTGTGAATTCTTTTAACACACCAGCTACCACACGGGCTTGACAGAGCAAGGTCTTGGTCCAATGGCAAAGGGATCTAAGACGATTGGAGACCAGGCTCTTCTACAACGGCCTAGCACACACACACAAACATACTGCTACCGTCCTCCTGTCTCCTTCCTGCAGGTCCTCTCTGCCTGGGTTTCGTAGGATGCATTGTGGTCCTCCCGACCTTGCTGTTGGCCCATGCTGCACCTTCCCTGGGCCCCGTCCACGCTGCGCCACTCCTGTGCCTTGACCTCACTGCTGGGCTCGTCCTCGTTCCTGGCCTCGGACACGAATGATCACAGAAATCACAGAAACCCCACAGTGCAGATAGAGGCCATTTCGGCCCATCGAGCCTGCACCGACACATATCCCACCCGATCCCCGTAACCAACACATATCCAACCCTATCCCCGTAACCCCACGTATTTAATCCCCCTAACACTAAGGGTCAATTTATCATAGCCAATCAACCTAACCTGCACATCTTTGGACTGTGGGAGGAAACCGGAGCACCCGGAGGAAACCCACGCAAACACGGGGAGAATGTGCAAACTCCACACAGACAGTCACCCGAGGCCGGATTCGAACCCGGGTCCCTGGCGCTGTGAGGCAACAGTGCTAACCACTATGCCACCGTGCCGAATGATGTCTCTCACAGGATCAAATTAGCACTGATATTCTCCCGATCCCTGGCCCCGAGCTCCACTCGCGATCCACTAATCACTAGATCACTAGTCCAGTGGAGATGCGTAGTCTTGATGGCAGAGAGGTCTGGTAATTTGGAAGCTAAGTTCAAGTGAAGAGCCAGTGCTCACTGGTTTCGTATGAAAACCAAGAACAGGCATGCTTGGGGGATGGGCAGTGGGCTCAGGTAACTTAACCTTGCAGCTTGAACTTGCAGTTTGGGATAAAATGCACCTACTATTAGAGCCAGGGGAACTTAAACAGCAGAAGAGAGGAGACTGGGGGAGAAAGAGCAAAGGATGGCAAAGGAGCTCCCTGGGAAGCTGCCAGCCCAGGAGCCATCTATTTTTATACTATTAGTACCTCAGCCTTGCCCTCTGCCTCCACAAGAAGATCTCCTTTTTGGTCCCTAATCAGCCCTACCCTTCCTTTGACTACCCGTTTATTATTTGTGTTTATAAAGAACTTCATCGCCTCTGTACTTTCTATATTCAGCTTAGTTCTCTACTGTATTATGAACCTTACATTTGTCATAAGCCTCCTTTTGCTGTCTCATTTTAACCTCTATATCTTTAGTCATCCAAGGAGCTCTAGCTTCGGATGCCCTTCCTTTCCCCCTCATGGAATGTGTCTACTCTATACCCGAACCATCTCCTCTTTGAAGACCTCCGATTGTTCAGTTACTGTTTGGCCTACCAATTTTTTATTCCAATCCACCTGGCCCAGATCCCTTTTCAACTCACTGAAGTTTGCCCTCCACCAGTTAAGTATATTCACGCTTGCTTGTATCTTGTCCTTTTCCATAACTATTCTAAACCGGATATGATCACTGCTCCCCAAATGCTCTCCCACTGAAACATGCTTTACTTGCCCCACTTCATTCTGCAGAACCAGATCCAGCATTACCTCCTTCCTCGTTGGGCTAGAAACGCACTGATCAAGAAAGTTCTCTTATACACATTTCAGGAATTCTTCCCCCTCTTTGCCCTTTACTATCGCAGTCTATATTAGGGTTTTTGAAGTCCCCCAATATCACTACTCTATAGTTCTTGCTGTAATTTGCCTGCAAATTTGCTCTTCTATCTCCTTCCCAGAACTGTTCCGAATGCCCCAGGAATCTGAAGCCCTCCCTCCTGCACCATTTCTCTTGCATTTCATCCTACTATTCCTATACTCAGTGTGTGGTACTGGGAGTAATCCACAGATTACTACCTTTTGAGGTCCTGCTTTTTAACTTCCTCCTGAGCTCCTGAAACTGCCTGACCTCAATCATTTTCCTTCCTATGTCATTGGTTCCCACATGGATTCACAGAGGATTGTCATTGGTATTCAATAAGCTCTTCTCTGTTCCACGGATTGGCAGGCCACAGCGAAAACGCAATTCATGTGCGTGCTCTGTGCAGTCCAAGGGAAGAAAGCAGTGTCTTTGCTTGGTGGAACTGAGGTTGAGTATGGCTAAGGTTTGAAGGCTCCCACCCACTCCTTAGTTGGCTTTTCCATCTACTTTTGCTGTTTTCCCCAGCCTAGATCTGCTGGAACATGGCAGTTGGGTTGCAAATTTGATCCTCTACCCCCTCCCCTCCTGTCTGCCTATCCCAGTACCATTATATTATAGATTTATAAATGTCTGAAACTTAACTGAAAATTTTGTAGGGAATTAGACTACGCAAAGCACAAATACTTGGCAAGAGTGCAATAGGTCATAATGTGATGTAGATGACCTATTTACTAATGCAATTCTATTTCTATACAGGTGGATAACCCAGTATCAATTTTAACACAAGAAATGAGCAAACATTTCTTGCAATCCAAAAGTGAAGCAGATAAATATAAGGTAAGTTGTGTTATATGTGTGGAGATAATGTGATAGCTGAAAATATAAACATGTTTTTTGCTGCAGTATGATGCATATTATTCAGTCTTATGCCACCATAAATATAGTAGCATATTTACCCTATTAATTTGTGAGCACCAGCAGTGAGATGGGTATAATTGCATTTGTTTCTGATCTTTTTAAGAGCCACCAGTTAAATTTAGTCAACTGTTTTTGCAGCAAGATTAAAAGGCAGCTGATATTGGAAAGGACTTTATTAATTTTCCAACTTGTTTAGTCAGATATGTTAAATATATAACTTTTTGAAACTGAAAAATTTTATTTTGGAAGTGTATGCAATATGTACCGTGAGACATCTTATACTGTTAGTATTGAATGTTATGCAAGTATATTTAAGAACTGTGGAGCAATACATTATTTTTTCTTTGCCAATTTACTCCCCTTTCCTCTTTGTCCAAATGCTTAGCCTCATTGCTAGAGTACTGTTCCTCACCACTCATCCTTCAGTGTTTCAATAAGTGGATATTATTCTTGTGTGAGTGTTGGCAGGCTATTTGGCTGTGGTATGCGAGGGAGGAAAGAGAACGAGAGAGAGAATTGCAGCTGAACAGGATCCTGTCCTCCCATGCCATCCGCATGTGCACATTTACGGCTGGGATTGCTGGAAATCTAATTATCCTTCCCTAGTCTGAGGTGCTGCGGCTCACTATAGCATGGTTACAGCTGTCGTGGCTGCGATTAGCTAACTCAGCTCATAGAAACCTTTCATCTTAATTATTCAAGTGCTGTAAAATTGTAATCAGAATTTCTGATAACTTGGGCTGCATGCTTTTATAATGCCTGATGCTAAAATATTGGATATTGCATTTTAAAAAGTGGGTACAAGAGATGTAGAACACGTGTTTATTTCTAGAAAGGCCAACAATATAGATTCCTGACCATGTCTTGGATTACTGAGAATTGAGGTTAAAGGTTTATCTTCACCGACTTGTACACAAACTGGTGGTGACTTTGATGCAGAAAGGGAGGTACAGTAACCCGTCAATCTCCTGTAGCATTGCTTTTGGGAGTCAAGAGCAAGTATAGTCTTTACTTGAAGATGGGTTAGAGGATGGGGAATAATAGGACCAGAGCACACAGATATAGTTCATCACCATTTTAAAGTGTCCTTATTTTTATATATTTCCATTATAGATTGCTATTTCCACATTTATAATGGCAGCTGCTTATTGAACTTGTGACACTGTAATGGCACCCTTCCGCCAGTGGTGATGCTGTAGTGCCTCCATTGGCCGAGTTTAATTGCAGTGTGACAAGTTTATATGGGCTGTTTGCATTATAATTGTGGACGTGGTCTGCTACTAAGAATATTCATTCTATTTTTTTAAAAACTACATCTGATAATTAAAGATGTGAGGAATAAGAACCAAGTATTTAACTTGGTTTGTGAACCAGCATATTTCACCAAAATTGTCTGAAACATGCCTTCAGCCATTTAGGCCCCACACCCCCACCCTATACTTTATACCCCACGACTTTAACCAAGCTTTTAGTCACCCCTCTTAATATCTTCTTCTTTGGCTCGGCATCCATTTTTGTCTGATTATGCCTCTGTGAAGCACATTGGGCTGTTTCTCTATGATGAAGGGGCTCTATAAATGCTTGTTATTGTCAAAAACCATTAGCAAAATAGACCTCATAATTCAAGAACTGTTACCAGAAGTGTTAGGTGCTGACATTAAGGTCAAATCTTTTGCTAAATACTTTGATTTTTATCAACTAGATTTATTTGCCAGAGGGGGAAAGCCTTGTCTCTTAACACCAGAAAAATTACCTGGTCATTCATTTATTTTCTATATGGGAGCTTGCTAAAGCAAATGCAGTTGCATTTGTCTGCATAAAAGGTTTTAAAGTGCTTTGGTATGCCCTCAAGATTATGATAATGCAGTACATAAATGCAAGTTCTTCTTTGCTTCCTCCTACCCTAAACAATTTCAGCATTTAATCAAACGGGACATTTGATTTGAAGAAACCCAACCATATTTTTTTTATTTTTTTTTAAGTTCTTTATGAAAGCTACTCAGCTAGAACAGATGCGAGACGATTATTCCTATATCATGCAGACGAAGGCACTAACAAATGAAAAAATTGAAAAACAGGATGAAGTAAGTAAAAGTTTGTGTAACTCCGTTTTGTTCTATTAAATGTTGCACCACTCAAATATAACTGCATTTTCACTTTGATTAGATCATAACTATTTCTTTGATGATATGTTCCTAAATGACAGTCTAAGATCAAAATCATACTTGAGCTTCAACCTCTGGTAGCATAAGTGGCTAAGTGAGCACTGTGCAGTATAATTGGCACATTTAAAAATCAAGTTTGATTTCATTTGAGTCAGAAATATTTGAAGACCTGATGCATACTTTCTCCAGTGTTCTTGTAAAAAATGTTAGTGTGGTGTTTGGGGAGAGGAGAAATAAAAAGACACCAGTTCTGTGGGTTTAGGAAAGAGTTCAACTGGTCTGCAGAGATGAGCTCCTGATCATATGGAAATAAAAAGAGAAAATGCTGGAAATATTCAGCAGGTCAGGCAGCATCTGTGGAGAAAGAAACAGAGTTAATGTTTCAGGTCGCACAAGTGTCAGGTAATGACCATCTCTAACAAGACATTCAATGGAATTACCATCACTGAATTACCCGACCATCAACATCCTGGGGATCACCACAGAAACTTAACTGGACCAGCCACATAAATGCTGTGGCTACAAGAGCAGGTCAGAGGCTGGGTATTCTGCGGCGAGTGGCTCACCTCCTGACCAATGTTCCCTTTAAGCTCCAGGGAACCCGCGCAGCCAGCTTTTCAATGTAAAAACCGCGTATGCGTGATATTTTCACTACAGGGAACATTGCTCCTGCTCCCCAAAGCCTTTACAACATCTACAAGGCACAAGTCAGGAGTGTGATGGAATACTCTCCACTTGCCTGGATGAGTGCAGCTCCAACAACACTCAAGAAGCTCGACATCATACAGGACAAAGCAGCCTGCTTGATTGGCACCCCATCCACAACCTTAAACATTCACTCCCTCCACCACTGGTGCACTGTGGCTGCAGTGTGTACCATCTACAAGATGCACTGCAGCAACTCACCAAGGCTCCATGGATAGCACCTCCCAAACCCACGACCTCTACCACCTGGAAGGACAAGAGCAGCAGTTTCCCTTCCAAGTCACACACCATCCTGACTTGGAAATATATCGCCTTTCCATCATCGTCACTGGGTCAAAATCCTGGAATTCCCTCCCTAACAGCGCTGTGGGAGTACCTTCATCTCATGGACTACAGCGGTTCAAGAAGGCGGCTCATCACCGCCTTCTCAAGGGCAATTAGGGATGGGCAATAAATGCTGGCCTTGCCAGAGATGCCCACATCCCATGAATGAATTAAAAAGAAATGGTTGATGACCTTTTGTCAGAACTGGAAAAAGTTAGAGGTAACAGGATTTAAGCAAGTACAGAGTCGGGGAAAAGGGAGGAGGGGAGGAAAGAACAAAAGGGAAGATCTGTGATAGGGTGGAAGGTGGGAGAGATTAAATGATAAAAGGGATGATGGTGCAAGGCAGAAGGAGATGGTAATGGGACAAGTAAAGAAAGAAAAGATGGGTCTAGAGGAGGTGTAAATGGGAATATCAAAATCATCAGCAACAGCTGCCGTCCGAAAAAACTGGGGGCAGAGGTCATGATCTGAATTTGTTGAACTCAGTGTTGAGTCCGGAAGGATGTAAAGCGCCTCGTGGAAAGATGAGGCGCTGTTCCTCGATTTTACATTGAGCTTCATTGGAACAGTGTAGCAGGCCGAAGACAGAGTGGGAACGGGGCGGAAAATTAAAATGACAAGCGACTGGAAGCTCAGGGTCATGCTTGTGGACTGAACGGAGGTGTTCCGCAAAGCGGTCACCCAATCTGCATTTGGTCTCCCCAAATGATGAGACCACATCATGAGCAGCGAATACAGTACACTAAATTGAAAGAAGTGCAACTAAATCACTGTTTCACCTAGAAGGAGTGTTTGGGGTCCTGGACGGTGGGAAGGGAGGAGGTAAAAGGGCAGGTATTGCATCTCCTGTACTTGCACAGGACAGCGCCGTGGGAAGGGTACTGGGTATTGGGGTGGTAGAGGAGTTGATCAGGGTGTCACAGAGGGAACGGTCCCTTCAGAATGCTGGGAGGGGAGGGGAAGATGTGTTTGGTGGTGGGATCACGCTGGAGGTGGCAGAAATGCCAGAGGATAATCTATTGAATGTGGAGGCTGGTGAGGTGGAAGGTGAGGGCAAGGGGTCCTAATCCTACTGACTTGCTATTCAAGTTTTCCAATTATGGTGTCTGTTTTTATTGGGGACAAATCAAATAAAAGCTGGTCTTAACTTGGAACAAAAATCAAAATGCTGCAGATGCTGAAAATCAAACCAACACTTGGCAGCTCAGGCAGCATCTGTCGAGAGAATGCATGCCTGTTGACTCAACTGAGGAATGGTTTATACTTGAAATGTCAGCTGCCTTATGTTCTCTTGGCAGATGCTGCTGACTGGCTGAGAGTTTCCAGCGATTTTTGTATTTGTTTCTGGTCTTAACTTGGGTGGGGTAACTAACTAGAGTAGCGTGGAGTCTTCTTAAATTCTACACGGTAAGTCATATCCTCGATGAACCAGGACTTCAGCTAAAATTGTTGGCGATACCGAGCATGAAAACATGAGCTGTTCAGATAATCTGTCTGTCTGCCTTCCTGTGAAAATGTCTACTTTGGACACCTGGCAGATTTCCAGGTCATAAACTGGGCACTGTTCACAAAGCAAATTAAGCTTGTAATAGGACTGTAACTCAAAAGAAAAATGTATTCCCTTGAATGAGGAATCTAAAATAGCAAAAAGCTCCTCTGTTACCTTCCTATCTATTTTTCAGCCCTATAATGATGGACATTGTGCTGATATTTCATAGACTGATCCACCATAACCCCTTGATCGCTTTCTTCCTGTTCAGCTTGCTATATCACTGTTCCATTTAACATATATGGCCTCTGTTTGGTTATTTGTTCCCATATTAATTATCTTACATTTACACATTGAGTTGCAGCTGCCCACCAGTTACCCAAGAGTTTAGTCCTTCTGAATCTGGTTGTATTATTATTTGTATTGCATCCTATATTGATACTGTTCAAACTTTAAAAATTAGCTATCAAACACCAAAGCTTGAATCAAAAAAAATTCTTAGCATTAGTGAAGATCGAAAGACCTGCCTGAGGTACCCTCTTTATGTTGTGTTTCAAACCTGATAAGAGATTGTATTTCACTGCTCTCCCGTCCCTCTCTTTAAGCCAATTGTTTATACTTAATCATCATACTTTGCCTCGTAGTCTATGTATCCTTACCTTAGCTGCTAATTGCTCGTGTGACATTGTCAAAAGTTTCCTGAAAATCTAAGTAGATAGTGTGGACTGCATTTCCCCTGGCTGCTGTCAATATTATTGAAAATCCTAGGTTAGAGAGGGAATAATTCCAATGTATTTCTCTCTTGCATCACCCACTTCATACTCTTTACCTCTTTGGGGTAATTATTAGCTGCTTCTGCAGAGCCTGGGAAGTAGATGTGCTTTGTTGGTGTCAGGCATGAGATCCTCCCTTTCCTGAATCCATGCCGATTGTCCTTTATTAAGTTATCCTTTCATGACTGCTCACCCACTTAAGTCAAATCATTTCCAATGTTTGCCCTACAAATAAAAATGAACTTTGTAGTCAAAGATTACTTTTGATTTGTTTAAATCTGCCTGACTTTGTTTTTCATATTTCAGTGATGTGTCTAGCAAAATGCAACAATATATTTAGAATGGCACAAGAGAGCACATACTAAGGCCGCGATTTCTCCTTCCTTGGTAGGTCCGTGGCGGGTGAGGTCGATGGCGGGCCACACCCTCGCTGCTGGCTCCATCCCGGCCTCCGACATGACTTACCCCTGATTGGGCTTGTTAAACCCGCCCAATGAATTTCCCAGCCAATTGAAAGAAGCGGGTCTGAGGACGTAATTTGATGACGCGTCATCAGCCGATTTCTTTAAAGGGACTATGTGCAAATTTATTTTGACAGTTGTGCTGCAAACACGGACAAGCACTGCACAGCTGCACCCAGGCTCTCGCATGCTTATGGAGGGAGTCACAGCACACAGGGAGGTTCTCTTCCCTTCTAATGGGTGGAAGAGACCTCCCTAGGAGACCAACGCAGCCTGGTTGCACATTGCACAGGAGGGCACAAGCAGGGATATCGTCAGGAGGACTAGGCTGCAGTGGTGTAAACCTTTCAATTATCTCAGTAGATCAGGAAATGTTACTGCAACGCCACACTCAACCTTATCCTGCTGTGCCACGCATCACATCCCCATCACTCTGCCTTCCCTACTCCTGCACATCCTTACTCACACCAACTTACCTTGCACCTCCACCCATCCCTCTCTATGTACATTATCACTTCCCCATCTCACTAGCCATCCCTCACACTCGCCCTCATCCTAGTCCAATCATGGTGTGGAGATGCCGGAGTTGGACTGGGGCGGACAAATGTAAGAAGTCACACAACACCAGGTTATAGTCCAACAGCTTTATTTGAAATCACAAGCTTTCGGAGCGCTGCTCCTTCGTCAGGTGAAGTGGAGAAATGCATAAAGACACAGCTTATATAGTCAGAGAATCATGTCAGATGTTTACAGGTAATGTTTCCAACTGCCATTTATCACACCTCGGCAGAGAGATAATCACAGCAATCAAAGGTGTGAATGGTGTCCAAACAGGTCAGTCAGGAAAACATTATATCAAAGAACAATGATGTGGTGTCACAAGGGGTCAAATATTGCAGATGCTGGGGTCTGTATGAAAAACAAAAAAACAGACAAAATTTTTTTTTGCTGGAAATCACAGCAGGTCCGGCCGCATCTGTGTAGAGAGAACAAGCCAATGTCGACTCGAGTCTGGATGACCCTGTGTCAGGTGGGGTTACATGTAGCGTGACATGAACCCTAGATCTCGGTTGAGGCCGTCCTCATGGGTGCGGAACTTGGCTATCAGTTTCTGCTCGACGATTTTGCGTTGTCGTGTGTCTCGAAGGCCGCCTTGGAGAATGCTTACCCGAAGATCGGAGGCTGAATGTCCTTGACTGCTGAAGTGTTCCCCGACTGGGAGGGAACACTCCTGCCTGGTGATTGTTGCGCGGTGTCCGTTCATCCGTTGTCGCAGTGTCTGAATGGTCTTGCCGATGTACCATGCTCCGGGGCATCCTTTCCTGCAACGTATGAGGTAGACAATGTTGGCCGAGTCACATGAGTATGTACCATGTACCTGGTGGGTGGTGTCCTCGCGTGTGTTGATGGAATCTGTGTTGATGATCTGGCATGTCTTGCAGAGGTTGCTGTGGCAGGGTTGTGTGGTGTTGTGGTCGCTGTTCTCCTGAAAGCTGGGTCATTTGCTGCGAACGATGGTCTGCTTGAGGTTAGGCGGCTGTTTGAAAGCGAGTAGTGGAGGCGTGGGGATGGCCTTAGCGAGGTGTTCGTCGTCATCAATGACATGTTGAAGGCTGCGAAGAACATGGCGTAGTTTCTCCGCTCCGGGGAAGTACTGGATGACGAAGGGTACTCTGTTGGTTGTGTCCCGTGTTTGTCTTCTGAGGAGGTCTATGCGATTTTTCGCCGTGGCCCGTCGGAACTGTCGATCGACGAGTCGAGCGTCATATCCCATTCTTAGAAGGGCGTCTTTCAGTGTCTGTAGGTGTCCATCGCGTTCCTCCTCGTCTGAGCAGATCCTGTGTATTCGCAGGGCTTGTCCATAGGGGATGGCTTCTTTAACGTGGTTGGGGTGGAAGCCGGAGAAGTGAAGCATCGTGAGGTTGTCTGTGGGCTTGCAGTAGAGTGAAGTGCTGAGGTGTCCGTCTTTGATGGACTACAGATCACGAACCCACTCAAGTCGACCTACAACACAGACTACGCTGAGAGACTCTGCCGTCGTACCTCTCGCACACTCCTCAACCATCTCGTACACCAGCTCTACAACAGACGCCGCAACCTCGAAACCGAGATGGAGTCCATGTTCTCAGCCTGTGCTCAGGACACAGCAGACCAGCTACGAGACACCGCCAAACAAACAAGGCAACGGAACTACGCTACCTACATGCACACCAAGAACAGGAAGCTTGAGAAACTCGGCATCACCAGCAACAGCAACCAAGCCTCCCCCGGTACCACGGTTGAAACCACAGGGAAATCCATCGTCAACCTGTCCGACCACACACTTCAACCAGACGAAATTGAAGTTCTCAGCCGAGGGCTCAATTTCTGCCCCACCACCAAAATGGACCCCATCGGTCTCGCGGCAGACACAGAGGAATTCATCAGGAGAATGAGGCTCCGGGAATTCTTCCACAAATCAAGATGTCAGCAGCGAACCCAATGAGACAATCAATGATCCGGAACAGCAGACAGAGGGATCCGCAGTGCAGCAACCGAAGAAGAAAAAGAGTCAAATTGGACCCCTCCGGAGGGTCGCTGCCCTAAGCTTGACATGTATGCTCAAGCTGTCAGGAGAGTATCAACGCCAGATTCATCAGCCGCACTCACAAGACAGTCCAGAATGTCACCCGAGAACAACGCAACGCCATCCACGCTCTCAAGACCAACCACAACATCGTCATCAAACCAGCAGACAAAGGAGGCGCCATCGTCATACAGAACAGAACGGACTATTGCAAAGAAGTATACCGACAACTGGACAACCAGGAACACTACAGACAGTTACCCGCAGATCCGACCAAAGAACACACCCGCCAACTCAACAGACTGATCAAGACCTTCGATCCAGACCTTCAAAGCGTCCCACGTACTCCCCGTGTGGGAGACTTCTACTGCCTCCCAAAGGTACACAAAGCCAACACACCCGGACGTCCTATCGCATCAGGCAACGGAACCCTGTGTGAGAACCTCTCTGGATATGTCGAGGGCATCCTGAAACCCATCGTACAGGGAACCCCCAGCTTCTGTCGTGACACTACAGACTTCTTACAGAAATTCAGCACCCACGGACCAGTTGAACCAGGAACACTCCTCGCCACGATGGACGTCTCGGCACTCTACACCAGTATCCCCCACGATGACGGCATCGCTGCGACAGCCTCAGTACTCAACACCAACAACAGCCAATCTCCAGACGCCATCCTACAACTCATCCGCTTCATCCTTGACCACAATGTCTTCACCTTCGACAACCAGTTCTTTACCCAAACACACGGAACAGCCATGGGGACCAAATTCGCACCCCAATACGCAAACATCTTCATGCACAAGTTCGAGCAAGACTTCTTCGCTGCACAGGATCTCCAACCAACGCTATACACCAGATACATCGACGACATTTTCTTCCTATGGACCCACAGCGAAGAATCACTGAAAAGACTACACGATAACATCAACAAGTTCCATCCCACCATCAAACTCACCATGGACTACACCTCAGAATCGGTTTCATTCCTGGACACACGAATCTCCATCAAAGACGGACACCTCAGCACTTCACTCTACCGCAAGCCCACGGACAACCTCACGATGCTTCACTTCTCCAGCTTCCACCCCAACCACGTTAAAGAAGCCATCCCCTATGGACAAGCCCTGCGAATACACAGGATCTGCTCAGACGAGGAGGAACGCGATGGACACCTACAGACACTGAACGACGCCCTTGTAAGAACGGGATATGACGCTCGACTCGTCGATCGACAGTTCCGACGGGCCACGGCGAAAAATCTCAGACCTCCTCAGAAGACAAATACGGGACACAACCAACAGAGTACCCTTCGTCATCCAGTACTTCCCCGGAGCGGAGAAACTACGCCATGTTCTTCGCAGCCTTCAACATGTCATTGATGACGACGAACACCTCGCTAAGGCCATCCCCACGCCTCCACTACTCGCTTTCAAACAGCCGCCTAACCTCAAGCAGACCATCGTTCGCAGCAAATTACCCAGCTTTCAGGAGAACAGCGACCACAACACCACACAACCCTGCCACAGCAACCTCTGCAAGACATGCCAGATCATCAACACAGATTCCATCATCACACGTGAGGACACCATCCACCAGGTACATGGTACATACTCGTGACTCGGCCAACATTGTCTACCTCATACGTTGCAGGAAAGGATGCCCCGGAGCATGGTACATCGGCGAGACCATGCAGACACTGCGACAACGGATGAACGGACACTGCGCAACAATCACCAGGCAGGAGTGTTCCCTCCCAGTCGGGGAACACTTCAGCAGTCAAGGACATTCAGCCTCCGATCTTCGGGTAAGCATTCTCCAAGGCGGCCTTCGAGACACACGACAACGCAAAATCGTCGAGCAGAAACTGATAGCCAAGTTCCGCATCCATGAGGACGGCTTCAACCGAGATCTAGGGTTCATGTCACGCTACATGTAACCCCACCTGATGCAGGGTCATCCAGACTCGAGTCGACATTGGCTTGTTCTCTCTACACAGATGCGGCCAGACCTGCTGTGATTTCCAGCAAAAAAAATGTTTTTTGTCTTTTTTTGTTTTTCATACAGACCCCAGCATCTGCAATATTTGACCCCTTGTGACCCCACCTCATTGTTCTTTGATGTAATGTTTTCCTGACTGACCTGTTTGGACACCATTCACACCTTTGATTGCTGTGATTATCTCTCTGCCGAGGTGTGATTAATGGCAGTTGGAAAGGTTACCTGTAAACATCTGACATGATTCTCTGACTATATAAGCTGTGTCTTTATGCATTTCTCCACTTCACCTGACGAAGGAGCAGCGCTCCGAAAGCTTGTGATTTCAAATAAAGCTGTTGGACTATAACCTGGTGTTGTGTGACTTCTTACATTAGTCCAATCATACCAACTAACACTTGGGTGTTTTAGCCAATATTCATGTGAAGTTTCTGTTAATGTGGTGTCAAACATTGAAACCTTTATTTTCAACACTTGCGTTCTTGGACAGATTTGTGTACACCTTTGGAAGTGGCTTAGTGAGTTGCAGCGAATGGTGAGGCATAACAGTATCCCCTGCAATGGCGATGAGTATGAAAAGAATGGCTTGGGCATTGTAGGGATGCTTTATGGTGTTGGTGTGGGGTGGTGCCAACCTGGCGCATCAGGTGGCAGCCAGGGTGTACAAGGTCAAGTGAAGTAAATCTGTCCATGTTGAGGTCATCCCTAGTGTCCCGGGCAGCAGTGTGGTAGGGTGTTGATGCCCTCTGTCCTGTGCAGCATTAGGTGATTGCGGAGAAGGTTGGTGTGGTTGTTGGTGCTGCTGGTGTTGCAGCTGATCGTGGTCAGATTCTGAGGACCAAGGTAAGAGAGTATAAGCCGTACTCATGCTGATGGAATAGATGGGAGATGAACTTGCGATGACAGAAGCAATCTGTCAGTGGTGAGAGAGGCTGTTCCAATGAGGTGACACTGGATCGAGAGTTTGCTCCATACACTTGCAAATTACATAAAGCTCAATCTGTGTTCCAAATGCAGCAAGCAACAGATTCTGAGCTTGGAAAGTAAACAGCTGTGAGATAGGAACTTTTATAGCACATTTCAAGCTGTCAAGTAATGAGATGCTTCCATGGCCATTTAACTCCCACCTAGCTTAATTGACGTGATCCCGAGCAGTGTGGACCCCGTGGGCGAGCTGGTAAATTCTCAAAATAGTTGTTAATCCTCTGTTAACAAGGTCATAATGACCTGAATCGCCCCCCCCCCCCCCCCCCCCCAGCGCTGACAGACCCAACATTTGGTAAAGGCGCGTGACAGCAGGGTCCTGACCCGCCGCCAATCCTGCCCGCTGACACCCACCCCCAACCCCCACCAGAAAATTCCCCCCTAAGATTCTGCCAGATTTTAGGTTTGAGATGACATCAATGAAATCTTCAAAGCTTAGCATTTGCATTTCCTGAGGACATCTCAACACCACAATGTTTCATTGCCTTACATTTGACTACAGAATGTTGTTTGTCCAATATGTAATGAATATTACTCAAAAGTATAATTTATTGATGTGTTTTGATTCAAGATCCAGTCCCTTAGTAGTGGTTTGGAATATAGTGGACTAGAAATGTACCCTCCATGTATGTGCTTCAGTAAATAGTTTTTGTAATTTCTGTGTATGATTTCAATCTTTTTAAAAGAACCTATCGGAGCTAAAGGATCAAGTTAAGGCAAAGGAAGACCGTTATAAAAGCCTTGCTTCACTGAATGAACTACAGGAGAAACTGGAGCAGCTTAAGAATCATATGGCCTGGGCATTGGTGAGCAATTCAAAATAACTTTTTGTTTTATAGAAGTATCTCAGGATCAGAATTAATACTTTTCTTATTGTATAAATAGCTACTATAAATTGTCATGCAAACATAGACAGCTGACAATGGTATTGGTGAGGGAATGATTGAAATGTATTTCTCCCTTACACAACCAACTTTACGCTTCCTACCTTTTTGGGATAATTATTAGTTGAGCACTTGCCTCTGCACAGCCTGGGAAGTAGATGTACTTTGTTGCTGTCAGACATGAAATCCGCACAAAGGCCTGATAGTGGATGTGTTGTTGGATTGATAACAACGTGATCCAGTGACTTTCTCCTTGAAGCAGTTCACTTGACGGTGTCTAATTAGTCTGTCACTGGGCTAGCTATGCAACAGTTAATAGTAACTACTAGTTCTAGTGTCTTAATGGTAGTAGAAGGCGACTTCTGTTTTAATGAAATGGATTTGAACTAAGTTCTGAAGAGATTCCACCATGGCTGGAAGTATTTAAAAAGGAAATGAGCTAATTGCATGAAAAAGAGTAATATTGCAGGCTATGAGGAGCAAGCAGGTGGCTGCATTTAGACTTGGTGGCTAATGTGGAGAAAAACACCAGCACTTGATGGAACATATGGTGTGTCTGTTGTAATGACCGATGATTTAAAAAAAATCCCTCCTAGGCAATATTGAAAGTACTTCCCTGTTACAGGTATATAATTAATAATAAATAAATAGCAAGTTGCGAAAGTACTGAAACTTATTCTGATAGTTAAGATTGCCTATTTATTTTTAAATGAAGGTTTATATTCAATGTGTCAAAGTAGAATTTGTGTTGGACTTTCTGCAAATTTGGCAGAAGCATTGCAGTCATGTCCTGGTCACCTTTTTTTCCCCTTAAAAACTTATCAGATCATTTATAACCATACTATTTTGTGGTATTAAAAAAATACATGTTTTCAAATGCAATATATAAAAAAGATAGGAATTATTAGCAGTGGGAGCCAATGCATGCTATGTGTACTGTTTGGCTTATTTTTCATATGGCAGTTCATAATTATTGATGCTTGACAAATAATGTGACTATACCTTTGTCGTGGTCATTATCTTAATGGTGTGGAGATGCCGGAGTTGGACTGGGGTGGACAAATGTAAGAAATCACACAACACCAGGTTATAGTCCAACAGCTTTATTTGAAATCACAAGCTTTTGGAGCGCTGCTCCTTCTTCAGGTGAAGTGGAGAAATGCATAAAGACACAGCTTATATAGTCAGAGAATCATGTCAGATGTTTACAGGTAACCTTTCCAACTGCCATTTATCACACCTCGGCAGAGAGATAATCACAGCAGTCAAAGGCGTGAATGGTGTCCAAACAGGTCAGTCAGGGAAACATTACATCAAGGAACAATGAGGTGGGGTCACAAGGGGTCAAATATTGCAGATGCTGGGGTCTGTATGAAAAACAAAAAAACAGACAAAAAACATTTTTTTTTGGCTGGAAATCACAGCAGGTCCGGCCGCATCTGTGTAGAGAGAACAAGCCAATGTCGACTCGAGTCTGGATGACCCTGCATCAGGTGGGGTTACATGTAGCGTGACATGAACCCAAGATCTCAGTTAAGGCCGTCCTCATGGGTGCGGAACTTGGCTATCAGTTTCTGCTCGACGATTTTGCGTTGTCGTGTGTCTCGAAGGCCACCTTGGAGAATGCTTACCCGAAGATCGGAGGCTGAATGTCCTTGACTGCTGAAGTGTTCCCCGACTGGGAGGGAACACTCCTGCCTGGTGATTGTTGCGCGGTGTCCGTTCATCCGTTGTCGCAGTGTCTGCATGGTCTCGCCGATGTACCATGCTCCGGGGCATCCTTTCCTGCAACGTATGAGGTAGACAACGTTGGCCGAGTCACATGAGTATGTACCATGTACCTGGTGGGTGGTGTCCTCACGTGTGATGATGGTATCTGTGTTGATGACCTGGCATGTCTCGCAGAGGTTGCTGTGGCAGGGTTGTGTGGTGTCGTGGTCGCTGTTCTCCTGGAAGCTGGGTAATTTGCTGCGAACGATGGTCTGTTTGAGGTTAGGCGGCTGTTTGAAAGCGAGTAGTGGAGGCGTGGGGATGGCCTTAGCGAGGTGTTCGTCGTCATCGATGACATGTTGAAGGCTGCGAAGAACATGGCATAGTTTCTCCGCTCCGGGGAAGTACTGGACGATGAAGGGTACTCTGTTGGTTGTGTCCTGTGTTTGTCTTCTGAGGAGGTCTATGCGATTTTTCGCTGTGGCCCGTCGGAACTGTCGATCGACGAGTCGAGCGTCATATCCCGTTCTTTGATGTAATGTTTCCCTGACTGACCTGTTTGGACACCATTCACACCTTTGACTGCTGTGATTATCTCTCTGCCGAGGTGTGATAAATGGCAGTTGGAAAGGTTACCTGTAAACATCTGACATGATTCTCTGACTATATAAGCTGTGTCTTTATGCATTCCTCCACTTCACCTGAAGAAGGAGCAGCGCTCCGAAAGCTTGTGATTTCAAATAAAGCTGTTGGACTATAACCTGGTGTTGTGTGATTTCTTACAATTATCTTAATGGTTAGATAGTTCAAATGAATTTTGTCAAGAATATGTGAAGAACAGATGTGAAAACATCAAAATTTGTTGCATCTTTTTCATATTCTGCAACCTGGGTGTGTGAGTTGCTTACCAGAGTGTGAACAATTTTTGACCAGTGCATACTATGCACTTAGGCAGTCCCTCGGAAACGAGGATGACTTGCTTCCACATTAAAAATGAGTTCGCAGGTGACTGATGAGTCCAATGCGGGACCTACAGTCTCTGTCACAGGTGGGGCAGACAGTGGTTGAAGGGGCAGGTGGGTGGGGTGCTTGGGTTGACGTGCGCTCCTTGCGCTGCCTGCGCTTGCCTTCTGCTTGCTCCCGGCAAAGAGACTCGAGGTGTTCGGCGCCTTCCCGGATGCTTCTCCTCAACTTTGTGCGGTCTTGGGCCAGGGATTCCCAGGAGTCGATGGGGATGTTACACTTTTTCAGGGAGGCTTTGAGGGTGTCCTTGAAACGTTTCCTCTGCCCACCTGGGGCTCTCTTGCCGTGCTGGGGCTCCGAGTAGAGTGCTTGCTTTGGGAGTCTCGTATCGGGCATGCGGACAATGTGACCTGTCTATCGGAGCTGATTGAGCGTGATCAAAGCTTCGATGCTGGGGATGTTGGCCTGAGCAAGAACACTGACGGTGCGCCTATCCTGCAAATGGATTTGCAGGATCTTGCGGAGGCAGCTTTGGTGGTACCTCTCCAGTGCTTTGAGGTGCCTGCTGTACATGGTCCATGTCTCTGAGGTATCACTGCTGCTCTGTAGACCATGAGCTTAGTGCCAGGTTTAAGTTCCTGGTCTTCAAAAACACTCTTCCTCAGGTGACTGAAGGCTGCACTGGCACACCTACAATGTATGATTTAGCTCAAACATGAACAGTTGAATTTGTTCCAATCCTCTCAAATGTGAAAGCCAGAATATAAAAATCTGGCCTCCACAATTAATTGTATTAAAAATGCATTTGCTTTCACATTTTCACATTTTGGTATGGGGTAAACACACATGATTTGGACATTAAATAGACTTAAAAATAAATATTTATTGCATTTACAAATGATAGGTTCCACAGATTTGAATATCCTATTTTTTTTTGCTGCTTAATGTTCTCTGCACAGTAGAAAATGTGACCTGTGGAATTTAATTCAAAATTGTAACTGGAAAAAGTAGTACATTATTTAATTTTGTATTGTAAGGTCATTGAAGTTGAAAAGCACTTGCAACCAATAAAAGATCGTGTTAAAGCCGAAGAAAGTCGCAGTGTCAAATATGATCAGAAAGTAGAGGAGTGGCAGGTGGGTCGGTATTTTGATTCATTCATTTCTTTGGGCAATTACTTTGTTTTCCTATGTTAATGACTAAGCTTTGACTAATTTACACATGGATCTTTAGAAGTGTCCCCTTTAAGACAGCAATTGTGTTGGAAAGTTCATCCACATTTTAAAGTAATTGGCAAAAGAACCAGAGGTGACATGAGGGGGGAAAAAATTTAAACAGCAAGTTGTTGTGATCTGGAATGCACTGCCTGATTGGGTGGTGGAAGCAGATTCAATAATAACTTTCAAAAGGGAATTGGATAATTACTTGAAGGGGATAAATTTGCAGAGCTACGGGAAAGAGCAGGAGAGTGGGACTAATTGTATAGCTCTAGCAAAGAGCCAGCACAGGCAGGATGGACCGAATAGCCTCCCTCTGTGCTGTATCATTCTTTGATTCTGTAATCAATTTTCTACATTTGGACATTGCTACTACTGAACTATAGAATTTGCTACTTTTTCTTTTAAGATAAAATTTAAAACTCTGGTTTTATTCCCCTGTTCTGTAGATCAAGGTCAATGAAGCAGAAGAAAATTTTAAGGCAGTTCAGAATCGGTTACAGAAAATTACAGAGGAGGCCCAAGTATTACGACCACAGTGTACGTCTTTAAAAGAAGATGTACAAGGAAAAAACAAAGCGTGCAAAGAGACGGAGGTCAGTAGATTTAACTGGAGTATAACGGTTAACATACAATAAATTAGGAAAATTCAAATTGTTTATCAGCTTCATCTCAAATCTAGGATTTAGAGGATTGTAACACATTCCAGAGTGTGGTATCCTGTATAATAAGCAGCTTTCAGCGGTAGATTTAGGAAATGGGTAAAAATCTTGTACTCGCCTCCCTTATTTACCATGTGTGGTGTTTGACTGAATTCCACAACCTTCCCCTCATCTTCACCTTGGCCTTAGAATTTCTAGCGACAAGGGTCACAGTGACCCATGATATCTGTGGAGTACAGTTGGAGAAACTAATCTCTCCTGTTTACTTCACAACCTGATCCAGAAGATCCAGGAATTCAGCCAGCTCTCGGGAGATGAGTTCTATTACTTTAAAGTAGAGGACATATTTCTCATAAAGGACAGCCTCATGCACATAAGGACGGTGACTGGCTTTAAATGCCTTGACGTAGCAAGGACCAAAGACTTGCAAACCTATACATAGTCAACAGTGAACAGAAACTGCCTGTCAATGGCAGTTAACTGTCAATCAGCTGTAATTGTTTGCCTGAACAGGTGCTAATTACTGTGAGCAGGAAGCAGAGTCAGCAGTTGTAACTTGGGTGTGGCTCAAAGGTGTATAAAAGTAAACAGTATCTGCTGACACAGAGTGGTCTGCATAGATTGGTCTTAAACGGGGTGCATCGTGACAGTGTGTAAAAATTGAGAATTTGGAGAGAATAGGAATTCAGTGCGGGGGGGAAGAAGGTGCTGCTTTTTGCCTCCAATACTTGTAGTGCTTTGTGTTACAGGTAACTTTAATCTACCTATAACTTAAACTAGATCAAGTAATTAGTTAAAATGCTAAACTGGAAGCTAAGTTAATTAAATGCATAAACCTTAATTAAATAAATATAACAAGGTTGTGCGCCGCAACAGCAGTATGTTTGTGAAGAGCATCGCGATGACGGACGACCATGTCTACAGTAAGTGCCTGCATCTCAAGGAACTTCAGCACAGTTATTGAGCTGGAGTCAGAGGTGCAGACATTGCGGGGCATCAAGGAGGGGAAGAATTACCTGGACATTTTGATCGAGGAGACAGTCACACCCCTTAGATTACATATTGGTACAGGTCTGGTTAGTGGTCAGGGACAGGAGGGTGTGACTGCGATTTAGGCAGGTAAGGGGACCCCAGGTGCAGTGCTGGAGGAGTCTCGGTCTTTGCCCTTGTCCAACAGGTATGAGGCTCTTGCTGCCTGTGTGGATGAGGGAAAGGTCTGGAAGGTAGATGAGCAAACTGACCATGGCACTGTGGTCAGGAGGCCATTCAAGTGAGGGGAATGAAAAGGAATGTTGTAGTGGTAGAGGACAGTATAGTCAGGGGGATAGATACTATTCTCTGCAACCATTAAGGATCCTCCAGGACTAAGGATATCTCCTCGCAGTTGGAGAAGAACTTGGTGGGAGGGGGAGATCCAATTGTCATGGTCCACGTAGGAGCCAACGACATAGGTGTAGAACAAGGTATGAGGCTCTTCTGAGAGTTTGAGGAGCTCGGGTCGGAATTAAAATGCAGAACCTCGCAGGTAATAATCTCTGGATTGTTACCTGAGCCATGTGCAAATTGGCAAAGGGACAAGCAGATTAGAAGATTAAATGTGTGGCTGAAAGAGTGGTTTGGGAGGCAGGGGTTTCAATTCATGGGGCACTGGCACCAGTACTGGGGAACGAAGGAGCTGTTCTGCTGGGACGGGCTCCACTTAAACCGGGCTAGGACCAGTGTACTGGCGAATCGAATAACTAGGGCTGTAGCTAGAGCTTTAAACTAATGAAGTGGGGTGTGCTGGAAGGATTCAGGAAATGGTAAATTCAAAAGCAGTGAGAGAAATGTCAAGGCTATAGAGCAGAGTGGTGATTTAGGTAAAAGTAAGCAGAGTGGGTCAGGCAGGGACTAATATTCCACGATACTTGACTTTTAGAAGAGATAGGCAGAATGGAAAAGGAGGTAGGGGGGGTGCCCTGATAAAGGATGGGATAAAGACAGTAGAGAGAAAGTGTCTTAGCTCAGAAAATCAAGATGTAGAATCACTTTAGGTGGAACTAAGAAACAACAAGGGACAGAAAAGACTAGTGGGAGTAGCTTATAGGCCTCCTAACAGTAATTGTAGTGTCGAGCACAGTATTAATCGGGAAAATAGAAGTGCATGTAAAAAGGTAATAGAGTAATCATGGGGGACTTCAATTTTCATATAGACTGGGCCAACAAAATTTGCAGTAATAGTGCAGAGGACGAGTTCATGGAATGCATTGAAGATAGTTTTCTAGATCAGTATGTCGAGGAAACAACTAGGGAACAGGCTAATTTAAATTTAGTATTGTTCAATGAGCCGGGGTTAATTAATAACGTTGTAATAAAGGAGCCTCCGGAGAGCAGTGATCATGATATGATAGAATTTTACGTTGAGTTCGAGAGTGATTTAGTTAAATCTGGAATTATGGTCTTCAATCTGAACAAAGCAAACTACGTAGGTATGAGACGCAAGTTGGCCAAGGTAGGTGGGGAAACTAGATTAAAAGATAAGCAATGGCAAACATTTAAAGAAAGAATTCATAATTCGCAACGAATATACACTCCCTTAAGGAATAAAAACCACACGGGAATAATGGGCTAACTGTGGCTTACGAGAAGTTAAAGATAGTATTAGATTAAAGGAAGAGGCTTATAATGTTGCCAAAAATAGTAGCAAGCCAGAGGATTGGGAGGATTTTAGAATTCGGCAAAGGAGGACCAAGAAATTGATAAAGAAAGAGAGTAAACTAGCAAGAGACATAAAAACAGATTGTAAAAGCTTCTAGAGGTATGGAAGAGATTAGCGAAAATAAACCTGGGTCCCTTACAGGCAGAGATGGGAGAAATTATAATGGGGACTAAGGAAATGGCAGACATTAAATAAGTACTTTGCATCTGTCTTCATGGAAGAAGACACACAAAACATTCCAGAAATAGTGGAGAACCATAGGTCTAGTGAGAATGAGGAACTTAAAGAAATTAATATTAGTAAAGAAATAGTACTGGAGAAATTAATAGGACTAAAAGGCGACAAATCTCCTGGACCTGATGGCCTACAGCCTAAGGTTTTGAAAAGATGGCTACAGAGATAGTGGATGCATTGGTTTTGATCTTCCAGAATTCCCTAGATTCTAGAACGGTCCCCATGGATTGGAAGGTAGCAAATGTAACCCCGCTATTCAAGAAGGGAGAGAGAAAATGGGGAATTATAGACCAGTTAGCCTGACATCAGTAGACAGGAAAATGCTAGAATCTATTATTTGGAACATGATAACAGGAAACTTAAAAAAATCATGTGATTGGGCAGAGTCAACACTGACTTATGAAAGGAAAATCATGTTTGACAAATCCAAGAGTTTTTTGAGGTTGTAACTAACAAGGTAGATAAGGTGGAATCAGTGGATGCAGTATACTTGGATTTTCAGAAAGCATTCGACAAAGTGCCACACAAGAGGTTATTGCACAGAATTAGAGCTCATGGGATTGAGGGTAATGTATTAGCATGGATTGACGATTAGTTAACGGACAGAAAACAGAGAGTAGGAATAAATGGGTCTTTTTCGGGGTGGCAGGCTGTAACTAGTGGGGCACCGCAAGGATCAGTGCTTGGGCCTCAGCTATTTACAATAAGAACGTAAGAACATAAGAATTAGGAGCAGGAGTAGGCCATATGACCCCTCGAGCCTGCTCCGCCATTCAATAAGATTATGGCTGATCTTCAACCACAACTCCACTTTCCTGCCCGATCTCCAAAAATCTTTCTGTCTCGGCCTTGAATATACTCAACAACGCAGCATCCACAGCCCTTTCAGGTAGAGAATTCCAAAAATTCATAACCCTCTGAGTGAAGAAGTTCCTCCTCATCTCAGTCTTGCATTGCTGACCCCTTATTCTGAGACTCTGCCCCCTAGTTCTAGACTCTTCATCCAGGGGAAACAACCTCTCAGCATCTACCTTGTCAATCCCCCTCAGAATCTTACATGTTTCAATGAGATCACCTCTCATTCTTCTAAACTCTGGAGAGTATAGGACCAATCTTCTCATTCTACATCAGTGACTTAGTTGAGGGAACCAAGTGTAATGGATCCAAGTTTGTTGGTGATACAAAGTTAAGTAGAAAGTAAGTTGTGAGGAGGATACAAAGAGGCTGCAAAGGGATATAGACAGGTTAAGTGAGTGGGCAAGAACATGGTACAGGAAACTTTGTCCTATCCGGAGGTGAGCTATCCGGCAATCTGGAGCCACCGGCAAAAATCAGCAGCCGTTTTTTATTCTTTTTGTTTGTTTTTTTTTGCTTTGTTTGAACAGTCAAGCTGTGCAAGGTCTGTAGCTATAGCAACAGCTTCAGCTACAGAGGCTTGCAGGCCACACCCGAGTGTTTAGAAGCTGTTGCTAAGCAACAGTATTTGTTGTCAAATACGGAGATAAGAATCTCCGTATCTCTCAACATTAACTCTGGAGAGTACGGCAGTTTTGAGGCACCGGCAGCAGCTCAGTCCCGTGGGTGCCGGATAGCACAAAGTTTCCTGTCGATGGAATATAATGTGGAGAAATGTGAAGTTATCCACTTTGGTAGGAAAAAATAGATAAACAATATTTTTTAAATGGTGAGAGATTGGGAAATGCTGGTATTCCGAGGGACCTGGCTGTCCTTGTCCACGAACCACTGAAAGTTAACATGCAGGTACATTATGCAAGCAATTCGAAAAGCAAATGGTATGTTAGTCTTTATTACAAATGGATTGGAGTATAAGAATAAAGAAGTCTTACTGCAATTATATAGGGCATTGGTGAGACCGCACCTGGTGTACTGTGTACATTTTTGGTCTCTTTACCTAAGGAATTATATGCTTGCCTTAGAGGGAGTGCAATGAAGGTTCACCAGACTGTTTCCTGGGATAGGGAGATTGTCCTGTGAGAAGAGATTGAGTAGACTAGGCCTATATTCTCTAGAATTTAGAAGAATGAGAGGTGATCTCATTGCAACATATAGAATTCTTGCAGGGCTTGACAGGGTAGATGCTGGAAGGTTACCCCTAGCTGGGGAGTCTATAACTAGGGGTCACAGTCTCCGAATAAGGGGTCGACATTTAGGACTGAGATGAGGAGAAATTCACTTACAGGGTTGTAAATCTTTGGAATTCTCTACCTCATAGCTATGGATGCTCAGTTGTTGAGTATATGCAAGACAGAGATCGATAGATTTAAGGGAATCAAGGGATGGGAATAACGCGGAAAGGTAGAGTTGAGGTCGAAGATCAGCCATGATCTCATTGAATGGCGGAGCAGGCTCGAGGGACCGAATGGCCTACTTCTCCTATTTCTTATGTTATACGAAAGAAGTTTCTTCTTTTTCTGAACTCTCTTCTTTGCCCCCCCAAAAAACAATTAGCCAGAAACTCAACTAGAAAGATGCAATAAATGGCTTGTGTTGTTCTTGTGAAGGCTAAGCATAATAGAGGTACATTTTTTTTGTCTTTACTGTCCATTCCAGATGGCACTTGTTTGAATTTTCAATTTTAGTAACTTAAATTTTATTATATTTGCATGCTTAAATTTCTACGCTAATACTAAAATTAAGTTTTTATCAGCCAAATTTATTTCGACTTATTTGCTTACAGGCAACATTCCACCGCTACAGGACACAGCTGAAACAACTTGAAAAAGACCATGACCAGTTACAGAGGCGAATTGAAGAACTCCGAAATAGGTCAGAACTTTACTTATATGGTCTTGGAAGTATTATCTTGTGTATTCCTCATATTGTGATTTTAAAAAAGTGTAAATCAAATGGTTGTGTCGTTTACTTCCTTGGAGTCCTATTTGACCCTGAGCTGAGCTTCCAACCCCATATCCTCTCCATCACTAAGACCGCATACTTCTACCTTCGTAACATCGCCCATCTCCACCCCTGCCTCAGCTCATCTGCTGCTGAAACCCTCATGCGTGCCTTTGTTACCTCGAGACTCGACTATTCCAACGTTCTCCTGGCCGGCATCCCACCTTCCACCCTCCATAAACATGAGCTTATCCAAAACTCTACTTCCCGTGTCCTAACTCTCACCAAGTCCCGTTCACCCATCACCCCTGTGCTCACTGACCTACATTGGTTCCTGATTGAGCAACGCCTTGATTTCAAAATTCTCACCCTTGTTTTCAATTCTCTCCATGGTCTTGCTCCACGCTCCCTAATCATCGCATCTCTACCTCTCATCTTTTTAAGACACTCTTTAAAATCTACCTCTTTGACTAACCTTTTGGTCACCTGTCCTAATATCTTTTTGTATGGCTCAGTGTCAAATTTTGTCTGGTAGCACTCCTATGAAGCATGGTGGGGCATTTTACTACGTTCAAGGTGCTTTATAAATGCAAGTTGTTTTAACTTGAGTATAAATTTAATCTTGTACCTGATTTATTTTCCATGTTGTTATTTTGCATTTTAGCAAAAGATTCTGCACTTCACACTAAGCAGTAGTTTTTACTGTAATTGTTTCTCTTCCACTCAAATGTATTACAGCCGTGATCATTTTTTTCTTCAAAACAGTGTAAATCAAAGTTCAGAGGCTGACCTCAAAGAGCGACAGGAAAGAATTAGCAGTCTGCAAGAACAACTGAAAGCACTGGAGGACCAAGAGGTTACTACCTCCCAGCAGCTGGGACAGTTTCAACATGCAATCAGCAAGTCTAAAGAGGAGCAGTATAAGCTTGGGTTGGTAACTTAGTGTAGAGATAAGTCACTTGTATCGATAGTAACTGCTAGTATCAGACTGTATTTGTATCAGCTCACATAATAAAATAGGCAATAAGAAAAAAAGAAAGACTTGTATTTATCTAGTGCCTTTCATGACCACCGGACGCCTTGAAGCGCTTTACAGCCAATGAAGTACTTTTGAAGTGGAGTCACTGTTGTAATAATGATATATGTAAAGAAGGTATATTCAATAGTTTTTAAATAACTGAAAACTGACAGGTTTACCACTCAGTTGGCTTTGTATATTTTGGATCATTCTGTCTGTAATTGTTCAAATATCAAATTGACAAACTTATCAGAGTAGATAATACAAAATAAAAAGATTGGATTTATTTGTGATTTTCATAATTTTAGTTTGTAGGACATTTTAAATCCACATACGGTAATGTTGTACTATAGGAAGAGCAGTGTTAAAATGGCAACATTGACAATTGGATTTGTTCTGCTGAGCTAACCGAAGATGCCTTTAGATTTCCATTGTGGTCTTTAGTAGAGCTGAAATTATGGAAAATAACTGAACTTAGAAGGAAAAAGAAAAGTATAATCTAAATATTGTGACTGTCTGTGTGGAGTTTGCACATTCTCCCCGTGTTTGCGTGGGTTTCCTCCGGGTGCTCCGGTTTCCTCCCACAGTCCAAAGATGTGCGGGTTAGGTTGATTGGCTATGATAAATTGACCCTTAGTGTTAGGGGGATTAAATACGTGGGGTTACGGGGATAGGGTGGGATATGTGTTGGTGTAGGGGTTACGGGGATCGGGTGGGATATGTGTCGGTGCAGGCTCGATGGGCCGAAATGGCCTCTATCTGCACTGTGGGGTTTCTGTGAGCTCTGTGAGAAGAGCTGGTCAATAAGGATAGAAGTCACAAATGCATTGTTTTCAGAGCTGGATTACACAAGCTGTTAAAGTGTAGGCTTTGTACAAATGCATTGCTTTTCACAAAGTTCTCACTGATCTTTTAATTATCTTGCATCTTTTATTGGAAGCAAAGATCCACTTTGAAGACGTGCGAGCACATTATCATTAAGGTATTGCACTGTGATTATTTGCATGGTCTTCTGCATCCTTCTGTGCATGTGCCCATATGGGGGCAGGGCCTAAACAACATCCCGCCCCTGCCAGAACGGTGCGTGTGCAGAAGGATGCAGAAGCCCTGACACCACCGAACCCTGGGATCCTTGCACACGCTGCAAGCCCCCAGCAGCTGCGCGTGAACCCTATGCTGGGCCGGAGAGCGCGAGAGGCGGTAGAATGAGTAGGGCTCCGAGCCCCGAAACTACCAAACCCTGGGATCTTCACACTCTGCAAGCACCCAGGAGCCGTGTGTGAAATCCCTCTGGGGTTTGTGGGGCTCGGGGCTCTCGCACTCTCCGGCCCGGCACAGGGTTCACACGCAGCTCCTGGGTACCGCCATTACCAACCACATGTTTGTGAACACACCTGCTCAGCACTCTGGCCAAATGCACTTTGCTCCCACAAAAGGTTCCGGCCTGAATCTGCAGCCCAATATGCAATGATCCAGAGCTACAAACTCCGAGGAAACCTTCGAAACAACACTTATGAGCAAAACGCCTGCACACCGTACACACTGACCCCACAAATGGTCCCTTCATTCAGAATTAAAGAATTTTTATCAGTTCCAGAAGGGAAAAAAAGCGCAAAACTCCACAAAAAAAAAAGTAGCTAACTCATTTATTTTACCATCCAATGACAACTATAATTACAAGTGCAGAATATTAACACAGGCTCTTTACAAAGTTAGACTTCCACATTCTGTAGTCTGTACGACTGTAGACTGGATCAAATTACACATTGCAGGGTTGTCTACAGCACACGGGATCGAATTACACATTCCAGACAAACTGTTGGGTGTGTGTTGTCCTCCAAGGGGAATCAGAAATCTGGTGTTACAAATAAACAGTCACCGTAATGCTATCTACCTAAAGTATTTATATACAGTTTGAGGTTTGAATTAAGAATCAACAAAACTTTATGCTTTCTAAATTAATGCAAAATGTTGCTCAATTTTGCAAGTTATCTGGGGGAAGTGTATTGTTTTGAGGTGAGAACAAAGTTGTGAGAGGAAACCATTCAAGTATAAATGATCTCTCTTATGTAAAACAAATACAGGAATGGTGCATGTGTTAATTTTAAAAAAAATATACATCCAATTTCCCACATTATATAAGAATTACACTGTATTCACTTGACACACAATATGCTAAGCTTTGAATCCTAGCAAATCTACACTATAAACCTTACAGAAAACCGACAATAATTTATTCAAGTTCAGTATGCTCATAGGAACAGAATTCTGCATGTTCAGCAATGACAACCATTTTATTAAGTGAATTTAACTTGTAGAATCCTTTTCAATAAAAGTTTTTTTTCTTTGACACTATTAAGCTTATATTCAGTTTACATATGAATAAGCATATTGTAATTGTAGTATTAGCTATGTTCTATATCCCTAGACTAGAAGAAAAAGATGTGAAAAAGTCTGCTGAATCCAGGAAGGAGCGGCTTAAAGAACTGAAAGCCAGTAGAACAGACCAGTTGAAAAGGTTTGGAGAGAACATGCCTGCATTACTTGAAGCAATCGAGGAAGCACGTAAACAGGGTCGCTTCATGAATAAGCCAGTCGGCCCTTTAGGTAAATTTCAATAATTTATAACGTTATTTAAGCCAGAAGCAGCATAATTGATTTAACTTTCATGTTAATAATATGTATAATATAAATCTTCAAGATCTAATGTCTTGTGTGCTCTAGTCATAAGTTCATTAAATTTGAATGACATTCTGTGTACTCCTTTGCAACACCGGTTAGGTAATCGTAATTGTTGCCCTATGATCTAGTAGCTTTTTAATAGATTGTGTTGGAATAATCTGATGCATAAATCAGAAATACATGGTTGGACATAAGTGAAATTTAGGGTCACCGTGACTGGAAACTTAAAAGAATTTGCACCAAACTAAATATCTGCCATATCGATCAATTCAGACTCTTGAATTCAGCGGATTGGAAGGTCACAAATGTAACACCGCTATTCAAGAAAGGAGGGAGTGAGAAAACAGGGAACTACAGGCCAGTTAGCCTGACATCAGTCGTCCGGAAAATGCTGGAATCCATCATTGAGGAAGTGGTATCAGGGCACTTCGAAAATCATAACATGATTAGGCAGAGTCAACATGGTTTTATGAGAGGGAAATAATGTTTGACAAATTTATTAGTGTTTTTTGAGGATGTAACTAGCAGGGTAGATAAAGGGGAACCAGTGGATGTAGTATATTTGGATTTCCAAAAGGCATTCGATAAGGTGCCACATAAAAGGTTATTACACAAGATTAGGGCTCATGGGGTTGGGGGTAATATAGTAGCATGGATAGAGGATTGGTTAACGGACAGAAAAGAGAGTAGGGATAAATGGATCTTTTTCAGGTTCGCAGGCTGTAACTAGTGGGGTGCCGCAAGGATCAGTGTTGGGGCCTCGGCTATTTACAATCTATATTAATGACCTAGATGAAGGGACCGAGTAATGTATTCCAAGTTTGCTGAAGATACAAAGCTAGGTGGGACAGTAAGCTGTGAGGAGAACGCATAGAATCTGCAAAGGGATATAGATAGTCTAAGTGAGTGGGCAGAAAGGTGGCAGATGGAGTATAATGTAGGGAAATGTGAGGTTATTCACTTTGGTAGGAAGAATAGAAAAACAATAGTTTTTAAATGGTGAGACATTTTCAAATGTTGGTGTTCAGAGAGATTTGGGTGTCCTCGTGCAAGAAACATAGAAAGCAAGCATGCAGGTACAGCAAGTAATAAGGAAGGCAAATGGCATGTTGGCCTTTATTGCAAGGGGATTGGAGTATAAGAGTAAGGAAGTCTTGCTACAATTGTACAGGGCCTTAGTGAGACCACACCTGGAGTACTGTGCACAGTTTTGGTCTCCTTATCTAAGGAAGGATATACTTGCCTTGGAGGCCGTGCAGCAAAGGTTCACTAGATTGACTCCTGGGATGAGAGGGCTGTCCTATGATGAGAGATTGTGTAGAATGGGCCTATACTCTCTGGAGTTTAGAAGAATGAGAGGTGATCTCATTGAAACATACAAGATTCTGAAGGGGATTGACAGGGTAGATGCTGAGAGTTTGTTTCATAGAAACATGGAAGATAAGAGCAGGAGTCGGCCATTCGGCCCCTCGAGCCTGCTCCGCCATTCAATTCGATCATGGCTGATCATCCAAATTCAGTACCTTGTCCCTGCTTTCTCCCCATACCCCTTGATCCCTTTAGCCTTAAGAAATATATCCAACTCCTTCTTGAATATATTTAATGAATTGGCCTCTACTGCCTTCTGTGGTAGAAAATTCCACAGGTTCGCCACTCTCTGGGTGAAGAAATTCCTCCTCATCTCTGTCCTAAATGGCTTACCCCTTATCCTTAGACTGTGAACCCTGGTTCTGGACTCCCCAACCATCGGGAACATCCTTCCTGCATCTAGTCTGTCCAGTCCTGTCAGAATTTTATAAGTTTCAATGAGATCCCCTCTCATTCTTCTAAACTCCAGCGAGTATAAGCCCAATCGACCCAATCTCTCCTCATATGTCATTCCTGCCATCCCAGGTATCAGCCTGGTGAATCTTCGCTGCACTCCTTCCATGGCAAGAACATCCTTCCTCAGATAAGGCGACCAAAACTGCATACAATACTCGAGATGTGGTCTCACCAAGGCCCTGTACAACTGCAGCAAGACATCCTTGTTCCTGTACTCAAACCCTGTCGCTACGAAGGCCAACATACCATTTGCCTTCTTAACCGCCTGCTGCACCTGCATGCTTACCTTCAGCGACTGGTGCACAAGGACACCCAGGTCTCGTTGCACTTCCCCTTCTCCCAATCTATTGCCATTCAGATAATAATCTACCTTCCTGTATTTGACACCAAAGTGGATAACCTCGCATTTATTCACATATTGCTTCTGCCATGCTTCTGCCCAATCACCTAACCTGTCCAAATCATCCTGGAGTTTCTTGGCATCCTCCTCACAGCATACCCTCCCACCCAGCTTTATGTCGTCTGCAAATTTGGAGATATTAAATCTAGTTCCCTTGTCTAGATCATTAATATATATTGTGAATAGCTGGGGTCCAAGGACCGAACCCTGTGCTACCCCACTAGTCACTGCCTGCCACTCGGAGGCTGGAGTGTCTAGAACTAGGGGGCATTGTCTCAGGATAAGGGGTAGGGTTGTGAATCTTTGGAATTCTCTGCCCCAGAAGGCTGTGACTGCTGAGTCTTTGAGTATATTCAAGGCTGAGATAGATAGATTTTTGGACTCTAGGGGAATCAAGGGATTTGGAGATCTGGCAAGAAAGTGGAGTTGAGGTCGATGATCCGCCATGATCTTACTGAATGGCGGAGCAGGCTCAAGGGGCCGTATGGCCTACTCTTATTTCTTAGGTTCTTAAATCAAATAATTTGCTGTTCACATTTATAAGCTGCTCTCTTTTGCTATTTTAACATCTTGGTTTCTATCCCTTTTCATCTTGCTACTCAAGGAAAAATTATTCCAATTTATTTAGCTTGCTTAGTTATCTAGTGATGTGTATCTCGTCACTGTATTTTGCTCCTTCTATGATGTCTGTTCTTTTTGGATGAATGGCAGCTAAAGTTGGATGCTGTAACTTGGCAGTTTATTAATGTATGCTGGAGAATATTTTGGAATTGTGCTCTTTTCTGCAAAGCATCCTAAAATTCAGTTGATTTATGACCGAATAATTTTCAGATACTATAACTAACTACAGATTTCTTTCATTCATTGGCCCATATTTTCCGATCCCTACGGGTGTGTACGAGCTGTGTACACACCCTTAAGGACATCGGAAATGCCGGTTTCAGGCACGCGAAGCACATGCACTGAAAAACGACACTTCTGATCTGTCAAGAATCCTCTTGACAGATCGGACGCCTGCCCTGGAGAAGGGCCTCTGCAGGTGGAGAATTCCGCTTTCTGCAGAACCTCCGCCCTCTGAAATCACTTAAAAATCTTACGCCTGGTAAAAGTAGGCGTGTACGCCCTGCTTTTACCAGCATAAGAGGTTAAAAAAGTTCACTCATATATCATTTTAAAATACTTTTTAAAAAGTTAAGTTTATTTTTAGCGCCGTAAAAAACTTTAATTATTTTTTTCAAAAAATTAAATTTTTGTTTAAAATATTTAATGTAATTTTAACTCCTATTTAAAACGTGATGGCTTTTTAAAAATTTATTTTAATGTTTTGATGCCTTTTTTCAGTGATCCCCATTCATACTTTTGACAGGTCTCTCTGTCAAAAGTATGAAGGGGGATTCCCTTCTCCCATTGGCTCCCCATGGCCCATGTGATCCCAGGGACGCTTATAAACTGCATGCGCCCCTGGGCTATGTGTGCCCTACGCACTTCGTCGTGAGGCCCAGGATCGGAAATGGCCGGACCTCGGGAGTAGTGTTTTTCCCAATAGGAGGCATCCGCACACAGGAAGCCTCCTCACAGAATCACAGAAACCCCACAGTGCAGATAGAGGCCATTTCGGCCCATCGAGCCTGCACCGACACATATCCCACCCGATCCCTGTAACCCCTACACCAACACATATCCCACCCGATCCCCGTAACCCCTACACCAACACATATCCCACCCTATCCCCGTAACCCCACGTATTTAATCCCCCTAACACTAAGGGTCAATTTACCATAGCCAATCATCCTAACCCGCACATCTTTGGACTGTGGGAGGAAACCGGAGCACCCGGAGAAAACCCACACAAACACGGGGAGAATGTGCAAACTTCACACAGACAGTCACCCGAGGCCGGATTCGAACCCGGGTCCCTGGTGCTGTGAGGCAACAGTGCTAACCACTATGCCACCGTGCTGCCTATTGGAAATTAAGGGCCAATGTGTAATAAATAATATTTTAATGCTTGTGTGCATTTGCCTGCATTGCATTATTCTCCTAGCCTATTAACCTTGATTAGCATTTTAAGAGATGCATTAGTTTCAAAACAAAATCTGTGAAATCTGCAAACCTGTGGGACATTTTCTCTACTTCTCTCAGCCTAGTCAGCATTCTCACTTGGAAAAATCCTGAATTCATCTAAATTACCTGCACAGCTTCCATTGTTTGATACAAGCTAACTTGTGGTATCACATGCACCTGAGAAACTTGGGTAGCAGCGATAGGAATTAACAAACAATAACATCATTACTGCTTTAATTGAGGCAAGATCTTGATTGTGAATCATTTTAGACCTGCGGAATATTTAGACTTCATATTTTATCCTTGTCATTGACATTCTGACTCCAAGATTGAAAGAGGAAAATATAACTTTTGGGTTTTACACAGCAGTTAAGATAGTGCCAGTTATGATGTTTGAGGTATTTTGAGTCTGTTAAACTGCCAGATTGAGCATGCTGGTGGTTGTTTTGGGCCTACATAAAGAAACTGTCAAGAAGCAATCCAAATGGAGAATAAGTGTCCATTTAAAAAAATTTATGTTTTGGACTTCTGCAAATGTTGAAAGTTACAAAACTTGGAGTGAGGGCAAGAACAAGACATGCCTATGTTCCTTCACCATTTGTTCATACCATGTTTTAGATTTTCAAGAGTGGGTAAACGGGCAGTGAGTTACGATTTAAACTGGTAAGGGAGGGGAATGGCAAAACAAAGAGACTAAAAAGAAAGTCAATTAATGGCATCAATACCAGAATGATCAAATAAGAAAAGAAATGTTTAAAGTATTAAAATGCATATATACAAATGCTAGAGGGATTTGCAATACGATGACTGATCTCAAGACCGTTGTGATAGTTGGGCCTCTTGGGATCAGGATTAACGGATTAACCTCCAAGGATGGGCATGAGTGCAACACATAAGGGTTTATTGGCCCAGAAATTCGGGCCGGGGTCTTCCTGCGGGTGTAAGCCCCCGACCTGCACTTACCTTGCGCGCCAGCCATTGAGCTGTAGGGCCCCGTGGAATTCCGATCCTGGGCCTGCTCCAACTGCCGGCGCGCAGTGCTTGCGTATCCCAGGGGCGCAGTTAGTTCGATGCGTCCCCTGGGATCACGTGGGCCGTGGGGAGCCAATTGGATCAGGGAATGCTCCATTCATAAGTTTGACAGGAAGAGCTGTCAAAACTTAGAAATACTACGGGCCCCAAAACATCACCAAATCTTCAAATAATTTTTTTTATCACATTTTTTAAAATAAACTATAAGTTACATGAAATAACTATTTTAAACAATAATTTACATAGAAAATAAAAAATATTTTTTTTTTTAATTTTTTAAACGGGGCTAAAAATAAACTTACCTTTCTTTAAAGTATTTAAAAATAATAAACCTGTGGAAAAAAATATTTTAATTTTAATTAATTCACCACTTACCTTGTAAAAAGTAGGTCTTACGCCTGCTTTTTAAATGTGTAACTTCTGGAGACTTACCCTCCCGGGAAAACCTGTATATAAAAAAAACGTAAGTTCGATGCGCACGCGCAGCCTCTCCCGCGCACGCGTTCGACCTCTTAACCCCTGCTTTCAGGGGAACGGAAGTGCCAGTTTCCTGCGCAGTGCATGCAGGAAACCAGTACTTCCATTGGGCCTACGGGTGAGTATCCCATGTGTACTCACCCGTGGAGACCCGAAGTTCTGGGCCATTAATGTGTTTGAGTGGATAGGACAAGTGATAAATAGCTGTCCGGGATACCTAGGAGGCAGGTAAACAGGTTAGTACATGATAAGCTTCCGAACAAGCTAATTTGGCTAGTATATAGTGAAAAAGGAGCAAAGATAACTGATATAAACTGAGAACACTCAATTAATCTAAAATCTGAGTTAGTAAATGCAATGCATTGTGACCCTGTGTTAGGATGTCATATGATATAACTCTGATCTTGACTTGATAATGGCAAGTGATCCAGATGCCATACTGAGAATGGAAGTCGTGAATCCCCTAAGAAATGGTGACCATAACTTGATTAAATGTGGCGTAAACTAATGCCACAAGCCAGTATTCAGATATACTACTTTCAAAGGGCCAGCTTCCAAGAATAATTGAAGTATAGAGACGGTTGACTTTTAAGAATCGGTTAGATAGATGATTGAAGGAAAAGGGAATAAATCTATATGGGAACAGGGCAGACGTGAGGCATTAAGGCTACTGCTTGTGTAGAGGATACACACTAACGCAGACTGATTGGGCTAAACGACCTGTTTCTGTCTTGCAATTGGTATGTAATTTGACTGGTAGCTATGCAGCCTGAGTACTCTGAGACACAGTCACATTTTTATAGCAAACCTGCATGCTGATCTATGGTCCTTCAGAAGTTTCTGACTAAACTAGAGGACCAATAATTGGACAAGACAAGAAAAGGCTGTTGAACCTATCAAAATTAATCCCTCTTGCTCTAGCTCTCCCATTTTACGATCAAACTGAGATTTGGCTGTCACGAATGTGCATTGAGCCATTGAGGAGCTGCAAACATGTGACTTATCTCCCACATGACTGCTTGAGTTATGTGATTGTCATACTGAAGCTTTATTTTGTCCATTAGGCAGTGGAATTCTGTTGATGTAAACAGTAACAGCTGGTATGAGTTTGCTTGGGAATATGTTTTTATATATATTAGGGACTTAACCGTATGAATTTAGAAATATTGAATGTTAATTACTGTGTAGAAGAGTTTTTTTTCACTTTATTTATTTATTTATTTATTTATTTATTTATTTAGGTGCTTGTTTCAGACTGAAATATCCTGAATTGGCCTTGGCTGTTGAAAGTTGTTTGAAAGGACTGCTGCTTTCATTTTGCTGCGATAATTACCGAGATGAGCAGGTGCTACAGACTTTGATGTCTCGATATTTCTATTCAGGAAAACGACCCCAAATTAATGTGTGTGAGTTTGCAAATCAAGTATACAATGTAAAAGACAGGTATGTTTCAAAATTCGCAAATATTTGATCTTTCATTCAGGCTTTTTCGCACAACAAAGTTGTATGGAAAAGCATTGGGTAAAGAATATAAATTATTAAGTTGTTAAGTTAGCCTTATGTGCACTTGTCTACTTTTGTCAGCAGGAGTATGTTTTTTTTTAAATTAGCAATGTTGTTGTCTGCATGGTATTGTATTATACAGTGGCTGTTGCTAGTCACATTTGGGTCTCTGGTATAAATTTCAGAGAAAAGAATTATCACTCATTCTATTCCACGGGGCACACCATCAGTCTATTAAACTATTGCCCGCATAGATGACCCTGCCGGAAAAAGTTTTGTTCGCAGGTACTAATGGCATTATTAATAATGCAAATCAGTTAGATGATGATGCACAAGATTGTGAAAAAGTTTATAACACTGATATGTCAAAATGACTGCAAATGCACTTGTTTTCATTCTGCAAAACTGCATAATTGTATTGTCTTTAACAGAGAACAGCATTTTGCTGCTGTCTTAATGTGTAAGTGTTTGATATTCATCACTCTGCTATGTTCATTGTTTTCATAGCTTCATTCGGGAGACTGTTAAATCAACTTTGAATTTATATTTTTCTCCCAAGAGCTGTTCATCATCCAGATTTCCCAACAGTTCTTGATGCCTTAGAAATAGATAACCCAGTGGTGGCAAACTGTTTGATTGACATGAGAGGCATAGAAAAAGTCCTGCTAATCAATGTAAGTCCTCCTTTTGCAGTTTTCTTTCTGTGGAATTTCAGTTGTGGCTGTGGTGGTTTGAAAGTTGGAATCTGAATTAAGTTGCATTTTTTAATAGTGGACTGCATAATGCAGCACATTGTACCTGAACTATTTTACATTTTGTTAGAGAGTTTACTTCACCAAATATGTAGTGTATCGCTGATTAATAAAAAATGTCCCAGTAAAGGATCCCCTTGGAATGAGTGACCATAACATGATTGAATTCCAAATTCAGTTGGAGGGTGAGAGAGTTGGATCTCAAACCAGCGTACTAAGCTTAAATAAAGGAGACTATGAAGGTATGAGAGCAGAGTTGACTAAAGTGGACTGGGAAAATAGATTAAAGTCTAAGACGGTACATGAGCAGTGGTGTACATTCAAGGAGATATTTCACAACTTTCAAGAAAAATATATTCCAGTGAGGAAAAAGGGGCGTAAAAGAAAAGACAGCCATCCGTGGCTAAGTAAGGTAATAAAGGATAGTATCCGACTGAAAACAAGGGCATATAAAGTAGCCAAATCTAGTGGGAGGATAGAAGATTGGGAAGCATTTAAAAGCCAGCAAAGAATAACTAAAAGATTAATTAAGAAAGGGAAGATAGATTATGAAAGTAAACTAGCAAAAAATATCAAAACAGATAGCAAGAGTTTCTACAGTGGCTAAAGTGAATGTTGGTCCCTTAGAGGACGAGACCGGGAAATTAGTGGTGGGGAACATGGAGATGGCAAAAACGCTGAACAAATATTTTGGATCAGTCTTTACAGTGGAGGACACTAAAAATATCCCAACACTGGACAAACAGGGGGCTATAAGGGGGGAGGAGCTAAACACAATTAAAATCACTAAGGAGGTGGTACTCGGTAAGATAATGGGACTAAAGGCGGATAAATCCCCTGGACCTGATGGCTTACATCCTAGGGTCTTGAGAGAAGTAGCGGTAGGGATTGTGGATCCATTGGTGGTAATTTTCCAAAACTCCCTGGATTCAGATTGGAAAACTGCTAATGTAACGCCCTTATTTAAAAAGGGAGGCAGACAAAAGGCTGGAAACTATAGACCAGTTAGCCTAACATCTGTGGTTGATAAAATGTTGAAGTCCATTATTAAGGAAGCAGTAACAGGACATTTGGATAAGCATAATTTAATCAGACAGAGTCAGCATGGTTTTACGAAGGGGAAGTCATGTTTGACAAATTTGCTCGAATTCTTTGAGGACGTAACAAGCAGGATAGATAAAGGGGAACCAGTGGATGTGGTGTATTTGGACTTCCAAAAGGCATTTGACAAGGTGCCACACAAAAGATTACTGCACAAGATAAAAAATCACGAGATTGGGGGCAATATACTGGCATGGGTAGAAGATTGGCTATCTAACAGAAGGCAGAGAGTTGGGATAAATGGTTCATTCTCGGGTTGGCAATCAGTGACTAGTGGTGTTCCGCAGGGGTCAGTGCTGGGACCCCAACTCTACAATCTATATTAACGATTTGGAGGAAGGGACCGAGTGCAACGTATCCAAGTTTGCCGACGATACAAAGATGGGAGGGAAAGCAGTGAGTGAGGAGGACATAAAAAACCTGCAAAAGGACATAGACAGGCTAAGTGAGTGGGCAAAAATTTGGCAGATGGAATATAATGTTGGAATGTGTGAGGTTATGCACTTTGGCAGAAAAAATCAAAGAGCAAGTTATTATCTAAATGGAGAGAAACTGCAAAGGGATCTGGGGGTCCTGGTGCATGAAACACAGAAGGTTAGTATGCAGGTGCAGCAGGTGATCAGGAAGGCCAATGGAATCTTGGCTTTTATTGCAAGGGGGATGGAGTATAAAAGCAGGGAAGTCTTGCTGCAGTTATACAGGGTACTGGTGAGGCCACACCTGGAATACTGCGTACAGTTTTGGTTTCCATATTTAAGAAAAGATATACTTGCTCTCGAGGCAGTTCAGAGAAGGTTCACTCGGTTGATTCCGGAGATGAGGGGGTTGACTTATGAGGAAAGGTTGAGTAGGTTGGGCCTCTACTCATTGGAATTCAGAAGAATGAGAGGCGATCTTATCGAAACATAAAAGATTGTGAGGGGGCTTGATCGGGTGGATGCGGTGAGGATGTTTCCATTGATGGGTGAGACTAGAACTAGGGGGCATAATCTTAGAATAAGGGGCTGCCCCTTCAAAACTGAGATGAGGAGAAACTTCTTCACTCAGAGGGTAGTAAATCTATGGAATTTGCTACCTCAGAGCTGTGGAAGCTGCGACATTAAATAAATTTAAAACGGAGATAGACAGCTTCCTAGCTGATAAGGGGTTACGGGGAGAGGGCAGGGAAGTGGACGTGAGTCTAAGTTCGGATCAGCCATGATCCTATTGAATGGCGGAGCGGGCCCGAGGGGCCGTATGGCCTACTCCTGCTCCTACTTATGTTCTTATGTAACTATAATTCCAAAGATGCCAGTTGTGGCTCGAGCACTATGTATGGAGTATCTAAACTTTGATTCTTCAGTCATATTGATCTATAATATAAGAATTTATTTGCAAATTTCACCTTTTCTTCAGTGGGCTGCTGGGTGAATTGTTTGAATGCTCACATTTTTAGTCGTCTTAACAATTTCAATCCATAATAGAATTACAAGAGGGTACTTTGCTATCTACCTAATCTTTCCAAATAATGAGGTAAATAACTTAGTCTCCAAAAGCAAAATATATGCACTCTCTTCAGTTTCAATAAATATAGGACCTTGGTAATATGGGATTAATTTAAGTCTGTAAATGGGCTGTAATTAGCATAATTGACGTGCCATCCTATCGGCATCAATCTTTCAAGTTTCATAGAGAAAAAAATTGTCCATTTTAATTCACAGCCACGTAAAAATACAGTTGTAAAATTCAATTTCCAAAATGCTGTGAAAAATTCCAGAATAAAAATGGAATTTGGCTTATTCTGTCAATCTGATAATATGTAGTTACATGGCAATCCATCCTCCAATTCACTGTGAGCAATCCTTTGGTTGGGAAGTATGTCACGCCCCCAGTACATGGAAATCAATGGATCATGCCGTTCATGGTAATGCCTGCTGTCACTTGTTCCAGAGTTGGCACTGTAATATCTCAACCGGTTATGTCTTTTAGCTGAATTTGTCATGTAATTTACTCAAACTGTGAGCTGTTGTTGGAGATAAATTAATAAAACTATCTCTCTGTGGATCTCCTGTGACTTTGTTCATGGCAATTTGAAAGATAATGAGTTGGAACAATAGAGGTTTTATGCGGTGTAACCCACAATGTATTTTCAGGGCCACAAATTTTGTATCTTAGTGGACATCAGGAGGGAGCGGAATAAGGCTTTCATGTGCTGCCCTCCATTTCTCAATAAGTTGTTGGTATTCACTGCTTGTACAGGTCTAAGAGCGTTAAAAAAACAAACTTGAAGGCTTTGTGTCTTAATGCGAGGAGCATTCGTAATAAGGTGGATGAATTAGCTGCGCAAATAGAGGTAAACAAGTATGATTTGATTGGAATTATGGAAACATGGCTCCAGGGTGGCCAAGGCTGAGAACTCAACATCCAGGGGTATTCAATATTCAGGAAAGATAGGCAAAAAGGAAAAGGAGGTGGGGTAGCATTGCTGGTTAAAGAGGGGATTAACACAATTGTAAGGAAGGATATTACCTCTGATGATGTGGAATCTGTATGGGTAGAACTGAGAAATACCAAGGGGCAGAAAATATTAGTGGGAGTGATATATAGACCTCCAAACAGTAATGCGGAGGTCAGGGATGGCATTAAAAGGGAAATTAGAGAAGCGTGCAATAAGGGCACAGCAGTTATCATGGGTGACTTTAATCTACATATATAGATTGGGCTAACCAAATTAGTAACAATACTGTGGGGGAGGAATTCCTGGAGTGTATACGGGATGGTTTCCTGGACCAATATGTCGAGGAACCAACGAGAGATCAGGCCATCTTAGACTGGGTATTATGTAATGAGAGGATTAATTAGCAATCTTGTTGTACGAGGCCCCTTGGGTCGAAGCGATCATAATATGATAAAATTCTTCATTAAGATGGAGAGTGAAGTAGTTGACTTAGAGACTAGTGTCCTGAATTTAAATAAAGGAAACTACGATGGTATGAGGCGCGAGTTGGGTAGGATTGATTGGGGAATTGCACTCAAAGGGTTGACGGTGGATAGGCAATGGCAAACATTCAAAGACCGCATGGATGAACTACAGAATTTGTTCATCCCAGTTTGGCATAAAAATAAAACAAAAAAGGTGACTCAACTGTGGCTAACAAGGGAAATGAGGGATAGCATAAGATCCAAGGGGAGGACATATAAATTGGCCAGAAAAAGCAGTAAACCTGAGGATTGGGAGTAGAGTATGAGAGTAAGTTGCAGGGAACATAAAAACTGACAAAAAGCTTTTATAGATATGTGAAGAGAAAAAGATTGGTGAAGTCAAGCGTAGGTCCCTTGCAGTCAGAATCAGGGGAATTTATAATGGGGAACAAAGAAATGGCATACCAATTAAATACATATTTTGGTTCTGTCTTCACAAAGGAGGACACAAATAACCTCCCAGAGATGTCGGGGAACATTGGGTCTGATGAAAGGGAGGAACTGAAAGAAATCAGTATTTGTAGGGAAATGATGTTAGGGAAATTGATGGGATTGAAGGCCGATAAATCCCCAGGGCCTGATAATCTACATCCTAGGATACTTAAGGAAGTGGCCCTAGAAATAGTAGATGCATTGCTGATCATCTTCCAACATTCGATAGAACCTGGAACAGTACCCATGGATTGGAGGGTAGCTAATGTTACCCCACTATTCAAAAAAGGTGGTAGAGAGAAAACGGGGAATTACAGACCGGTAAGCCTGACATCGGTAGTGGGGAAGAAGCTAGAGTCCATTATAAAAGATGTAATAGCAGAGCACTTGGAAAACAGTGACAGGATCGGACAAAGTCAACATGGATTTGCAAAAGGTAAATCGTGCTTGACTAATCTACTGGAATTTTTTGAGGATGTAACTGGTAAAATAGATAAGGGAGAACCAGTGGATGTAGTGTATTTGGACTTTCAAAAGGCTTTCGATAAGGTCCCGCATAAGAGATTAGCGTGTAAAGCTAAGGCACATGGGATTGGGGGCAAGGTATTGACTTGGATAGAGAACTGGTTGGCGGACAGAAAGCAAAGAGTTGGAATAAACGGGTCTTTTTCCGAGTGGCAGGCAGTGACTAGTGGGGTACCGCAGGGATCGGTCCTTGGATCCCAGCTATTCACAATATATATTAATAATTTAGACGAGGGAACTAGATGTAATCTCTCCAAGTTTGCAGACGACACAAAGCTGGGTGGGCGTGTGTGCTGTGAGGAGGATGCCGAGAAACTCCAGTTTGATTTGGACAGGTTGGGTGATTGGGCAGAAGCATGGCAGATGCAATATAACGTGGATAAATGCGAGGTTATCCACTTTGGTGTCAAAAACAGGAAGGCAGATTATTATCTGAATGGCAATAGATTGGGAGAAGGGGAAGTGCAGCGAGACGTGGGTGTCCTTGTGCACCAGTCGCTGAAGATAAGCATGCAAGTGCAGCAGGCGGTTAAGAAGGCAAATGGTATGTTGGCCTTTGTAGCGAGAGGGTTTGAGTACAGGAACAAGGATGTCTTGCTGCAGTTGTTCAGGGCCTTGGTGAGACCACATCTCGAGTATTGTGTGCTGTTTTGGTCGCCTTATCTGAGGAAGGTTGTTCTTGCCATGGAAGGAGTGCAGCGAAGATTCACCAGGCTGATACCTGGGCTGGCAGGAATGACGTATGAGGAGAGATTGGGTCGATTGGGCTTATACTCGTTGGAGTTTAGAAGAATGAGAGCGGATCGCATTGAAACTTATAAAATTCTAACAGGACTAGACAGACTAGATGCAGGAAGGATGTTCCCGATGGTGGGGGAGTCCACAACCAGGGGTCACAGTCTAAGGATAAGGGCTAAGCCATTTAAGACAGAGATGAGGAATTTCTTCACCCAGAGAGTGGTGAACCTGTGGAATTCTCTACCACAGAAGGCAGTTGAGGCCAATTCATTAAATATATTCAAGAAGGAGTTAGATATATTTCTTAAGGCTAAAGGGATCAAGGGATATGGGGAGAAAGCAGGGACAGGGTACTGAATTTGGATGATCAGCCATGCTCTCATTGAATGGCGGAGCGGGCTCGAGGGGCCGAATGGCCTACTCATGCTCCTATCTTCTATGTTTCTATGTGAACAATGGCTACTTGTCCTGTTGGTGCTCATGGCATCATTGCCCAACAAGCGTCTGAGAGGAAGGGTACAAACTATTTATTTAAAAGAAAAAGCCTTCTCTTTCCAGCCCTAGAAGAAACCCCATGTATGTATTTTTGTATTTCCCCACACTCTTCATCCGTGTGCTGTTTAGGTGAGATTACCAATGCTGTCTGTTTATGTTAAATGTAGTGTCCGTGTGTTGATAAAGACACTGAAGACAGGAGTTGGTTCATAGGTGTTTACTAAGCAAAGTCTGGGGGGGGGGGTTCTAACGGATATACACAATATACAGGCTTATATAGCCCGAGTGGCCATTACCGGCATTACAGCACACCTGGGGCTCTTAAAGGCACATACACTACAATTCCTCCCCTTTTAGTTAACCAGTACATCATATTTTAAGTAATTATTAATTGCATGTTATAAGAAAAATAATATACACATTGCTGTAGTTAATTAATTATAAGTCAGTCTCTCAGGAGGCTTCCTGACTCAGTCCGGATAATGCCTCGGGGGTGTAGTAGGTTCTTCTGGCAAGGCTGATTCGGCTTGAATGCCAGTGTCTGGTTCATCGGGTTCCAGTATCACCGGATCGGAGGTAGATATGGGTATCTCTACTTCATCGTTAGACGTATAGAGTTGTGGTGTAGGTTGTCCCTTTTCGGAAGACTTTATGATTTGGTCAGCATGGCGCCTTATTATGCTTTCTCCGATGTCCACGGTATACATCAGTGGTCCTGGTCGTGTGCAGATAGTTCCAGGCTGCCATTTCTCGGTACGGTAGTCCCGGGCCAAAACTTGTTGACCTATCTGGAAGGTTCTAGTTGGCCTTTCATTCATGCCTTGAAACTGCCGGTTCTCCACGTCCCTTCTGATGTTGGGCTTGACCAAATCCAGCCGGCATCTTAGGTTTCTATTGAAGAACATCATGGCGGGAGTTTGGTTGGTAACCATATGTGTTGCATTCCTGTCTGCGAATAAGAAGTTATCCACCTTGTGCTGAAGTTTTATGTCTTCATTACCCATGACCTTTATGGCCTTCTTGAAGGTCTGGACAAACCTTTCAGCCAATCCATTGGTGGCGGGATGGTATGGGGCGGACGTGTAGTGCTTAACCACATTGTTTTTTAAGAACTTTCTGAATTCTTCGGACACAAATTGCGGTCCATTATCAGAACATATCTGTTCCGGCAGCCCATTCCTGGCAAATATGGTCCTTAATACTGTGATGGTTTTTTCCGTGGTGGTGGAGGACATCTTTATTACCTCTGGCCACTTGGAGTGTGCATCAACCGCGATTAAGAACATTGAGTCCATAAATGGACCAGCAAAGTCGATGTGTACCCTTTGCCAGGGAGATGAGGGCCACTCCCATGGATGTAGAGGGGCTTGTGGTGGAGCGTTTTGGACCTTCTGGCATCCTAGGCAGCATACAATTGTAGTGTATGTGCCTTTAAGAGCCCCAGGTGTGCTGTAATGCCGGTAATGGCCACTTGGGCTATATAAGCCTGTATATTGTGTATATCCGTTAGAACCCCCCTCAGACTTTGCTTAGTAAACACCTATGAACCAACTCCTGTCTTCCGTGTCTTTATCAACACACGGACACGACACTAAATTAATAAGATTATCTGAGAACTGGTTTGAACCTGACCATTTCATGCTGGAGTTTGAACCCAATATGTGCCACAAGATCCTCTTACACTTGTATTTTTATTAATTAATACTGATAAACCAGCAAAACACAAGTGAACTTGACGTAACCTGCGAGAGGTTAGCAAACTTAAACACATTGAAATGTTAAAACAAAAATGCAGTCTGGGTGATTAACATAGAAACATAGAAAAATAGGAGCAGGAGTAGGCCATTCGGCCCTTCTAGCCTGCTCCGCCATTAAATATGATCATGGCTGATCCTCGATCTCAATACCATATTCCCGCTCCCTCCCCATACCCCTTGTTTCCTTTTGTGTCTAGAAATCTATCTATCTCCTTCTTAAATATATTCAGTGACTTATCCTCCACAGCCATCTGTGGTAGAGAATTCCACAGGTTCACCACCCTCTGAGTGAAGAAATTTCTCCTCATCTCAGTCCTAAATGTCCTACCCCGTATCCGGAGACTGTGACCCCTCGTTCTAGACCCCCCCCCCCAAGCCAGGGGAAACATCCTCTCTGCATGTAGTCTGTCTAGCCCTGTCAGAATTTTATACGTTTCAATGAGATCCCCTCTCATTCTTCTAAACTCTAGTGAATACAGGCCTAGTCGGCCCAATCTCTCCTCATACGACAGTCCTGCCATCCCAGGAATCAGTCTGCTGAACCTTTGCTGCACTCCCTCTATGGCAAGTATATCCTTTCTTAAGTAAGGAGACCATAACTGCACATAATACTGCAGGTGTGGTCTCACCAAGGCCCTGTATAACTGTAGTAAGACATCCTTGCTCCTGTACTCAAATCCTCTTGCAATGAAGGCCAACATACCATTTGCCTTCCAAACTGCTTGCTGCACCTGCATGTTTGCTTTCAGTCACTGGTATACAAGGACACACTTTGTACATCAACATTTTCCAATCTATCACCATTTAAATAATACTCTGCCTTTCTGTTTTTCCTACCGAAGTAGATAACTTCACATTTATCCATATTATACTGCATCTGACATGTATTTGCCCACTCACTCAACTTGTCTAAATAGACTTGAAGCCTCTTTGCATCCTCCTCACAACTCACAATCCCACCTAGTTTCGTGTCATCAGCAAACTTGGAAATATTACATTTGATTCCCTCATCCAAATCATTGATATGTATTGTGAATAGCTGGAGCCCAAGAAATAACAACAGAAAATGCTGGAAATACTCAGCAGGCCAGACAGCATCTGTGGAGAGAGAAAGAGTTAACGTTTCAGGTCTTGGACCCTTCATCAGAACTGGAAAAAGCTTGAGATGTAACAGATATTAAGCAGGTGCAGAGACAGAGGCGGTTTAGGAGGGGAGGAAGGAATTGAAAGAATATACTGTGCTTATGTGAGAGGCAGGAAAGATAAAATGTTGCAAATGGGAATGGCAAAATCATACAGCATGAAAAATGGGGCAGGGATTATTGTCTGAAATTGTTGAACTCTATGTTGGGTCCGGAAGGCTGTAAAGCGCCTAATCGAAAGATGAGGTGCTGTTCCTCGAGCTTAGGTTGAGCTTCATTGGAACAATGTAATAGGCCGAGGACAGAGAGATCAGAGTGGGAGTGAAGCGGAGAATTAAAGTGACAGGCAACCGGAAGCTCAGGGTCACCCTTACGGACTGAGCGGAGGTGTTCCGCAAAGCGGTCGCCCAATCTGCGTTTGGTCTCCCCAATGTAGAGGAGACCGCACCATGAGCAGCGAATACAGTATATTATACAGCTGGGGCCCAAGCACTGATCCCTGCAGTACCCCACTAGTCACCGCCTGCCACCCCGAAAAAGATCCATTTATTCCTACTCTCTGTTCCCTGTCTGTTAACCAATTTTCAATCCATGCCAGTATATTTACCCCCAATCCCATGTGCTTTAATTTTGCACACTAACCTCTTATGTGGGACTTTATCAAAGGCCTTCTGATCATCCGAATACACCACATCCACTGCTTCTCCCTTATCTATTCTACCAGTTACATCCTCAAAACACTCCAGTAGTTTTGTCAAACATGATTTCCCTTTCATAAATCCATGTTGACTTTGTCTAATCCCGTTGATATTTTCTAAATATCCCGTTATTGCATCCTTTGTAATAGACTCTAGCATTTTCCCTACTACTGATGATAGGCTAACCGGCCTGTAGTTCCCTGTTTTCTCTCTCCTTTTTTTAAATAGTGGGGTTACATTTGCCACTCTCCAATCTGCAGGAACTGTTCCATAATCTATAGAATTTTGGAAGATGACAACCAATGTATCCACTATTTCCATGGCTACCTCTTTTAGTACTCTGGGATGCAGATTATCAGGCCCTGGGGATTTATCGGCTTTCAGTCCCATTAATTTCTCCAGCATTTTTTTTACGAATACTAATTTCCTTTAATTCCTCCTTCTCACTCGACCCTTGGTTCCTTCGCATTTCTGGGAAGTTAATTGGTTCTGTCTTCACGGAAGAGGACACAAAGTATTTGTTTAATTGCTCAGCCATTTCCTTGTTCCCCATTATAAATTCTCCCGTTTCTGACTGTAAGGGATCTACATTTGTCTTCATTAATCTTTTTCTTTTTACATACTTGTAGAAGCTTTTACAGTCCGCTTTTATGTTCCTTGCAAGTTTACTCTCGTACTCTATTTTTCCATCTTAAACAATCTTTTGGTCCTTTTTTGCTGAATTCTAAACTGCTCCCAATCCTCAGGCTTGCTACTTTTTCTGGTAACTTTATATGACTCTTCTTTGGATCTAATACTATCCTTAATTTCTTTTGTTAGCCATAGTTGGGCTGCTTCTCCTTTTGTGTTTTTTGCGCCGGAAAGGAATGTATAACTGTTGCAATTCATGCATTCGTTCTTTAAATATTAGCCATTGTCTATCCACCATCATGCCTTTTAATGAAGCTCCCCAATCTATCATAGCCAATTCACTCTTCATACATTCGTAGTTTCCTTTGTTTAGATTTAGGACCCTAGTTTCAGATTGGACTACTTCACTTTCCATCTTAATGAAGAATTCTATCATGTTATGGTCACTCTTCCCTAAAAGACTCCGCACAACAATATTATTAATTAACCCCTTCTCATTGCACAATACCCAATCTAGGATAGCTTGTTCCCTAGTTGGATCCTCAATGTACTAGTCTAAAAAACCATCTCGAACACACTGCAGGAATTCATCCTCCACAGTATTATTTGGTTTGGCCAGCCTATATGTAGATTAAAGTCACCCATGATTACTGTAGTACCTTTGTTACATGCATCTCTAATTTCCTGTTTGATGCCGTCCCCTACATTACCACTACTGTTTGGAGGCCTATAGACAACTCCCACCAATGTTTTCTGCCCCTTGGTGCTTCTTAGCTCCACCCAGACTGATTCTACATCTTGATTTTTCTGAGCCAATATCCTTTCTCACGATTGCTCTGATTTCATCCTTTACTAACAATGCCACCCCACCTCCTTTTCCTTTTTGTCTGTCCTTCCTAAATATCGAATATCCTTGAATATTCAGCTCCCTAGCCTTGGTCACCCTGCAACCATGTCTCCGTAATCGCAATTATATCGTATCCGTTTACATCTATTTGCTCTGTTAATTCGTCTACCTTATTACGAATGCTTCGTGCATTCAGATACAGTGCTTTTATATTTGTCTTTTTAACATTTTTTGTACTATGGCCCTATTTGTCTTATTACCATTTTTTCTTAACCGGACCCTATTTGTTAGTGCACTCTTTTGTTTGTACGCTCTGTCCCTTCCTGACACAATCTGGTTATCCTTACCCCAATCACATAGAAACATAGAAGATAGGAGCAGGAGTAGGCCATTCGGCTCTTCGAGCCTGCTCCGCCATTCAATGAGATCATGGCTGATCATCCAAATTCAGTACCCTGTCCCTGCCTTCTCCCCATATCCCTTGATCCCTTTAGCCTTAAGAAATATATCCAACTCTTTCTTGAATATACTTAATGAACTGGCCTCCACCGCCCTCTGTGGCAGAGAATTCCACAGGTTCACCACTCTGGGTGAAGAAATTCCTCCTCATTTCAGTCCTAAATGGCTTACCCCTTATCCTTAGACTATGACCCCTGGTTCTGGACTCCCCGGCCATCAGAAACATCCTTCCTGCATCTAGTCTGTCCAGGCCTGACAATTTTATAGGTTTCGATGAGATCCCCTCTCAATCTTCTAAACTCCAGTGAGTATAAGCCCAATCGACACAATCCCTCCTCATACGTCATTCCTGCCATCCCAGGTATCAGCCTGGTGAATCTTCGCTGTACTCCTTCCATGGAAAGAACGTCCTTCCTCAGGTAAGGCGACCAAAACTGCACACAATACTCAAGGTGCGGTCTCACCAAGGCCCTGTACAGCTGTAGCAAGACATCCTTGTTCCTGTACTCGAACCCTCTTGCTACGAAGGCCAACATACCATTTGCCTTCTTAACCGCCTGCTGCACCTGCATGCTTACCTTCAGCGACTGGTGCACAAGAACACCCAGGTCTCTTTGCACTTCCCCTTCTCCCAATCTATTGCCATTCAAATAATAATCTGCCTTCCTGTTTTTGCCACCAAAGTGGATAACCTCACATTTATCCACATTATAGTGCATTTGCCATGTTTCTGCCCAATCACCCAACCTGTCCAAATCGTACTGGAGTTTCTCGACATCCTCCTCACAGGTTACCCTCCCACCCAGCTTTGTGTCGTCTGCAAATTTGGAGATATTACATCCAATTCCCTCGTCCAGATCATTAATATATATTGTGAACAGCTGGGGTCCTAGGACCGATCCTTGCAGTACCCCACTAGTCACTGCCTGCCACTCGGAAAACGACCCGTTTATTCCAACTCTCTGCCTTCTGTCCGCCAACCAGTTCTCTATCTAAGTCAATACCTTGCCCCCAATCCCATGTGCCTTAATTTTGCACGCTAATCTCTTATGTGGGACCTTATCGAAAGCCTTCTGAAAGTCCAAATACACCATATCCACTGGTTCTCCCTTATCTATTTTACCAGTTACATCCTCAAAAAATTCCAGTAGATTAGTCAAGCATGATTTACCTTTTGTAAACCCATGTTGACTTTGTCCGATCCTGTCACTGCTTACCAAGTGCTCTGCTATTACATCTTTTATAATAGATTCTAGCATTTTCCCCACTACCGATGTCAGGCTTACCGGTCTATAATTACCTGCTTTTTCTCTCCCACCTTTTTTGAATAGTGGGGTAACATTAGCTACCCTCCAATCCATGGGTACTGTTCCAGAGTCTATCGAGTTCTGGAAGATGACCAGCAATGCATCTACTATTTCTAGGGCCACTTCCTTAAGTACACTGGGATGTAGATTATCAGGCCCTGGGGATTTACCGGCCTTCAGTCCCATCAATTTTCCTAACACCATTTCCCTACAAATACTGATTTCTTTCAGTTCCACCCTTTCATCAGGCCCTATGTTCCCCGGCATCTCTGGGAGGTTATTTGTGTCCTCCTTTGTGAAGACAGAACCAAAGTATGAATTTAGTTGGTCTGCCATTTCTTTGTTTCCCATTATAAATTCCCCTGATTCTGACTGCAAGGGACCTACGCTTGACTTCAACAATCTTTTTCTCTTCACATATCTATAAAAGCTTTTACAGTCAGTTTTTATGTTCCTCTCGTATTCTATTTTCCCTTTCTTAATTAATCCCTTTGTCCCCCTTTGTTGAATCCTAAACTGCTCCCAATCCTCAGGATTATTGCTTTTTCTGGCCAATTTATATGTCGTCTCCTTGGATCTTATGCTATCCCTAATTTTCCTTGTTAGCCACGGTTGAGTCACCTTTTTTGTTTTATTTTTATGCCAAACTGGGATGAACAAATTCTGTAGCTCATCCATCCGGTCTTTGAATGTTTGCCATTGCCTATCCACCGTCAACCCTTTGAGTGCCATTCCCCAATCAATCCTACCCAACTCTCTCCTCAGACCATCGTAGTTTCCTTTATTTAAATTGAGGACCCTAGTCTCCGAGTCAACTACTTCATTCTCCATCTTAATGAAGAATTCGATCATATTATGATCGCTCCGACCCAAGGGGCCTCGTACAACAAGATTGCTAATTAATCCTTTCTCCTTACATAATACCCAGTCTAAGATGGCCTGATCTCTGGTTGGTTCCTCGACATATTGGTCCAGGAAACCATCCCGTAAACACTCCAGGAATTCCTCCTCCACAGTATTGTTACTAATTTGGTTGGCCCAATCTATATGTAGATTAAAGTCACCCATGATGACTGCTGTGCCCTTATTGAAGCTTCTTTAATTTCCCTTTTCATGCCATCCACAACCTCTGCTTTACTGTTGAGAGGTCTATATACCACTCCCACTAATGTTTTTTTCCCCTTAGTATTTCTCAATTCTACCCATACAGATTCCACATCATCAGAGCTAATATCCTTCATTACAATTGTATTAATCCCTTCTTTAACCAGTAATGCTACCCCACCTCCCTTTCCTTTTTGCCTATCTTTCCTGAATATCGAATACCCCTGGATGTTGAGTTCCCAGTCTTGGCCATCCTTGAGCCACATTTCCGTAATCCCAACCAAATCATATTTGTTTACCTCTATTTGCGCAGCCAATTTGTCCACCTTATTACAAATGCTCCTCGCATTAAGACACAAAGCCTTCAGGCTTGTTTTTTTAACGTTCTTAGACCTATTAAAATTATTATTTACTGTGGCCACGTTTGATTTAAACCGTTGATTCCTCTGACTGACACTTTTGTTTTTCTCCTTTTCTTTTGCTTTCCTGCACTGCTTCCTTGCCTTTTCTCTTTAGCATTCTAGATTTCTCTCCACTGGGACCCCGCCCCCTTATTTAGTTTAAAGCACTATCAACCTCCCTAGTTATTCAATTCGTTGGAACTTTGGTCCCAGCATGGTTCAGGTGTAGTCCGTCCCAACGGAACAGCTCTCTCCTTCCCCAGCACAGGTGCCAGTGCCCCATGAATCGGAACCCACTTCTCACACACCAATCTTTGAGCCACGCATTCATCTCCCTGATCCTGTTGACCCTATGCCAATTTACTCGTGGCTCAGGTAATAATCCAGAGTATTACCTTTGTGGTTCTGCTTTTTAATTTAGTCCCTAGCTGCTCAAACTCTCTCAGCAGAACCTCTTTCTTTGTCCTACCTATGTTGTTGGTACCTACGTGGACCACGACAACTGGATCCTCCCCCTCCCACTCCAAGTTCTTCTCCAGCCCGGAGGAGATGTCCTTTACCCGGGTACCGGGTAGGCATCATAGCCTTCGGGACTCATGCTCCTGGCTGCAGAGAACAGTGTCTATCCCCCTAACTATACTGTCGCCTACTACAACCACCTTCCTTTTTACTCCCCCCCCCACTTGAACGGCTTGCTGTACCACGGTGCCGTGGTCAGTTTGCTCGTCCTCCCTGCAGTCCCCGCACTTGTCCACAAGGGTTGCAAGAACCTCAAATCTGTTGGACAAGTGTAGGGACTGAGGCTCCTGCAATACTACCTCCTGGATCCCCATGCCTGCCTCACTCGCAGTCACACCCTCCTGTCCCTGACCACGTGTCAATTCTAACGTATTTAATCTAAGGGGTGTGGCTGCCACCTGGAGCAAAAGATCCAGGTAACTTTCTCCCTCCCTGATGCCTCGCAAGGTCAGCAGCTTGGACTCCAGCTCCTCAACTCGGAACCAAAGTTTCTCAAGCCGCAGACACTTACCGCAGATGTAGTCATCCTGGACAAAAATGTCCACAAGCTCCCACATATTGCAGCAGCAACACATCGCCTGTTCTCCCATTATTTTTTTTATTTAATTAATTAGTTTCATGTTAATCAAATTATTTACCGCAATTAGTTAATTAAATTAAGTTTCGTTTTTTAAATTTCATTATATGCTATATGTTAACTTATCTTTATGCACAACACCAATACTGCTTCAAAACCTAGAACTTTGTTTCAGCTGCATAGTGAAAATGAGCTTCAAAGTGGAGATTTTAATATTTGCTTAGAGCTATTAATAACCATGGGGAGATCATAAACCTTTTATCACTGAAGCATGTTTTCCTGCTTGCTCCTGACTAAAATTGCATAGAACTTTAGGAGTTCTGCATGTTTGAAATTTGTTTTTCCTTTCTTTCAATAATACAGGATTACCATCAACACAGGCCATCTTCTATATTTTTTAATGTCTTGTACTAAAATCTTCCTCCCTCTTTCTGTTTCCTTCCCTGCCCCTGCTGCCTGGGTTCAGTTACCCCTCACCCTGCTTAACCCGAATACTGTGCTTGGTCTTAACACCACATATGCAATGTCGTTGTTTTGGGGGGAGGGTCGACTACTGTGTTTAAAAAAAACTGCAACGTGCTTACATCCATTAACCTGCAATATTGTACTAGTAGGCTTTTTTTTCTCTCTTTTGCAAGAGATACATGTGTAGGAAATAGTCAGCAGGACGCATGTTGACAGTTAAACTTTCTAGAAAGAGATTTTTTATTTTTTCATTCATTGATGGGATGTGGGCGTCGCTGGCTAGGCCTGCATTTAGTGCCCATCCCTAATTGCCCTTGAGAAGATGGTGGTGAGCCGCCGCCTTGAACCGCTGCAGTCCATATGGTGTAGGTACACCCACAATGCTGTTAGGAAGGGAGTTCCAGGATTTTGGCCCAGCGACAGTGAAGGAACGGCGATACAGGTCCAAGTCAGGATGGTGTGTGGCTTGGAGGGGAACTTGTAGGTGGTGATGTTCCCATGCGTCTGCTGCCCTTGTCCTTCTAAGTGGTAGAGGTCGCGGGTTTGGAAGGTGCTGTTGAAGGAGCTTTGGCGAGTTGCTGCAGTGCATCTTGTAGATGGTACACACTGTAGCCACAGTCCGCAGGTGGTGGAGGGAGTGAATGTTGAAGGTGGTGGATGGAGTGCCAATCAAGCGGGCTGCTTTATCCTGAATGGTGTCGAGCTTCTTGAGTGTTGTTGGAGCTGCACTCATCCAGGCAAGTGGAGAGTATTCCATCACACTCCTGACTTGTGCCTTGTAGATGGTGGAAAGGCTTTGGGGAGTCAGGAGGTGAGACACTCGCCGCAGAATTCCCAGCCTCTGGCCTGCTCTTCTTTCTCCTGTTTGGGCTATGTGTGCTTCTCACCATTCGATCAATACATGTGGAATTGTCCTGATAACAGCTTCTAGGACAAGTGCCCAAGCTTTTTGTTTCCCTGGACCACTTCATGCGTGCCATGGATCCTCGAAGGCTGTATATGTAAAGTTTAAATCGATATTCCTAACAAATTGCATCTCAAGGTGTGGACATCGCCAGATCTTGATGTCACAATTTGGGATTTCTTCACCACTGAGGCAACAGCAGTAAGAACAGCATTCTTCAAACCTCAAGCCTCACAAAATTCAACCCATATAAACCAGAGTGTGGCAGAGTAGAATGGAATTGGTGGGCCAGATTGCTAGAAATGGCCCGTGCATCGCATTTGGACATCCCACTATAGGAGCTGTGCAAGAGCTTCACAAGTTGCTTCTGTATCTTGTCTGGGGAATTTGCCTCCTATCTGGACCAGACTCTCTCAAATTCCAAACTTGTAATAAATTAGCAAAGTACCAAATAAATGAAGTAAATTTTGATTTTTGAAAACCGAGGCAAATAAATTTCTGATTCCATATTCTAACTTAACATACCCTGATTTCATTGTCTAATGAATGTTTGTTTCACTGCAATCTAAGATCTGGTTCACTGCTATTTTGTTCCTGGGATTGCATTATAATGTACAGAATGCTAACTCATTGGTCAAACATAGATGCAATGTATGATTTTTATGACAGTATACAAAAAGGTAATATATACAACAGATTTAATTGCCCTTCATAGAAAAATTAGTAATACATTTTGAGTAGGTGTGTACCAGAATTCATCTCAAGCAACCACTTTTATACTGAACGAATTCTAGCAAGTCATGGAAACAAAATATCTGCAATTTCAATTTTCATTTCTAGAGCAACAGCAGAGCTCGTGAAATTATGCAGCAGCAAAAGCCACCCTTGAACTGCAGAGAAGCCTTTACTGCAGCAGGTGACCAGGTCTTTACCAACCGCTACTACTCCACAGAAATGGACAGGGCAAGATACTTGGGTGCTGATGTGGAATCACAAATCAGGTTTGTAAATTTCTGGATCAACTATCTTGGTATTCCAACCTTTCAGAAAAAATTAGCAGCCTGAAGCAATAGGTCTTTAAAAATACGCTGGAAATTCAGTCCTGCTTCATCATTCTCCCACCCCCTCAACCCTCAACTCGCCGCCAATCATCCCCTTTGGCTTGGTATATGTTCAATTATGGTTCAGAATTGTTAGGTGATAAATGTGCTAATATTTGAGAGAGGCTGACATATGACCTGAAGAAGCTAAAATGAATAGGTTGTTCTGTAGTCTGGTATCAGTGCAAAGTTTGTATTGCTGGTTTATCTAAACACCTTAGAGATTGAAGAATTGGGCAATGCGGTTGTGCTCCAATTGATGAACCACAGAGGGATACAATGTCATCATATCAACCCACTGAGATTTCCCCTTTTTTTTTAGGACTAAATTATGCACTTTTTATGATTGTTGATTCTCATGAACAGCCTACATTTAAATAACATCCTTGAGTACCATATTTGTATTGAATCTTAACTCTTGTATGTTCCCTGACTGTTAATTGCTATTCATTTATAATGCCACCTTTTTAAGAACATCGGGGGAAAAATTCAGTTGGTAGCGCCACCCATTAGCGCCTTAAGAGGACGCTAAGTGGGGCGCAAACCAACTAGCGCCTGGGCGCGGCGATATCTGTGCCTCTCGCAAAATTGACCGGACATTTTGCGGCGGCGCTAAACACTATCGCCACGATCTCCTGCGCCGGCAGATCGTGACGTCAGTCGAGTGCGCAACGCCCCGGTAGCGCCCCGGACTGGAAATTGAGTGGCGCTCCCTGCCTTAACGCCTGCCGCTAGCAACGACAGATTGAGGGGAGCGTTTTGCAGTCGGGAAGGTACTGGGGGAGCGCTATTTAAAGGCGACCGCTTCCTGCCTTTTTTTGTTGGTGACATTTTTGCACCACGCATTCTGAGAGAGAGACACTTCTGGAGAGATTCTACACTGTGTGAAGAAGTTTTGCATACTGAGCAGCACTTTGCAGGTTCATTTTGATTTGCCCTTCCTTGTATCTATTTAGAAGAGACTGTGGGGCGGCACTCTGAGCTCTTTCCATGGGTGTCTCTATTGTTCTTTCCAGCAGACTTGATGTACAGGTCTCTCCAGGCCGAGACTCAAGGCTGCAATGAACAGGATGCGGATGGAGACCAAGATAAACCCTCCCCTTTAAGATAAAAACAGAAAATGCTGGAGGAACTCAGCAGGTTAAGCAGCATCTGTGAAGAGAGAAACAGAGTTAACGTTTCAGGTCGATGACCATTCATCAGAACTCCCCTTTAAGAATTGGCCGGTGCCAGTGTGTCTGTGTTCCATTGCTGACTGACATCACATGAGCTTCGCCATCGCTCCTTGGCCTTTGCGCCTTAAGACAGATGTGAAGCGCCTGATTTAGCGCTCCAATCACCTCCAGGGGCGATAAAAGCCAAGTTTGCAGTTGGAGGCGATAATTAGCGCCAGGCGCTAACCTTTGCGCCCGGCCGATCATTGCGCCCCAAATGGGGCGATACCGAATTTTTCCCCCATCATGTGTTGCTGCGTTGTTGGAATTCTCGGTCCTTAGTCGGTCCTTCTGCTCACGTGTGTGAAGCGTGAAGTTTGCAGATTGCTATCCAGTAAATACCAGTGCAAGGAGTTTGTGTAACCTAATATGCAGTTCTAGTGTGCAGATTCACCGCTAGGAGCTGATCTGCAGTTTAATGGGTGCTTGCCTGTGACTTGTGCTAGTTCAAAGAAGTGTTACTACTAAACGGGGAAATTTGTATTGGCTATTTTGTTTTCCAGAAATGTAAGCATTTTGGCCACTAAGATTCTTTGTGTTACAGTCAGCTGGAAGTGGAAGTGAGCAATAAGATGGCCCAGATGTCACATTTTCAGCAACGATTGCAGTCAATAGTGGAAGAAATCCGGATAAATGAGACTCAGGTGAAAACGAAACAAATGCAAAGGAGGAAAATCCAGGTCCGTAGTTAGAAGTTGAGAAAAAAACATGCTTGCAGGTATTTTTATATAAAAAGAAAAGAACCTCTCCATATATTTTTCAATTCTTTGTTTTAGGAAAATGCGACAAAAATAAAGCTAGAAATCACAGATTTGGAGAATGTGGACGAGCCCCAGTCTGTGGATATTTCCACGCTGGTAAGAGTCTTAACCATATTTGAATTATTTCAAACCTGTACGTAATCATTTCAAATTCTGCACAAAATAGACTTATGAATTTTCTTTTCATGTGTTACATTTTGGAGGCTTGAGATTGATCCATGCAGATTAATCAGTTATACAAGTTTGGTGACAACTGGCTCCCTTCTAGTTGACTCTTAATTTTCCTTTTTAAAAAACAAACTAGGAAGAAGAAGTGCAAGATATCTGGCACAGAATTGAGTCTGGCAAGAGTAAGTTGGAGCAGGCCAGAAAGGATATGGATGAACACAGAAAGATAATGCACGAGGCTGAACAAAAGTACAAAGAGATAAAGGAGAAGATAAATTTAATAGCTGAAGATGCTGATCCAATAAAGGTGCAAATTAATTGTATAAAGTTTTCCAACTTTTAGTTTGTTTTAGAATTGTAGATGTTCAGTATAAAAATAACTTGCATTTCCTCTTAATAGGATGAACTAAGTAAGATTGACACAGAAGTTGGAAAGTGTAAACATCATAAAAGACATTATGAAGAGAAAAAAAGTGAGCATTTGGATGGAATAGATAAACTAAAGGAGAACCTGGAAAGTAAAGAAAAGGTTTTAGAGGTATTAACAGATTTTTCTATCTGGGAGTGATCTGCTGCTAAAGCACCGCTATAAGCCTTACAAAAGCGAAGTCGTAGTATTGTGAAATATTAACATAAAGATTTTAACTTGTGTCCTTTTACCATCTTCTCATGTCAGTATCCTAAATTGCTTTAAACACTTAATTTGAAGCACAGTGATTATTATAGAGAAAAATTCTTTGTTTGGCTATCTTATCTCAGTCGCATGGCACAAAGCTTAAATAAATATTCTAAATAATTTTTTCCTGAAGAATATTTTTGAATGACTTTTTTCAGTAAACTTTATATGTTATTTTACCAATTCAGTTTTCAAAAGATTACTTATTTGCTGGGAATAAAATAATTACTCTTAGCCAGTAAAGTGTTTTTTTCTGCCACCAATTTTTCTTTGCTCTTCTCCCCTCCTTTCTTGAAGATGTAGAATTCATGCTTGGGGCTGGTTGCATTGGTGCAATGGTTACTGATAATTGGATAAGAGACATTGGTAACTCATCCAAATGATATTCATGTGTAATCTTTGTCTGAGAGTCATAGCTATTTGACTGCGAAGCACATTACAGCTGAATCTGACCCTGCCTTCATCAGGCATTGGAATATTCAGGTTTTTATTCTTTTTCCTGTCCGTAATCCAAGGACTGTGAGGCAAATTGTAGTATCCTTACTGCTGTGCTGGTAGCGATCAGCTACCTCGGACCAGGGATTGAACCTGTCATCTTCCTGGTGTGCATGGCTCAGCTACTCAGACAAACTTGTTGAACTGTTGGAGGAGCTGTTCAAATAATTCTGTAAAATAAGTTATTTGCATTGAAACAATATTTTGATGTATTTGCAAATCAAGATGGTGCCACAATACATTGTCATTTTCAATAGGACTTCTTACTGCACCAAGCACATACCCTGTCAGAATGCTGGCCTCTGATTGAGTGTGTCTTTAAAGCTTTAAAATGCAATCGAAATATCCCTTTTTTGACAAACATGAATAGCTTTTTAGTACAATAGATTTAGAATATGAGCTGTTTGCATTGCCTCATGGGGCACTCAACAGAAAGCAGATTAAGTTCCAGCTATTAGTGCTGCATTCTGCTGTTTCAGCTGTTTTGTTTAACTGCTCATGTGAGTACTGATCTTGGGGAATCGTTGAAGAGGTTATATGGCAGTAACATATTTAAATGACTTGTGATACAGTGAAAATGTATTTATGTTTAAATCTGGAGTCCTGCATACTGCAAAAATACCCATTTCTCAGTATCTTGCTGTTTTTTAAATCATTTCAACCATTTGTCTCACCTTTTGCTCCGCTCCTTCAAAGCTGCATTGTTTCAACAGCAACTCTCCATCCTGATTCAGTCCCAGCTCCTGCTGCTGATATTTAAATCTCTTCTCTCTGTAGCTATCCTGTTGTGCTGTTTCTGATTTTAACTCAATAGGAGGAGTCTGGGCTGAAGCCAGGAGTGAGAAATATCACAAGGCAGACAATGCAAACCAGCCACTGGTGGGAATGCGCTCCTCCCTCACTACTGAGTTATTTAAATGGTGGCTGTCCCTCTTGATTATGATTCAGATTTCTGCTGTTGATTTTAAAATGGGAGACAGCCCAGCAGGGTAGACATGGAGATGAGATTTGCAATCAACAATCTGAGCCTGAACTGGAGTCTGGAGGACAAGTTGCCATAGACATTTACAGCACAGAAGGAGGCCATTCAGCTCATTGTGTCTGTGCCAGCTCTTTGCTGCAGCAATCCACAACTAATCTTGCTGTCCTGTGTCTCAATAGCCTTGAATCGTTCACTGCTTCAAATATTTATCCAATTTTTACTTAAAATAAACAGTGGTCTTTGCCCCAGCTTGTGGCAAATGATTCCATGTTCCTACAATCCTCGAAAGAACTTTCTTCAAACCCGTCTAATTTTAAATTGATGACCCTTGCCATTTACTCCCTAATCAGAGGAAATAATCTTTCCTTATTCACTATCAAAACTTCATCATTTTTAAAACTATTGGATCTCCTATTGGCCATTTAAATATCATGACCGAGTGGAATAATAGTTGAGCGGATTGTGCTGGTATAGTGCTGCTGCATCTACCATCCTTGCAGAAATTGCTCAACTGTGAAGGAAGTTGGAGGGGATTTAACTTGTGTATAAGACAGTACCCCTAACTGTTGGCCTCATACAGGGACGTAAATTTGTCATCTTGCGTGCTAGTACATGTGGTAACAGAAATGATAGATGGTACTGCCTGAGATACACTGGTAGTTGCAAAGAGCTTGATGTGCCAAGTGCCCTTTTTAGTTTTCTCAACTCCTTATGTTCTTGTTTATCCCAGGAAAATACTGCTAAAGCCAAGCAGATTTATGCAGAGCGATTGGAGGTTGCCAGAACTCCCAAAAGTATTGATGTGGAGATTAATCGCCTGAGGGAAAGGATCAACACAGAACAAGAACGTCATGGGAGCAAGGAGGAAATTACAAGGTATTTATCCGGTTTGTAATGTGCATCACAAACATGAAAAAAAATCACATTGCTATTTATTTTTCCATAGAAGGAAAGAACATTAATTTCTTTGTTGCCCTTTATGGCCTCAGGACATCCCAAAGCACTTAATAGCCGGTGAATTACTTTCGCAGTGTAGTCACTATTGTAATGTAGGGAAACACAGCAGCCAATTTGCACACCGCAAGGTCCCACAAACAACAATTAGATAAATACCAGATTTTTTTAATGGCGTTGGTTGGAAGGTAAATGTATATGGAACATACTTACATTCTGTTACTTTGCTGTGGAGTGAGGGAGAAATTAGAACTTAAAGGGGAAGAAGAGGAACTACTTTTTATTCAAGGCTTTCCTTTTCAAAGCAAAATAGTAATCATATTAAATATTTCAACATTTTCTTTTTCAAAGTCCATTTTATCACCTGTCGTGGGGTTTCCCGGCTGCTTCAGTGATGGGGATTGTTGCTGTACCATTATTTTATTGCTAACCATATTTTTATCTGATGGATGTGTTGGTCCTGATTTTTCTCCTGCCACCTTCCAACTTATCCTCTTGTTTTGGTTAATGTTGCTTATTTTGACCTGCTTCCAAGTGTTACAGCACTGAATAAGATTCATATCCTCATCCAGCATCCCTCCAAATTTCAAACATGTTATTTTTCAGCCTCAATCACCCATTGTCAAGATGCCTTCTCACTAGGTATAACTTCATAGACAACTATGTAGTGTATGTGCCTTTAAGAGCCCCATATGTGCTGTAATGCCGGTAATGGCCACTCGGGCTATATAAGCCTGTATATTGTGTTATATCCGTTAGTACCCCTCCAGACTTTGCTTAGTAAACACCTATGAACCAACTCCTGTCTTCAGTGTCTCTATCAACACACAGACACTACAAACTATTTCAAGTAACTTTTCAGAAGGGCACAAGATCAGCATCTCAAATATCCTGGCCAAGGTTAGATGGCATTGGTTATCTTTGTAGTTTTATATGCAACATACTCAATGAAATTGGTGTAGCTGAACACATTAGAATTACAGTTTCCATTTTGCAGACAGTTAAGCCACAAGGTGTCTTTAGCATTAACTTGGTGTAGAGAGAAATATTTTTTCCATATTTGGATTGTTTCGCCCGTACCAATGTTCCCTTTAAGCTCTCTGGACCTCTCGCACAGCCAGCTCGCCGGCTTTTTAATGTGAAAAACTACACATGCACGGTATTTTGAATAGGCCGTGCAGCCCCTTAAAAGGGCAGCGCACCCAAAAAGAAATTACTGGCAACATTTTGATGAAAGGTCATCGACTTGAAATGTTAACTCTGTTTCTCTCTCCACAGATGCTGCCTGATCTGCTGAGTATTTCCAGCCTTTTCTGTTTTTATTTCAGATTTCCAGCATCCACAGTATTATGCTTTTGGCAAATACTTGGCTGTTCTGTAATCTTAAGTTGCAATGTCTATTCTAACTGAGAGAACATTTTTGGCAAATTTTGTACATTTATGGATTTACATGTAACATACACTCGTATAGATTGATTTCCATTTTACAGCAGACCCTAGAATAGGTTAATTGTGTGTACTAACTCCTGTTCAAATTAATTTGTGTTCTTGAGACTTTGTTGCTAGCATTGGTTCAACTATTCATTGTTTTTTGAACAGGCAGTACTTTGATGTTTTGGAAACGTACAAGAATGTCAAAAGCCAGATCAAGAACCTGAAGAAGTTTATGCAGCTGCTTGATAAAATAATGGAGGAAAGGCACAAAGCATACAAAATATTCAGGAGGTAATTGACTCATTTAATTTGGTACAGTTGTTTTGAACTTGTCAATTGTTTCATGTACATTTCATTCCTCAATGAAAAATCTTTTCACTTAATGCTGTTCTAGTAAGGCCTGCAGGGTTATACTTGCTCTACTCAGCCATGCTGTAGTCTCCCTCAAATCTGAGTTAGCAGGTCTGCACAAATTCATTATTGTGGCACTGTATGTACTTTGCCTTTGGTGCATAGTGGTAGTCTGAGTCTTGGCAGAAACTAGAGTGCTAAAACTGGAGAATTTGGGTCTACAAGGCAGTGAAAGAGATATTGGCGTCAGTAAGCTGATAGAGCAGTTGAACAGTCCACATGTGACAAAGACGGGTTTGAGTGCTATGCTAGTTTCAGTTGTACTGGACTTAATACAGTGCATTTCCAGCATTTGGCCTTAAAATTCTGGAAATACACTGCAGGTCTGTCAAAGTCTGTACAGGGAAAAGATAGTTTAATGTTTCATATGTAAATCTGCTGTATGTTTCCATTGTTACCATTCTTATTTCAGATATCCAACACTTGAAAGTTTTTTTCCCCACTGCTTGGTTTGGACATATTAAAAGTAGTCTAGCTGAGTTGTTTTGTACAGTGCATTTCACATTGATTTCTTCTTTTCTTGATGTGAATTTGGGAACATGAACAGGGGTAGGTCATTGAGCCCCTCAAGGCTGTTCCAACATTCAATTAGATAATTGTATCTCAATTCCATTTCCCCACCTTAGTTCTACATCCCCTAATATTAACAAAAATCTATCGATCTCAGCTTTGAAATTTTCAAATGACGTAGCGTCAACAGATTTTGGGGGGAAGAGAGTCCCAGATTTCAGCTACCCTTTGTGTGAAGCAGTGTTTCCTGACTTCACCCCTGACAGGCATAACTCTAATTTTAAGGTCCTTCTTCCCCTGCGCCCCACCCTCCCAACACACACACACCCTTGTTCTGGACTCTCGCACCAGATGAAATAATTCCTCTCTATCTACCCTATCAAATCCTTTAATCATAAATTTCAATTAGATCACCCTTTAATCTTCCACATTCAAGGGAATACAAGCCTAGTCTATACAACTTGTCCTCATAATTTAACCCAAGGCCAATATATCCTTCCTGAGCTGCAGTGCCCAGAACTCATTGGAGTACTCCAGATACAGTCTCACCGGAGCTTTATACAACTGCAGCATAACTTCCACCCTTTGTATTCAATTTTTAGTGCTTAAAAATCCTAATGAAATGCCATTATAACTGCGAAGATTTTTTTTGGCTTATACAGAGTTTGTTTTAAAGTTTTGTCTCTATTGTGATGCAATTATGTTTTACAGTTATTGGGTTGTAACTAGTACATTTATTTTGGACAATTTGTTTAATTAGTTAACTTGACGAAACATTTGCCCTCAATAAAATGAATCAAAAATGGGATTCTGGGTTTTACATACGTTAGTAACAAATACAAAAGCAAAGAGCCAATGAATCAAGGTTGACACCTTGGCTTAGTGTTTGCACAGTTGCCTTGAGTCACAAGGTCATTGATACAAATCCTTCTCCAGGATTTGAGCGCATAATCCAGGCTGACACTTCACTGCAGGTGTTGGAGGTGCTACCTTTTGGATGATATGTTAAATCGAGGCCCTGTCTACCCAAGTGGATGTAAAAGATCCCGTGGCACTATTTGAAGAACTGAAGAGAAGTTCTCCTGATGTCCTGGCCAATTTTTATCCATCAACTAACATCAGATTATCTGATCGTTTATCTCATTGCTGTTTTTGGTACCTTGTGTGCAAATTGGCTGTCACGGTCCCCTACGTTATAACCAATGTTCCCTTTAAGCCGCTCGGCTGCACAGTGCTCTGGAGCTCCCATGCAGCTGGCCCACCAGCTTTTAAATGCAAAAAACGCACATGCGCGGATTTTTGAATGGGTCACGCAGCCAAAAAAAAAGCGGGAACATGGGTTATAATGGTGACTACATTAGTTCATTGTGAAGCACTTTGGAATGTCATGAGGCTCTTAAATGTGCTATATAAATGCAAGTTCATTCTTCTTTCTTTTGAAACCCTAGTTTGGCATCTCCAAGTCACTACTTCCTGATTTTCCTTGTTCTTGGTTCCCTGCACTGAATCTTGGTCCTTCACATTAGTTTCTCAATTTAAAAAAATGTTGTACTAAAAAGTTCAGAATATTATGAAAGAATGAAGTATAGAACAAGAAAAGGCTACCAATCTTGCTTCCATTCACACCATGTTCAAAAATCCCAATCACAGACTCCGTCTAATTCACTCTCCTGAGGGACAGAAGCAACCACTGATAAAGCTTTGAAATTTCCCACTCAACACAATTGAACAAAATTTCATAAAGTTAATTAGTCTTGCAACCTACACTTGTGGCTCTGATCAGTTGCATTCCACAGGCAGCACATCCATATTCCCAGCATCATGTGAAGCATCTCATTCCTTAGAATGCTTTATCATTTATGTAACCTTTTAACCTTAAGCTAGAGTATTCCTCAAAAACATGTTCTCCTGTTTTCATATAAAATAGATTGGTGCAATTTACTCATGAAATGGATTTTCAATTAGAGTTGTTATTTACTAATGTTTGCAATGTCTGGGAAGATGTAGCGTACTCGGATATTACTGTTTAGGACTGACCCTAACATTCCTAGCATTCTCCACATAACATCAGATCTCCAGTCACTGACCAATGAATACAGCCTAATTTTTCAAGTTTGTATCTTAAATATACAGGAAACTTTCTGGTATCCGGCACTGACGGGACCGAGCTGGTGCCGTACCATCAAAACTGCCGTAGAAACCAGCGCTAATGTTAAAACATACGGAGCTTTTGAGCTCCGTGTGAATCAACAAACCCTGTTGCTTAGCAACAGCTTCAAAACAGTCGGCCGCAGCTTAAAAGCGTCTCTGTAGCTAAGCAACAGCTTCAACTAGACCTTGCAAAGCTTGACTGGAAAATAAAAAGCAACGAGAAGTAAAAAAACTTATAGGAAACGGCTCCTGAATTTTGCCGGCAGATAGAGCTTTCCGGACATTTAACCTCTGGTTAAACGAAAGTTTCCTGTAATATCTCGTCTCTGATACCATCCTAATGAATCTGCATTGTTCCTGTTCTATGCCTCCAGTATCATTTCTATAATGCAATGCCTGGAACTGCATGCAGTACATGACTGGCTTAACCATTACCATGTCCAGATTCATTCGCTCTTTGTTTTTGTACTTTTTATTAATGTATGTAAAACTCAGAATCCCATTTGCCCTTTTAATGGCTTTTTTCCCCATCTGCCAACCTGTTATAAAGACCTGTACATCTGTCACCATAGATCTGTCTGCCTCCCATCCCTTCCACTGCCTTTGCTGTCAGACAGCTTGTCCAGCATCCAGTCTTGGATGAGCTATAATTTCCTCCAGTTAGTTTTGGTCTTCCCAATGTTTATCATCCTCAACCTCCGCCATAAACTCTGCCGCTTGCTATGAACTCCATTCGCGCACCCCCCACCCCCACCCCAACCTCAGCCACTGTCTTGGGTTAATAGTCTGCTAAGAAACTTGCTGTCCTATTTGATCTCGAAGTGCGCTTCTAACTCCATATCCTTTTTGTCATAAACACTGCCTAGTTCCATCTACATAACATCATCTACCTCTTCCCTGCCTCGGTGCATCTGAAACCCTCATCCATGCCTTTCACTTCTAAACTCGATTAACGAAACACTCTCCTGGTTAGCTTCCCATTCTGCACCTCTCTAAACTAAAACTCATCCAAATCTCTGCTTCCTGAATTCTATCCCGCAGCAAGTTCTGCTTGCTCATCACTCCTTGTTTTGCTGACTTAGATTATTCCCAGTACCCACAGTGTCTCAAATTTAAAATTGATCATTCTTGTATTTAAATACCTCCATGGTGTCACACCTCCCTGTCTCTGTAATTTCTTCCAGTTCTACAGCTACTTGTCTCTGACTTCTCCGTTCCTCTGACTCTGACCTCTAGTGGCCACTGGTTCCGGCCCCCCCCCCCCCCAGTCATTGCTGGCCAGGCATTCAGCCACCTTGGTCATGTATCTGGAATTCCCTCCCAAACCCATCCCCCTCTCCAGCCCCCTCTTTTCCTTTAAGATGCTCCTTAAACCCCAGCTCTGACCAAGCTTTTGGTCATCCTCCTAATATCTCCTTTGGCTTGCTGTTAAATGTTTTGATTATGTCTGTGAAATGCCTTGCCACATTTTTCTACATTAAAGGTGCTACATAAATGCAAGATGATGTTAAATTCAAAAAGCTGTTGATCAGACATGCCTCTGAACATTGTATTTGTACTTGGCTCCTCTCAATTAACTGCCCAAGAACAGGTGACTAATATTTGAAACCATGCAACAAGCATGATTTGAGAGTTAAGCTGGTCTACTTACTGTGACAGAATTAAAGAAGTTAATACCAAGCTCAATCTACAACAACTTGCATTTATGTAGCACCTTTAATGTAGAAAATATCCCAAGATTCTTTACTGAGGTGGAAGGGAGAAAAAAAACTAGACAAAAATACTTTGTTTTTGTTATGCCCATTTGCAAAAATTTATATATGTAAAGTAAAAATATGAAAACCAATACTACTTTAGGAAATCGTGCACTGTAGATTCTTTAAAATCACTTGGCCAAGTTGGTAAATGTACCTTTGATACATTTCTGTATCAGCTCTCTTTACTGCTTGTTGCATAGACTCTGCAATATATTATAGGCTTATTGTTCTCATTCTTTTTATCTACTGTTTTCCTTTTTCCTTCTTTCATTTCCCATATTCCTGTAGCAGCTCCTGAGGACAATTGCTTACTGGAACTAAGAATGGTGGAAATGAGAAAACCCAGGAGATGAGTGCCTTGTGATAGTATGATGATGGCTCCCCCAAAGTCTTGATATCCATCATATTTATGAGCCTTGTAGCTAATTCTAGTAATCAGATCATGTGCTCCTTAAAATAATGATTGAAAGTCTGCATGTGTGTTGTGTCTGCTGTATTATGGAGATGTTAGTAACATTTGTTTTCTTTTTATGCTTGAATTAAATAGGTACATTTCTCTTCGCTGCAAGTATTATTTTGATTCTATGCTATCTCAGCGAGGTTACCATGGGAAAATGAGCTTCGATCATAAGAATGCAACCCTTTCAATTGCAGTGAGTTATTTACAACTTATTCTGAGGCTTTTTTTTAATACAAGTATAAAGGAAGTGGAATAATAATTCAGAATAAAATCAGAAATATTGTTATCAGACATATTGAAGATTACATTTGGATTTAGCCGTGCAATTGGCTGGTCAATTATGATGGTTACACCTTCAGGATCTTATCAAGGGATGAACAAACATTGAGCAATACTGCAGCTAAATTGTGAGCTTATAATTACCAAACTGGAAGAATGGAGCACTGAACCTTCATCAAAAAAATCCTAAACCTTTTGGTGTTCACAGTTCTGCAGAAAGATGAGTTTCACTGATCTCTGGCAAAGGTTAGGGATATTTGAGTCAGCAGGGTTGACAACATGTAAGGAGGTTGTCCATCACTCTTTGAGAAGTTTCACTGAGTGCTCAAGGAGCAGAAGTATAACAGCAGAAGGGAGGCCATAGTGGTCACATTAATTTGGCTCCACTGGTACCTCCTTGGCTAAGTGATTCTACTCTCTGAGTCAGCAAGTTGTTAGTTCAAGCTCTAATCCAGAGTGCATAAACTAGGCTGACACTTCAGTGCAGTGCTGAGGATATCCCATGGCACTATTCAAAGTACTGCAGGGGACTTCTCTCTGTCCTGGCCAATATTTATTCTTCAACCAACATCACCAAAACAGATGGGCCCCGATTTTCGGCTTGTGTGGGGAATGGTCGGATTTCCCCGAATGTGGGGTTTCTGACACACACAAAAAAGTGTCAACCAGCCCCACGCAATTTTCCCTCAATTGGCCAATTAATTCCCAGCATGTGGGAAGCCTTGCTAATTGTCTAAATCGAGTCAGAAATCCCCACAGCATGATGTCATCATTCGTGGTGCTTTCAAGGTCCATGGCAAGCACTGCATCCTCTGAAGGCTTCCAAATGAACCATACAGGATGGCAGAGGAGCCTGCAGCAGCTGTGGACAGTGCCAGACCCCGAGCTGCCTTCAAATTCGACGAGGCTTCACTGCAGGCATTATTGGATGGGGTTAGGGCCCACGGGGAGGTCCTCTTCCCTAGGTCAGGGAGGAAGAGGCCTCCCACTGAGACCAATGCTGCATGGATGCAGGTGTCAGCAGATGCCAACTCGCTGGGAGTCACCAGAGGAACCTTGGCATTACATCTGTAACTCCTTCCTTTACTCCCCCACAGTACCATCCAGAGCCCCCCGTCCTCACTGTGGAGGAGGAAGAGGCTGTGCAGTCAGACTCCTCAGAGGAAGCTCCAACCTCTGAGGGCGCAGCGTCAGCAGAAGTAAGTGCACCCAGCACCAGCGCAGACACTCACACCTCGGGGGGACCTTTGGGACATAGAGTAGTGTTGTCACCTGGTGTTTCACAGCTGACAAGTGAGCCTCAGCAGATTCTGGAGACAGGGACAGCAGTGGAGAGTCCTCGTCGGAGGGCGCAGGGCTCTGCCAGCTCAGCTCAGCTGCGCTGCATCTCGACCCTCTGCCTCTGGGTCCATCCGCAAGAGAAGAGGTGATGGATCTCCATGCACAGATGCAGGAGTCTCTGGCAGGTTTTGTCTCCAGGGTCGCTGCAAGCGTGGAGCGAATGGAGGAGTCCATAGCGACCATGAGCAGAGATTTTGTGGAGTCATTGGCGCATGAACGCATCACCATGGAAAGGTTGGCAACCTCCATGCAGGAGATAACTCGCCAGGGTACGGAAAACATGGTGAGTGCTCGTAAGAGAATGACATCTCTTGAGCGTTGGCCATCTGTTGAACAGAGAAACCAGATCTTCATGGAAGTCCTTCTGAGTAGGACTGCCAGTGCAGAAACGGATCCCACTGGCCCCCTAAAGCGCAGCAAGGTGCGCTCAAGCCACTTCCAAGCGCTGGCCCCTTCTGGCTTGTGCAGCTTCAGGTGAGTGAGTAGCAGCCTGGTGCTCCTGGTAATCATCCTGCTGTTCCTGGTTCTGCTGCTGCCACCTCTGTTGTTGGAGATCCTCTAATGCCAGGAAGGGAAGGTGCCAAAGGCCTCCCATGCTTCTGGCCGATGCCTCGGTTGAGGAGGTCCTGAGTTAGGGTGGTGAGAGGGGTTTCCCAGGAGCGCTCACTGAAGAAGTGTGTGAGGCTCCAACTTTCTATGGCTGCTCCTAAGGCTTCAAATAGTTCCCCCAAGCCTTGATCAACAAGGTCCTGCAGCCTGCAAATGCTGCCTCTTTAAATCTCTTCAGCCCTCAGCGACCTGCTGCTGCAAGCAAGCAAGCCAGCTGTTTTCACGCCAGCTCTCATCGGCGGGGTTCCCCGCAGGCGGGTTTCAGGTGGGGAAAGCCCCAAAGTCGCAACGGCACAGGAAAATCGTCCTTAACAAGGTGATCATTGGTGATTAGTGCTCCAACGAGCCGTCCCGCCAGCGGCGGGCGGGACTGAAGCGGGGCGCGTGGAAACGGCGGTCCGAAAGTCGGACGGGGCGGGGAATCAGGCGGGGGGGGTCCCGACCCGCTTATTCCGTGATTTTCGGACCACGGCCGTATGAAAAGCTGCCTGAAAAGCGGGGCCATGATCTATTCATTTATCCCACTGTTTGTGGAACCTTGCTGTGTGCAAATTGGTTGCTGTGTTTCTCTACGCTACTACACTTCAAAAGTACTTCATTGGCTGTGAAGTGCTTTGGGGCATCCCAAGGATGTGAAAGGTGCTGTATAAATGCAAGCACATTCTTTCACTATTTTTCCTGCTGTTAAAGACTAACCTCTAATTTTAAATGGAGTGGCTCTATTAATGAAAGTCAATCTAGCATAACATTCTTTTCTGGTCATGTCCTCTTATTATTAGTACATTGTCCATGAATCATTCGAGCTATTGTAAATCTTATTAAATCTGGTTAAAATGTCACTTACTCATTTGGAACTTCATGAAGTGTTGGCTGTATTCTTTTATGCGCAAGCAGTAACAGTAAAATCAAGATCAGTGTGTGGTACATACTGACTCATTAAACCTGTTCATACTTTACTATGACCCATGAGTCTCTTTAAACAAAAAATAGTTTCCTTTTATTAATTCAGCCTAGTTTTCTGTGTCATCTACTTATTAGCAACCTCATGTATATCAAATTCACTCCCTAAGCTGCAATTTCCTACTAATTTAAATACCAATCCTATAACAGAAATCACCTCTTATCTTAATGGCCATTAACATTTGAAAACTGGTCACCAGGGGAAAAAATATTAGTGTGATTACATGAAACTGGAGAGGTCACAATGAGAAGTGGATCATTCCCACTGCAGATTACATTAAAACCAAGTCTTGTGTAGGCACAAACAGTAAGTTCATTGGGACAGGGCAACAGATTGGGCAGTGAAGTCAGTTTTGTGTTAATTTTTTTTTAACTAACTTGATGTGCCTTTTTTTCCCCCCCCAGTCTGTTATTTCTAATTTTGTTTTTCTCTTTCTTGACGAAAATGTACTAGTTTGACCCAGTCTTCACGCAGTCAATGGGCTAGAAATTGTGGTTGGAGGTGTACCTCTGACCTGTGAAACAATTACGAAAGCACCTCCTGTCGCCCAGGCTGCGAAAATTTGTGGTCTCAGACCCCGATGCAGAGGGCAGCATAATGGCCCACGGATCCCAGGGACCCAGGCTGGGATCATGTGGGCCCAGTCCTCCAATCACTAAGCAGAATTCCATTTCATTCATTTATGAAGGGAATCCCCTATAGTGCGAGCAGAGAGTGCTGTGAGTTCTTCAATTGTTATTTCTCTTTAAATCATTCTTGATAAGATTACTTAAGCAGTTTAAGTAAAGGGGAAAAGTTAAATATTTGGGATTCTGTTGGTTTAAGAAGAGTAAAACAAGGTTACACTGCAGTAGGAGTAAATTGGCACAGCAGGCAGTGGAAACCAGTTTTCTAACCAATCAGCAGGGGTGACTCATTTGGCTGTAAACAAACAAACAGTATAAAAAGACCGGTGCTAGCACTGAGTGCGAGATCAGCAGAGAGTGCTGTGAGTTTGGGTAAGTGTGAGTTAGGGTAAGTGGGGTGTTAGGTGCTCTTTTCAAACTTTAACTCTGTGGGTTGTAGTTAATAAGGCCTTTCTGGTGCAGAGTGACTGTTGGTAAACCATTTAACTGGTGTAATTAGAGGGATTGATTTAATTTAAATCCAATTAATTAAAGGGGATACTAGCATCTAAAATCGGGCAGAGGGTGTCCATAACTAACAATAAAAAATTTAATTAATTACATAGAATGGAGCAGGTGATATGTTACTGTTGCGAGATGTGGGAGCCGGTGGACCCCATTGAGGGTCACGGTGATTACGTCTGTGACAAGTGTCTGCTGCTACAGGAACTCCAGCTCCGTGTTGATGAGCTGGAGTCTGAGCTTCAGACACTGCGACACATCAGGGAGGGGGAGAAGTACCTGGACTTTGTGTATCAGGAGGTGGTCACACCTATGAAGTTAATTAATTCAGATGTAGCCCATGGTCAGGGACAGGACGGTGTGACTACGAGTGAGGCAGGTACGGGGATCCAGGAGGTAGAGCTGGAGGAGCTGCAGCCCCTGCTCTTGTCCAACAGGTTCGAGGTTCTTACTCCCTGTGGGGACAGGAGCAGGGACTGCAGGGAGGATGAGCAACCTGGCCACAGCACCGTGGAACAGGGGGCCATTCAAGAGGGGGGAGTAAATAGAAATGTTGTAGTGGTAGGGGATAGTATTATTAGGGGGATAGATAGAGTTCTCTGCAGCCAAGAGCGAGAGTCCCGAAGGCTGTGTTGCCTACCCGGTGCCAGGGTTAAGGACATCTCCTCTGGGCTGGAAAGAAACTTGCAGTGGGAGGGGGTGGATCCAGTTGTCGTGGTCCATGTTGGTACAAACGACGCAGATAGGACTAGGAAGCCGGTTCTGTTAAAGGAGTATGAGCAGCTAGGGGTCAAATTAAAAAACAGAACCTCAAGGGTAATAATCTCTGTTACCTGAGCCACGAGCGAATTTGGCTAGGACAAATAAAATTAGAGAGTTAAATGCGTGGCTCAAAGACTGGTGTGGGAGAAATGGGTTTTGCTTCCTGGGACACTGGCACCAGTACTGGGGCAGGAGGGAGCTGTTCCGTTGGGACGGGCTTCACTTGGCCAGTGCTGGGACTAGAGTCCTGGCGGATCATATAACTAGGGCTGTAGAGAGGGCTTTAAACTAACGAGTGGGGGGGGAGGTTCCTAGAGAGCAAATAATAAAAATGACAACAGAGAAGTTCATAGACTTAGGTAGCAGTGGGGAAATTAAAAACCAGAGCGTGTCAGGAAGGGGCAGAAGGTATGGAGTAGAAGGTAAAGTAATAAAAAGGGCAAAAGCAGGAACTAAGTGTCACAAAACATATTTGAAAGTTCTCTATCTGAATGCACGTAGCATTCGTAACAAAATAGACGAGTTAATGGCACAAATAACTACATATGGGTATGATCTTGTGGCCATTACAGAAACATGGCTGCAGGGTGACAATGCCTGGGAATTAAACATACCAGGTTATTTAACGATCAGGAAGGACAGGCAGGAAGGAAGGGGAGGTGGGGTGGCTATGTTAATAAAGGAAGGAATCACTGTAATACAGAGAAATGATATTGGGTCAAAAGATCAGGATAATGAAACAGTTTGGGTGGAGGTAAGGAATAATAAGGGGAAAAAAACACTAGTGGGCGTAGTCTAGGCCTCCGAACAGTTGCAACTCTGTTGGACGGAGTATCAATCAGGAAATAGTTGAGGCTTGTAATAAGGGAACATCTATAATTATGGGGGATTTTAACTATCATATTAATTGGACAAATCAAATTGGGCAGGGCTGCCTTGAGGATGAGTTCATTGAGTGTATTAGGGATGGGTTTCTTGAGCAGTATGTAACTGAACCGACCAGGGGGCAAGCAACCTTAGATCTGGTCCTGTGTAACGAGACAGGATTAATTAAAAATGTCCTAGTAAAGGATCCCCTTGGAATGAGTGACCATAACATGGTTGAATTCTATATTCAATTAGAGGGTGAGAAGGTTGGATCTCAAACAAGCATGCTAAGCTTGAATAAAGGAGACTATGAAGGTATGAGAGCGGAATTGAGTAGAGTGGATTGGGAAAATAGATTAAAGGGTAAGACGATACATGATCAGTGGTGTACATTTAAGGAGTTATTTTACAACTTCCAAAAAATATATATTCCACTGAGAAGAAAAAGGTGTAAAAGAAAAGACAGTCATCCGTGGCTAAGTAAAGAAATTAAGGATAGTATTCGACTAAAAACAAGGGCATATAAGGTAGCCAAATCTAGTGGGAGGATAGAGGATTGGGAAAACTTTAAAAGACAGCAAAAAATAACAAAAAGATTGATTAAGAAAGGGAAGATAGATTATGAAAGTAAATTAGCAAAAAATATAAAAACAGATAGTAAGAGTTTTTATAGTTATATAAAAAGAAAAAGGGTGGCTAAAGTAAATGTTGGTCCCTTAGAGGATGAGACCGGGAAATTAATGGTGGGAAATATGGAGGTGGCAAAAACACTGAATGAATATTTTGTATCAGTCTTTACAATAGAAGACACTAAGAATATCCCAACACTGGACAAATGGGGGGCTATAGGGGGGGGGGAGCTAAACGCGATCAAAATCACTAAGGAACTGGTACTCGGTAAAATAATGGGACTCAAGGTGGATAAATCACCTGGACCTGATGGCTTATATCCTAGGGTCTTGAGGGAAGTGGCGGTAGGGATTGTGGATGCATTACTAATAATTTTCCAAAACTCCCTGCACTCGGCAAAGGTCCCGGCAGACTGGAAAACTGCTAATGTAACACCCTTATTTAAAAAGGGCAGTAAACAGAAGGCTGGAAACTATAGACCGGTTAGCCTAACATCTGTGGTAGGTAAAATTTTGGAGTCCATTATTAAGGAGACAGTAACAGGACATTTGGATAATCATAATTTAATAGGACAAAGTCAGCATGGTTTTATGAAGGGGAAGTCATGTTTGACAAATTTGCTGGAGTTCTTTGAGGAAGTAACATATAGGGTGGATAAAGGGGAACCAGTGGACGTAGTGTATTTAGACTTTCAAAAGGCATTTGACAAGGTGCCACACAAAAGATTATTGCTTAAGATAAAAAATCACGGGATTGGGGGTAATATTCTGGCATGGATAAGAGGATTGGCTATCTAACAGAAGGCAGAGAGTTGGGATAAATGGTTCATTCTCAGACTGGCAATCAGTAACTAGTGGTGTTCCGCAGGGGTCAGTGCTGGGTCCCCAACTCTTTACAATCTATATTAACGATTTGGAGGAGGGGACCGAGTGTAACATATCAAAGTTTGCAGATGATACAAAGATGGGAGGGAAAGTAGTGAGTGAGGAGGACATGAAAAAACCTGCCAGGGGACATAGACAGGCTAAGTAAGTGGGCAGAGATTTGGCAGATGGAATACAATACTGGAAAGTGTGAGGTTATGCACTTTGGCAGGAAAAATCGTAGAGCAAGTTATTATCTTAATGGCAAGAAACTGGAAAGTCCTGAAGTACAAAGGGATCTGGGGGTCCTGGTGCACGAAACTCAAAAGGTTAGTATGCAGGTGCAGCAAGTGATCAAGAAGGCCAATGGAATGTTGGCTTTCATTGCTAGTGGAATAGAATATAAAAATAGGGAGGTATTGCTTCAGTTGTACAAGGTATTGGTGAGACCGCACCTGGAATACTGCATACAGTTTTGGTGTCCATACTTAAGAAAAGACATACTTGCTCTCGAGTCAGTACAAAGAAGGTTCATAGAAACATAGAAGATAGGAGCAGGAGTAGGCCATTCGGCCCTTTGAGCCTGCTCCGCAATGAGATCATGGCTGATCATCCAAATTCGGTACCCTGGCCCTGCCTTCTCCCCATATCCCTTGATCCTTTAGCCTTAAGAAATATATGCAACTCTCTTTTGAATATATTTAATGAACTGGCCTCCACCGCCCTCTGTGGCAGAGAATTCCACAGGTTCACCACTCTCTGGGTGAAGAAATTCCTCCTCATTTCAGTCCTAAATGGCTTACCCCTTATCCTTAGACTATGACCCCTGGTTCTGGACTCCCCGGCCATCAGAAACATCCTTCCTGCATCTAGTCTGTCCAGGCCTGACAGAATTTTATAGGTTTCGATGAGATCCCCTCTCAATCTTCTAAACTCCAGTGAGTATAAGCCCAATCGACACAATCTCTCCTCATACGTCATGCCTGCCATCCCAGGTATCAGCCTGGTGAATCTTCGCTGCACTCCTTCCATGGCAAGATCGTCCTTCCTCGGGTAAGGCGACCAAAACTGCACACAATACTCAAGGTGCGGTCTCACCAAGGCCCTGTACAACTGTAGCAAGACATCCTTGTTCCTGTACTCGAACCCTCTTGCTACGAAGGCCAACATACCATTTGCCTTCTTAACCGCCTGCTGCACCTGCATGCTTACCTTCAGTAATCCCGGGGATGAGGGGATGGACATATGAGGAGCGGTTGAGTAGATTGGGACTCTACTCATTGGAGTTCAGAAGAATGAGAGGCGATCTTATTGAAACATATAAGATTGTGAAGGGGTTGGATCGGGTGGATGCGGGGAGGATGTTCCCGATGATGGGTGAAACTAGAACTAGGGGGCATAGTCTTAGAATAAGGGGCTGCTCTTTCAAAACTGAGATGAGGAACTACTTCACTCAGAGGGTGGTAGGTCCATGGAATATGCTACCCCAAAAAGCTGTAGAAGCTACATCATTACATAAATTTAAAACAAATAGACCGTTTCCTAGAAGTAAAGGGAATTAAGGGTTACGGGGAGCGGGCAGGAATTTGGACATGAGTCTAGGTTCGGATCGGACATGGCCCTGTGGGTAGCGGAGCGGGCCCAGGGGCCGTGTAGCCTGATCCTGCTCCTATTTCGTGTGTCTAATTCTGTTAGATTCAGGAGATGGTTCTGTGATCGTAGATTGGCGGTTAGGAGCTGATCAGCCATGATCTTATTAAATGGCGGAGCAGGCTCGAGGGACCGATTGGCCTACTCCTGCTCCTATTTCTTATGTTCTTATGATATGCAATGGAATCCCTAAATCTAATAATTATACAATGTACAGAATTGGAATTTTATTCATAATTATCTTCTGCACCAACCACAATAAAAAAATTAAACATTTTGATAATTTTATACATCATTGAAACTGTAATCACAGAATCACAGAAACCCCACAGTGCAGATAGAGGCCATTTCGGCCCATCGAGCCTGCACCGACACATATCCCACCCGATCCCCGTAACCCCTACACCAACACATATCCCACCCTATCCCTGTAACCCCACGTATTTAATCCCCCTAACACTAAGGGTCAATTTATCATAGCCAATCAACCTAACCCGCACATCTTTGGACTGTGGGAGGAAACCGGAGCACCCAGGCCAATATTTTCATGAACTCATTTAATACAGTGTATGTGCATAATTTAGGATATGAAAATGTTTAAGCCTTTGATATCCCCATATGCTGATTCAAGCAGGCCCTGTGCCTGTTTGCATCAACCATAAGACTGGCAATTGCTGGCCAGTCGCACCAGTCGCTTTTTCAGGGCACCCGTAATTGTTTCGCAGGTTGGAGGTACACCGCCAACCACAATTTCTAGCCCATTGACTGTGTGAAGACTGGGTCAAACTAGTACGTTGACAGGCCACAACTTCCGGATTTCGTGCATGTGGAAATCTCCAACTTGTGGGGCATTTCAAAGGGAATATGACTGTGTATTCAACACCGTCGCAGACACTGCAATTTCAGGGCCAATATAATTTATTGAAAGAAGTTGCAGGCTAACTTTTGTTCTTTAGTTATAGAATTTCTAGTTGGATTCTTCCTGTAGTTATGAAATTAATTCCTTGGTTCAACTAACCACTTCATTGATCATAAAAATAAATCTTCATTATTACATAATTTTTGACTGATCGTCCCCTTGCCATACCTTATAAGGTTGGGAAGAGAGACCACTGGGGATATAAAAACCTCTGCACTTTTTAAACTGATGTTTGAAAGATGTGTGTTTATGACAGTAGAGGGCACCACAGCAACACCGGCTACTACATTTGTATTGATGCACTTGTAAATTATTATTTTGGAACTTTTTATTTTGCTATTTATTCTTTCAGTGTGATTAGTAAAAGAAACTTATGATTTAGCCTGGCAGTGAGAAATTTTAAGTGGGAGTGTGACAAATGTGGGCTCCATCATGTTCTGTTACAACTATTTCTTATATTAACGTCTTTTTGTCTGAGTTTCAGCTAAGCAATGCACTGAGATTTTGGAGAAAAAAAGGACCTGTTGCTAGGATTTTCTTTGTCTGTTGTCTTGGGAACATGTAGTTAATGAATATAAATACTGGCTATGTGCAGATGGCAGCTAATTGTCTATGATTGCCATAGCTATTGACAGAGGTGTTATAACAGAATTTTTTTTCCAAGCACCCTCTGTTTTGGGTCTGAACTAGTAAAATGACTCATTAGACTTGAGGGCATTGCTTTCCTTCTTCCATCCACTGGAGTGATGGAAATAATTAATGTTGATTACTAGCCTGTTGAGATAGGGTTGGGTATTCTTCTAAAGTATCTCTGCCAGCCCAAAAAGGTTCTGTGGAAGCATGACATAGGAAAGACAGAAACCGCACCAATATGTACTTGAATTGATCGAGATGCTTACTTATAGAGTCATAGAGTTATACAGCACGGATAGAGGCCCTTTGTCCCATCGTGTCCGCGCCGGCCATCAAGCCCTGTCTAATCTAATCCCATATTCCAGCATTTGGTCCGTAGCCTTGTATGCTATGGCATTTCAAATGCTCATCCAAATGCTTCTTGAATGTTGTGAGGGTTCCAGCCTCCACAACCCTCTCAGGCAGTGAGTTCCAGACTCCAACCACCCTCTGGGTGAAAAAGTTCTTTCTCAAATCCCCTCTAAACCTCCCGCCCTTTACCTTGAATCTATGCCCCCTAGTTATTGACCCTTCTACTAAGGGAAAAAGCTCCTTAGTAGCCATCCTATCTGCCCCTCATAATTTTGTACACCTCAATCATGTCCCCCCTCAGCCTCCTCTGCTCCAAGGAAAACAAACCCAATCTGCCCAGTCTCTCTTCATAGCTGAAGCGCTCCAGCCCTGGTAACATCCTGGTGAATCTCCTCTGCACCCTCTCCAAAGCTATCACATCCTTCCTGTAGTGTGGCGACCAGAACTGCACACAGTATTCCAGCTGTGGCCTAACCAGTGTTTTATACAGCTCCATCATAACCTCCTTGCTCTTATATTCAATGCCTCGGCTAATGAAGGCAAGTATCCCATATGCCTTTTTTACCACCTTATCCACCTGTTCCGCCGCCTTCAGGGATCTGTGTACTTGCACACCCAGATCCCTCTGACCCTCCGTCTTGCCTAGGGTCTTACCATTCATTGTGTATTCCCTTGCCTTGTTAGTCCCCCCAAAGTGCATCACCTCGCACTTTTCCAGGTTAAATTCCATTTGCCACTGTTCCGCCCATCTGACCAACCCATCTATATCGTCCTGCAGACTGAGACTACCCTCCTCGCTATTTACCACCCTACCAATTTTTGTATCATCCGCGAACTTACTGATCATACCTTTTACATTCATATCCAAGTCATTAATGTAGACCACAAACAGCAAGGGACCCAGCACCCCACTGGCCACAGGCTTCCAGTCACAAAAACAACCTTCGACCATCACCCTCTGCCTTCTGCCACTAAGCCAGTTTTGTATCCAATGTGCCAAGGCACCCTGGATTCCATGGGCTCTTACCTTCTTGACCAGTCTCCTGTGCGGGACTTTATCGAAGGCCTTACTGAAATCCATGTATACCACATCCACTGCGTTACCCTCATCCACACACCTAGTCACCCCCTCAAAAAATTCAATCAAATTAGTCAGACATGATCTTCCCTTGACAAAGCCATGTTGACTATCCCTGATTAATCCTTGCCTCTCCAAGTGGAGACTAATTTTGTCCCTCAGAATTTTTTCCAATAATTTTCCTACCACTGATGTTAGGCTCACTGGCCTGTAGTTCCCCGGTTTTTCCCTACTCCCCTTCTTGAATAATGGTACTACATTAGCGGTTCTCCAGTCCTCTGGCACATCCCCTGTGGCCAAAGAGGTTCTGAATATATGTGTTAGAGCCCCCGCAATCTCTTCCTTTGCCTCACACAGCAGCCTGGGATACATTTCGTCCGGGCCTGGGGATTTATCCATTTTTAGGCCTGCTAAAACCGCCAATACCTCCTCCCTCTCGATGTTAATATGTTCGAGCATATCACAGTCCCCCCGCCCAATTTCTATGTCTACATCGTCCCTTTCCATAGTGAAAACAGATGCAAAAAATTCATTTAGAACCCCTCCTACATCTTCCGGCTCCACACACAGATTGCCACTTTTGTCCCTAATGGGCCCTATTTTTTCCCTAGTTATCCTCTTACCTTAATATACTTATAAAACATCTTAGGATTTTCCTTTATTTTGCTCGCCAGTGTTATTTCATGGCCCCTCCTTGATCTCCTAATTTCTTTTTTAAGTATCCCCCTGCACTTTTTGTACTCCTCTAGGGCTTCCTCCGTCTTTAGCCTTTTGTATCTGCCAAAAGCCCTCCTTTTTTTTCTAATCCATTCTCGTATATCCCCTGACATCCAAGGTTCCCTGTGGTTTTTGGAACCACCCTTGACCTTTACGGGAACATGTTGCCATTGTATGATCTCAATCTCCCTTCTGAAAGCCTCCCATTGCTCCGATGCGGATTTTCCTACAAGTAGCTGATCCCAGTCCATTTTGGCCAGATCCTGCCTTATCCTATTAAAATCGGCCTTCCCCCAATTTAGAACCTTTATTTCCGGCCCATCCCTGTCCTTTTCCATGACCACCTTAAATCTCACCATATTATGGTCACTGTCACCAAAGTGCTCACCTACTAGCACTTCTTCCACTTGGCCGACCACATTCCCTAGAATTAGGTCCAGTACCGCCCCCTCTCTTGTCGGACCTTCTACATGCTGGCTCAAAAAGCTCTCCTGGATGCACTTTAAGAATTCTACACCCTCTGTGCCTTTCACACTCTGACTATCCCAGTTAATATTGGGGAAGTTGAAATCCCCCATTATTATTACCCTATTATTTGCACATTTCTCTGAGATTTGCCTACATATCTGTTCCTATATCTCCCCCTGACTGTTTGGAGGCCTATAGTACACTCCCAGCAAAGTGCTTGCCCCCTTTTTGTTTTTAAGCTCCACCCATATGGCCTCATTAGAGGAACCTGCTAATATGTCATCCCTCCTTACTGCAGTAATTGACTCCTTAATTAATATTGCGACACCCCCTGCTCTTATACCTCCCCCTCTGTCTCGCCTGAAGATTCTGTACCCCGGAATATTGAGCTGCCAGTCTTGCCCCTCCCTCAACCATGTCTCTGTGATAGCAACAATATCATACTCCCATGTGTTTATCAACACCTTCAGTTCATCCACCTTATTTGCAAGACTCCTTGCATTAAAATAGATGCCATCCAGCCTTGCCCTTGTATATTTGCCCTGTCTACCAAGCTGACTTGTTTTTTTCTCTATAATTGGCAGCACATCACCCCCTATTTCAGCTCCCCTCTGTATCCCAACCCCCTGCCAAGTTAGTTTAAACCCCCCCCAACAGTGCTAGCAAACCTCCCCACAAGGATATTTGTCCCGCTCTGGTTCAGGTGCAACCCGTCCGACTTGTACAAGTCCCACCTTTCCCAGAAGCAGGCCCAGTGATCCAGGAAACTAAAACCCTCCCTCCTGCACCAACTCTTTAGCCACGCATTCATCTGTTCTATCCTCCTATTCCTATACTCACTAGCACGTGGCACTGGGAGTAATCCAGAGATTACAACCTTTTGAGGTCCTGTTTTTTAATCTGCTACCTAGCTCCCTAAATTCTTGATGCAGGACCTCATCCCCCTTCCTACCTATGTCGTTGGTCCCAATGTGGACCACGACCTCTGCCTGCTCACCCTCCCCCTTAAGAATGCCCTGTAGCCGCTCAGTGACATCCATGACCCTGGCCCCAGGGAGGCAACAAACCATGCTGGAGTCACGTTTGCGGCCACAGAAACGCCTATCTGTTCCCCTTACGATAGAATCCCCTACCACTATTGCTCTCCCACTCTTTTTCCTCCCTTTCTGAGCAGCAGAAGCGTCCCTGGTGCCAGGAAGCTGGCTGCTGCTGCCTTCCCCTGGTGAGTCATCCCCCTCAACAGTATCCAACTTGGTATACCTGTTTGAAAGGGGGATGTCCGCAGGGGGCCCCTGCACTTCCTGCCTGCCTCTGTTGCTCCGCCTGATGGTCACCCAAGTTCTTTCTGCTTGTGCAGCCCTACCCTGCGGCGTGAACAACTCGCTAAACGTGCTATCCACGACCCTCTCAGCATCGCGCATGCTCCAAAACTCATCCACCCGCAGCTCGAGCGCCGCAATGCGGTCTACAAGTAGCTGCAGCTGGATGCATTCCCCGCACACATGGTCGCCAGGGACACTGGCAGCGTCCCTGACTTCCCACATGGAGCAAGAGGAGCAGAACACGGGGCTGAGCTCTCCTGCCATGACTTACTCCTTTAATTAATTAAAAAATTTATTCAATACCCCAGTTACAGGTATACTCTAGGGCGCTTTATTTACCAACTGTCCCCACTACAACAGAGACCCTGGAAATTTAACACCACAGAATTCAAGCTTGTATTGAAAAGAGAGAAATACTCACCAACCAATCACTTATCTGCTCCCTGGTGACGTCACACCCCGAATACTTTTTACCTCTCTGCTACCCTCTGAGCTCGCAGACTGGAGTTTGGTATGCCTCTCCTGGCCCCGCTGCCGCTTTAAGTACCTCGCCGCCGCCGCCGAGTCTCCCACAGGTCCGCCGCTCTCGCTACCTGCCGCCGCTGCTCTGGTGGGTGCAGGGTTCCTGTTCCTGTGGCTCCATCCTGCAAGTATTAAATCTGATGTTCTGAATTTTAAAACTCTGAAAGACACACTGTAGATGGATCTTTAATGGCTTTTTAGTCATTAGGAAGCCATAACTGAGACAAAGCATGGGTAAGATGGCTGATGGTATAAACTGCTTAATGCATTGCAGATCCAAGGGTAAATAGGTCTGACGCTGCCTCTGTTTTTGAACCCTTTTGTAGGGAAATTGACAAAACACAAACTATTTCAGTAAATTGTCAGCAGCAACACCTAAAGGTCACCTGCTGACATTCTGAATATTAAAATAGTTGCATCAGTGAAGAAAATGACTAATGAAAAACCCCTTAACAAAACACAACTGAAATCCACGCTGAAATTTTTGTTCGTTGTTTGTGAAGGCTTACATTGTGCAACTATCCTGTACAATTTTGAAAAAACGAAGACATCCTGTACTTGTATGTTAATTGAACAGGGTGATGAGCAAATTTAAGGCAATTTTTTTTTTTGAGTGGGGAGGAATGTTATCTTTACACCTTTTTTTCCCCCAACAGGGATTCTGTTGCTTTGTATATTTTGTAAGCCATTTTGCTCAAAATGAATTGTTTTTTTCTTGTTATTTCTAGCTAGATTTACTTTTCTGTTTCACACTATTGGACATCTCTTATTTATTAAAGGTTCAACCTGGAGAGGGAGACAAGGCAGCACTCAGTGACATGCGATCCCTTTCTGGTGGTGAGCGTTCATTCTCAACTGTGTGTTTTATCCTCTCCCTATGGGACACCATGGAGTCTCCTTTCCGTTGTCTGGATGAGTTTGATGTTTATATGGTACGCTTATGTCTAGGCTCAATTAATCTTTCACTTAATAAATGTAAAAATAGTAACATTTATTGCAACTCATAGCTTTTAACTTGGTCACAGTCCAGTCCTAGAGCACAAAATACTGGAGCTTGTCTATTTCTAGCATGCAATTATTTTGGGCTGAATCCTTGGAACAGCACATTAAACTTTGGAAATTGTACCAGTTAAGTTTATTTTTAAAACTGCGTTGGACATTTGTAATATTATGGCCTCACACCGTTTATCTGCAATGCTGATGCACAGAAGATATTTTAGTTCTAAAAACATTTTGTAATTTTTTTTCCAGTGATATGTTTGTCATCTAGCACTGTATTTTAACCAATGAAGTTAATGGCAAAGGCCTTTTGGCTAAATAGGTGGTATGTTGTTATGTTTTAGATTTTTTTAAGTGTTGGTTGCATTCTCTTGTACTTCAACAGTGGGTATAAAGCCACTGGGGTAAAGATTGTATCATGTTCATTCATTAATATTCAATATTATTGTTAACTGACATAACGGGGGGAATTTTATCAATGGGGGCACGTTGGGGGCAGGACTGCTGGTTGTCGGGTTTCAGTCCAGCCCCTAACAACGTCCGGCCAACCCACGCTATTTTCCCTTGATTGACCTTGTTAAGCCCACCCTGCAGGCTTAGCTGGCCAATTAAGGGAAAGCCAGAGACAGAAAGTCAGCATATGACATTTCATCTGTCAAAAATTTTTGACTGATGAATTGTAATCGTTTGACAGCTTTGAGAAGCTGTCAAACAATGATGATCTCTGTTCTTTGGTGAGTTCTTGTACTCAAGACTCACCAAACCTCTTTCCTGAGCAGAAATCATATGGCTGTTGCATCGGAGAATGCAGCAGCCATTCTGTCATTTCTGCCGTGGAGATGAGCCTCTGGATCCCCAAGGGTTGAAGTCTGCAGGAAGAAACAAAGGTAAGTAAACTTTTTCTAACACTTTTCACTCACCTCCCATACTTACCTCTCCACACTTGCACCCATCACTCACCTCCACAGGGCACTTTTCCACCCCTCTCACCCCCACAGACCCACTGCTCGCCTCACTGATCCTGACAGGGTTTCCCGACGTCGGGAAGCCCGCACTTGTGTTAGTAAAATGGGGATAAGCCTCTTAACTGCCTGTTAACAAGCAGTTAAGTGGCTGTAATCCCCTTCCCACCTCGAGGAGTCGGGGACCTGCCTCCCGGGAAGATGGCACGGAGGCGGGTTGGGAGCGGATTCGGTACCCGCTCCCAGTTTCTGCCATTTTCCCGGCAGTCCCGCCTCCCCAGGGCTGGCAAAATTCCCCCCAACCTCTCCTTTTAGTGAAATTGCTCATGAAAACTTAGCAACTTTTGTTTTTGAGAGAAATTACTGCATGATGAAATGAATTAGGTGTTTATAATGCAGGCATACAATTAAGTATCATTATATTCCACATGGATATTCTAGCATGAGTAGAAAAATTAGAAATGATGACTGATTTTGGTTGGACCTCGTGTGACCTTCCATTTTCACAGCCTGTACTGCCAGACTTCCCTACGTTTGCTTAGAAGTCAGGAGCCCTAACTCCATATATATCCGCTAACTGATTTATCTTGCATTTATGACCCAGTCTTGTGTGTTTTCTTGACTTCACACCTTTTGAAAGACTTATTGACAATTGTTTGAACACGGAAGCGACTCAACGAGGGAGTGTCGGGAACTGATTCGGCAAGCAGCTGAGACTAAAAGCTCCTGCTTGGTTAACACAAGTGACTTGTTTCTTAACCATTTCTGTTGAGCCCCATGTTTGAGCCTGAAGGAAGAACTGCATAACGAAGGTGTACCATACATCCTGGGTCCTAGTCACATTTCCTTTGTCTGTAATACATAATTTCAACATTTTGCTTTCACACTCATATAAACTGTTTGCCTTGAACTGTGACTTGATAGATTATCAAAATCTACCAGGAGAGCTTTTTATTTCACTGGTCATAGTTTGCTCTGTGCTATTCCAGATGAAATATAACAAATCAGTTATCCAGAGCATGAGCCTGTTCCCCCTAGAGAAAGAGCCCAACCACTGGACTTGAGTGAAGAAAACACACACTGGGCACAATCCAAATGAGGATTGTAACTTGTGAACTGTAATGGATATACCTTTTAAGGGGGGAACTATCTTTTACAACTCATGTATACTGCAGTACCGGCAGTGACCACACCTGTATATAGCACGGAGTAGTAATCTATACAGATCAGTTCCAGTGTGAGCCACGTTGAGTAAACACCTGTTGTAATGTTCTCCTGCAGTCTGTGTCTTATTATACACGGACACAACATTGGCGACAAGGCAAGTTCGAACCTACCTGCAACTCTGCATCACCTCCCGGGGATTCGTTCCTGGAGATCAGTGGATTGGAGGTCAAGGCCAGAGACTCGGGCGTCGACCACGGGCAACCGCCCAGTCATCCAGCAGAGACTCGAGAATTGCGGGGGAGGCTGTCGAGAGCCAGGCTTGGCTTTCCAGTCGAGGTGGTCCAGCGAAACGGGCTGGCAACAGGTAGTGCGCAGACCCTTCCCGGACAGCGGTGGGCTAGAGCCTGACCGAGCGGCACAGCAAAGGGCCGAGCAGCGTCGACGGGGGAGAGAGAGGGCAGAGCGCACAGGGCGCAGCCGGTGTTCAGGGGCCGAGCAGCGTCGAAGAGAGGGAGAGAGAGAGACGCGCAGAAACCCGCGAGGCGCCGCCATTGCCATGAGGACCACCGAGAGCAGCGTTGGCAGCAGCGCAGGAGAAGTGCGCGAAACCTACAGGGCGCCGCCATTGCCACGAGAACCGCCGGGAGCGGCGTTGGCAGCAGCGGGGAGGAAGAAAAGCGCGGGAGACGCCATTTTAAGCCATTGGGAGACGCCATTTTAAACCACACCCAAAATGCCGAAGAGTGGCAGTATCACCGCATTTGACAATGAAGTCGAAGATTGGACTACATATGTCGAACGAATAGAGGTATACTGCAAGGCAAATGAGGTGTCAGATGTCAAGAAAGCGTCGGTATTGTTAAATTTAATGGGTGCAAAGAGGTATGGTTTATTACGAAATCTAGTAACCCCAACGAAGCCAATGGAAAAGAGTTTTGAAGACATAGTAACGATACTACAGGAACATTTAAACCCCACACCGCTGCTGATAGCAGAAAGATTCAAGTTTCACAAACGGAACCAGCATAAGGATGAAAGCAATGCTGATTATTTAACAGAACTGCGCAAACTATCGAAACACTGCCAGTTTGGAGCGGGACTGGCAGATACCTTAAGGGACAAGTTTGTGTGTGGGCTTCAAAGTGAAGGAACCCAGAAACGGCTTTTATCTGAAAAGGACCTTACGCTGGAAAAGGCTTTCAGCATTGCAGTATCATATGAAGCAGCAGCACGGGGCGCTGCAGAGATACAACAGAGACCGCAAGAATATGGCACAAACGAAATGTCATATAGAACAGAGAAGTGCTATCGCTGCGGCAGAACAGCACACGACCAGAATGATTGCTGGTTCAAAGACAAAGTGTGCAGACAGTGTGGAAAAGTAGGACACATAGCACGAGTCTGCAGGTCAGGAAAGAAAACCAGCAATAAGAAACCTACCAAAGAAAAGTACAAGAAGGTACATAAGATGACGGAGAATAGTTCAGACGAACAAAAGAGTGATAACGACTCCAAAAGCAGGGAACTGAGTTGTCTGAAACTACATAATGTGATCACAACGGAGGATCACCGAACCATTTGGGTCACTCTCAAGATAGCAGGAGTGCAGGTAAAGATGGAATTGGACACAGGATCAGCCCTAACAGTCATAAACCGACGGGACTACGAGCGGCTATTCTCACACATACCCTTGAGAGACACAAAAATTATTTTGAAGACGTACACGGGGCAAAAAGTCTACCCCAAAGGAAAAATAAGGGTGACCGTTATATATAACGGTAAGGAAACACCAAAACTAGACCTGTATGTATTGCAAGATGGAGGACCACCATTACTGGGACGTGAATGGACCCGGAAAATACAACTGGATTGGCACTCCACACAGGCACTGACTGTGGCTGACAAAAAGGATGAGGACGTCGCACCTGGGCGACTGTCAAAGATCCTAACTGACACGAAGGAAGTGTTCCAGCAAGGACTCGGAACACTAAAAGGCATGACAGCGACGATTAAAATTGAAGAAAACGCAAGGCCAAAATTTTTTAAGGCCAGACCGGTACCTTATGCGATCCGCCCAGCCGACGAAGCAGAGCTGGAGAGTCTGGAACGTTCAGGTGTACTGTCCGAGGTAGACTGGAGCGAGTGGGCTACACCCATCGTCCCGGTGATGAAAAAGTCATTGAGCAGCACGCCTGGGGAACCAAGGAAGGTTCGCATCTGTGGGGACTTTAAGGTAACAGTGAACCCGGTCCTTCACACCGTACAATATCCACTTCCGCGGATTAAAGATATTTTTGCCTCGCTATCTGGAGGGAAACGCTTCACTAAGATTGATCTGGCCCAGGCGTATCTGCAAATGGAGGTAGAAGAAGCATCAAAAAAAATACCTCACAATCAACACCCATAAAGGTCTCTACCAATACAACCGGCTGGTATTCAGGGTAGCATCAGCTCCGGCTATTTGGCAGAGGGCAATGGAACAAGTCCTGCAAGGGATCCCAGGGACCCAGTGTTATTTGGACGACATCCTGGTCACGGGCGAAAATGACAGTGATCACCTTGCCAACCTGGAGCAGGTGCTCACTAGATTGCAGGAATATGGGCTCCGAGCTAACCGCCCCAAATGCGAGTTTTTTAGAAAACAGATCTCGTATTGTGGCCACGTTATCGATAAAGAGGGGTTACATAAGTCCCCAGAGAAGATTGAGGCAGTAGTCAAGGCTCCAGCACCGGAAAATGTGTCACAACTGAGGTTGTTCCTCTGGCTGGTAAACTACTACCATAAGTTCTTGCCAAATTTATCTACAATACTACACCCACTGAACACCCTACTACAAACTGGGGTGCCATGGAAGTGGAGTGACGAATGTAGACGAGCTTTCCAGAAGAGCAAAACACTAATCACATCGAAAGAGGTATTGGCCCATTACAACCCGGCATTACCAATTCGGTTGGCATGTGATGCGTCACCCTACGGCATTGGAGCGGTGCTGTCGCACAAATTCTCGGACGGTTCAGAGAGGCCAATAGCCTTTCCGTCACGATCACTAACCTCAGCCGAGCGTAACTACGCCCAGATTGACGGGGAGGCCCTCGGCCTAGTGTGGGGAGTGAAAAAGTTCAATCACTATCTGCACGGGCAGAAATTCACCTTGCTGACTGATCACCAGCCTCTTGTCTCCATTTTTAATCCGAAGAAGGGCGTTCCGGTGATGACTGCGCAACGACTACAAACATGGTCACTTTTTCTAGGGGCGCACCACTATGAGATTGAATATAAGGGCACGAAACAGCATGGAAATGCTGATGGGCTATCACCCCTGCCACTGCCTACTGCGGAGGAAGCACCAGCAGTGGATCCTGTCGAAATATTCCATTCGACTATAGTTGAATACCTACCGGTAACTAACGCTTGTATCGAAAAGGAAACCCGAAATGACCCGACACTGTCTCGGGTATATGATTTGACGGTGAAGGGAGGGCCAGCACATGGCGACTCACTGTTGCCAGCGTTCTCGACAAGGAGAGAACAGCTGTCAGTGTGCTGGGGGACCTTGATGTGTGGATCCCGAGTGGTAATTCCACCCAAGTTAAGGGATAGAGTGCTCAATGAGCTCCATGAGGGTCATCTGGGAGGGGTAAAAATGAAAAGCCTAGCCAGGGCTTATGTGTGGTGGCCGGGAATCGATAAACAAATCGAGGACCTGACCAAGAGCTGCTCAGGATGCCAGAAAGTCCAAAATGCACCACCACAGGCCCCTCTACACCCATGGGAGTGGCCCTCATCTCCATGGCAACGGGTGCATATTGATTTTGCTTGTCCATTCATGGACTCAATGTTTTTAATAGCCGTGGATGCGCACTCGAAATGGCCTGAGGTCATCAAAATGTCCTCCACCACCACGGAGAAAACTATTGCAGTCCTACGGACCATTTTTGCCAGGAATGGCTTGCCAGAACAGATTTGCTCCGACAACGGACCACAGTTTGTGTCCGAAGAGTTCCGGAGGTTCTTGAAAAAGAATGGGGTAAGGCGTTACACATCCGCCCCGTATCATCCAGCCACAAATGGATTGGCTGAGAGGTTCGTACAAACCTTTAAGAAGGCAATAAAGGCTATGTACAATGACAACATTCCGCTGCAGCGCAAGGTGGACAATTTCCTGTTCGCCTACCGGAATGCGACACATGCAGTCACCAACCAGGCCCCAGCCATGATGTTCTTTAACCGAAGGTTAAGATCTCGCCTGGATTTGCTCAGACCAAACGTACGAAGAGATGTTGAGAGTAAGCAATTCCAGCACATCCATGAGAAGCCAACAAGGAGCTTCAATGTAGGGCAACCAGTCTTGGCCCGCGACTACCGAACAGAAAAATGGCAGCCAGGAACGATATGCACACGGCAGGGCCCACTAATGTACACAGTGGACGTTGGGTAGAGCATCGTGAGACGCCATGCTGACCAGATCCTAGAGTCACAGGAACAAGTCAACCCCATGCCTCGCCCATACGTACCTGGTGATGAACCCGACGTACAGGTCGCATCTACCCCAGAAACAGTAGCATCGGAAGCTGATGAACCAACCGACGACAGGGGGCCAGAATCGCCTCCGCACCAAGAGCAAGACACTCGGGAAAAGCGCTATCCAGAAAGGATCAGGAAGCCTCCCCAAAGACTGAATATATAAATAGACTATTTTCAGCTAATGTTGCATGTTAAAAGTGTTAATTGTAATTAGTTTGATATTTAATTGTTAAATGAGTGTTATGGTACTGTTAATCTAAAAGGGGAGGAATTGTAATGTATATACTTTTAAGGGGGGAACTATCTTTTACAGCTCATGTATACTGCAGTACTGGCAGTGACCACTCCTGTATATAGCACTGAGTAGTAATCTGTACAGATCAGTTGCAGTGTGAGCCACGTTGAGTAAACACCTGTTGTACCGTTCTCCTGCAGTCTGTGTCTTATTATACACGGACACAACATAAGCGAGTGGTACAGGTTAGTCTGTCAACTCTTGACCCGATCCCTTGTCATTGTGAACAGTATACAGACTGCTGCAAGACTCTTACAGTTAAATACATTTGACACTTCACCTGAAGACCTGCAGCCTGGCGAATCTTGGTCTGCAGACATAGTTGGGTCTTCTATATTGATCTGCATGTGCAACTTGTCAGGGGAAATATCTCTGGATAGGAAGTGGAGGTGACGTTGGAGAGTTTTGGGACCGACCAGTAAAGTTTTGAATCAAACCCATGACCTGCCTCCTTAACATGGTTTGTTCTATTGCATGTATGGTCAGGCATTCATTTGATAGAGCAAGTGTGAGTTATGTTCTTAGCTTAAAAAGGTTGAAATAAGCCATGGAGCTGAGAAAAGGGTCAAAGAAGAAACCCCCTTGGCTGTTAGGTTGACTCTGAAGAGCCAAACCAACTATACAGTGGTTTCTATCTTCTGTTGCAGATACTTTGTTGCTATCATGGTCAGCTTAAATTTCTAGGATGACAGTGCCAAAGAGAAATGACTTGCGCTAAAATTCAGCGATGTTAAAGTGCACATACAAGGTTGGTTACATGGGTTCTAGCTACAAAGTTTAAAAAAAAGGCCTGACTTTTTTTTAAAACAGTTGACAAATCTGCCTTATCCTTGATGTGTGGCGTGTACCTTGATTTTTAAGAATAGCTGCTATACATAAAAGCAAATGAGCTACTTTATTCAGTCTTCAGGGAAGTCTGGCAATGATGCACATTTAGCCATAGAAAGAAAATGAAAGGGACAATCAACGTGTGCCACTTTTTATATAATCCAGCTAACTTTGATTTGTCAATGGTGCATTCCTTTGACAAAGCTAAAAAAAAAAGTGGGTGAGAACTCAGTTTAATCATAGTGTAGAATTTATTTCGACATGCGAAGAGACTCCACTAACTCACAGCTTTCCTGGTAAGTTATTTGGTTCCTTCTTGTCGGTTTATTTCTGCATTAAATGGCTAAATACAGAGCTTTCTCTGCGTATTGCTCTTGTGAACCTACTTTTACATTAATAGTTACATTCCTGTTCAATTGCAGGATATGGTTAATCGTAGGATTTCTATGGACATGATGCTAAAGGTGGCAAATTCCCAGCGTTACCGTCAGTTCATCTTTCTTACTCCACAGAGTATGAGGTATGTACTATTCTTTAATTTCATGCATGAATTTGTGTGTTTCCATGTAAAGTGCATTTGTATATTAAAAGTAGTCATGTGAGTATATTTTACTGTAGCTTTTAAGTTTTTCTCTTTCCACTAACATTAATATGGTACTTAAATTGAAACTGGTACACTCAAAGTTGTTCCTTCTACCTTTTTCTCCTGCATTTCAGACCATGCTATTTAGCATCTTGCCATTTTTTAAAATTGTTACCAAGTGATCCAAAATGATACCTAGACAACACAGTATTGTGATGGTCAGAAGACCAGGAATAGTCACTTGATGTGTTACAAATAATTTGACTGATAAAATGTGAAATGTTGTGGATATAAAAGAACCTTTTATTCCTTGGTGTTCGCTGAATACACTGTTCTTCAAATCGTTGGTATCAATTTCTGCTCTTAAATGTTTTAAATTTACGATCATTGATCAAATCATGGTTAGACCAGTATTGTGTCACTTGGTTTCAGCTTCTGTTTATTCAAGAGCCATGGATACTGTTCAGTGACTGCTCATAATTGTTTGTGTTGTCTCCTGACATGTGACTTTGAAGCATATATCCTGTTCTAAATTAAACAACCAAGTCCATTGTGATCTTTTAGTTTGTTGGAATGTAAAAATGGCTTTACTCTGTGCACCACATCTGTTTATAGGTCAGACAAGAGTACCCAAACACCCAATTAAATCATGCTGCACGTTGCATCTTTGAGCTGGGAAGATGTCTGAGACAGGTGCAACTTTCTCAAACTCTAGCTGTAAAATTTTGCAGTCACTTATGAAAAGGACTGTAATGTTGATACAGGTACAAACTCCATTCAGTTGAAGATTGAACTACCTGAATGCTGAACCAGTGGTAGAATTTGTTGATCTCCCTCCTTCAGTTTGCAGAGCCAGTTATGAGCTTCATAGAAACATAGAAGATAGGAGCAGGAGTAGGCCATTCGGCCCTTCGAGCCTGCTCCACCATTCAATGAGATCATGGCTGATCATCCAAATTCAGTACCCTGTCCCTGCCTTCTCCCCATATCCCTTGATCCCTTTAGCCTTAAGAAATATATCCAACTCTTTCTTGAATATACTTAATGAACTGGCCTCCACCGCCCTCTGTGGCAGAGAATTCCACAGGTTCACCACTCTCTGGGTGAAAAAATTCCTCCTCATTTCAGTCCTAAATGGCTTACCCCTTATCCTTAGACTATGACCCCTGGTTCTGGACTCCCCGGCCATCAGAAACATCCTTCCTGCATCTAGTCTGTCCAGGCCTGACAATTTTATAGGTTTCGATGAGATCCCCTCTCAATCTTCTAAACTCCAGTGAGTATAAGCCCAATCGACACAATCTTTCCTCATAGGTCATTCCTGCCATCCCAGGTATCAGCCTGGTGAATCTTCGCTGCACTCCTTCCATGGCAAGAACGTCCTTCCTCAGGTAAGGCGACCAAAACTGCACACAATACTCAAGGTGCGGTCTCACCAAGGCCCTGTACAACTGTAGCAAGACATCCTTGTTCTTGTACTCGAACCCTCTTGCTACGAAGGCCAACATACTATTTGCCGCTTTAACCGCCTGCTGCACCTGCATGCTTACCTTCAGCGACTGGTGCACAAGAACACCCAGGTCTCTTTGCACTTCCCCTTCTCCCAATCTATTGCCATTCAAATAATAATCTGCCTTCCTGTTTTTGCCACCAAAGTGGATAACCTCACATTTATCCACATTATAGTGCATTTGCCATGTTTCTGCCCAATCACCCAACCTGTCCAAATCGTACTGGAGTTTCTCGACATCCTCCTCACAGGTTACCCTCCCACCCAGCTTTGTGTCGTCTGCAAATTTGGAGATATTACATCCAATTCCCTCGTCCAGATCATTAATATATATTGTGAACAGCTGGGGTCCTAGGACCGATCCTTGCGGTACCCCAGTAGTCACTGCCTGCCACTCAGAAAACGACCCGTTTATTCCAACTCTTCTGTCCGCCAACCAGTTCTCTATCCAAGTCAATACCTTGCCCCCAATCCCATGTGCCTTAATTTTGCACGCTAATCTCTTATGCGAGACCTTATCGAAAGCCTTCTGAAAGTCCAAATACACCATATCCACTGGTTCTCCCTTATCTATTTTACCAGTTACATCCTCAAAAAATTCCAGTAGATTAGTCAAGCATGATTTACCTTTTGTAAATCCATGTTGACTTTGTCTGATCCAGTCACTGCTTTCCAAGTGCTCTGCTATTACATCTTTTATAATGGACTCTAGCATTTTCCCCACTACCGATGTCAAGCTATAATTCCCCACCTTTTCTCTACCACCTTTTTTAAATAGTGGGGTAACATTAGCTACCCGCCAATCCATGGGTACCGTTCCAGAGTCTATCGAGTTCTGGAAGATGACCAGCAATGCATCTACTATTTCTAGGGCCACTTCCTTAAGTACCCTGGGATGTAGATTATCAGGCCCTGGGGATTTATCAGCCTTCAGTCCCATCAATTTTCCTAACAACATTTCCCTACAAATACTGATTTCTTTCAGTTCCACCCTTTCATCAGACCCTATGATCCCCAGCATCTCTGGGAGGTTATTTGTGTCCTCCTTTGTAAAGACAGAACCAAAATATGTATTTAGTTGGTCTGCCATTTCTTTGTTTCCCATTATAAATTCCCCCGATTCTGACTGCAAGGGACCTATGCTTGACTTCACCAATCTTTTTCTCTTCACATATCTATAAAAGCTTTTACAGTCAGTTTTTATGTTCCCTGCAAGCTTATTCTCATTCTATTTTCCCTTTCTTAATTAATCCCTTTGTCCTCCTTTGTTGAATCCTAAACTGCTCCCAATCCTCAGGATTACTGCTTTTTCTGGCCAATTTATATGCCCTCTCCTTGGGCCTTATGCTATCCCTAATTTCCCTTGTTAGCCACGGTTGGGTCACCTTTTTTGTTTTATTTTTATGCCAAACTGGGATGAACAAATTCTGTAGTTCATTCATTCGGTCTTTGAATGTTTGCCATTGCCTATCCACCGTCAACCCTTTGAGTGCCATTCCCCAATCAATCCTACCCAACTCGCTCCTCAGGCCATCGTAGTTTCCTTTGTTTAAATTGAGGACCCTAGTCTCTGAGTCAACTACTTCATTCTCCATCTTAATGAAGAATTCAATCATATTATGATCGCTCCGACCCAAGGGGCCTCGTACAACAAGATTGCTAATTAATCCTTCCTCGTTACATAATACCCAGTCTAAGATGGCCTGATCTCTGGTTGGTTCCTCGACATATTGGTCCAGGAAACCATCCTGTAAACACTCCAGGAATTCCTCCTCCACAGTATTGTTACTAATTTGGTTGGCCCAATCTATATGTAGATTAAAGTCACCTATGATGACTGCTGTGCCCTTATTGCACGCTTCTTTAATTTCCCTTTTAATGCCATCCCCAACCTCCGCCTTACTGTTTGGAGGTCTATAAACCACTCCCACTAATGTTTTTTTCCCCTTAGTATTTCTCAATTCTACCCATACAGATTCCACCTCATCAGAGCTAATATCCTTCATTACAATTGTGTTAATCCCTTCTTTAACCAGTAATGCTACCCCACCTCCCTTTCCTTTTTGCCTATCTTTCCTGAATATCGAATACCCCTGGATGTTGAGTTCCCAGTCTTGGCCATCCTTGAGCCACGTTTCCGTAATCCCAACCAAATCGTATTTGTTTACTTCTATTTGCGCAGCCAATTCATCCACCTTATTACAAATGCTCCTCTTATTAAGACACAAAGCCTTCAGGCTTGTTTTTTTAACGCTCTTAGACCTATTAGAATTATTATTTACTGTGGCCATGTTTGATTTAAACCGTTGATTTCTCTGACCGCCACTTTTGTTTTTCTCCTTCCTATCTTTTGCTTTTATCCTTGTTTCCCTTTCCTCTGTCTCCCTGCTCAGGTTCCCAACCCCCTGCCATTTTAGTTTAAACCCTCCCCCACAGCACTAGCAAACACTCCCCCTAGGACCTTGGTTCCAGCCCTGCCCAGGTGCAAACCGTCCGGTTTGAACTGGTCCTACCTCCCCCAGAACCGGTTCCAATGTCCCAGGAACTTGAATCCCTCCCCCTGGCACCATTCCTCTAGCCACATATTCATCTGAAGTATCCTTCTATTTCTACTCTGATTAGCACGTGGTACTGGTAGCAATCCTGAGATTACTACCTTTGAGGTCCTGTTTTTTAATTTATCTCCTAACTCCCTATATTCCGCTTTTAGGACCTCATCCCGCTTTTTACCTATATCGTTGGTGCCTATATGCACCACGACAACTGGCTGTTCACCCTGCCCTTCCAAGATGTTCTGCAGCCGCTCGGAGACATCCTTGACCCTTGCACCAGGGAGGCAACACACCATCCTGGAGTCTCGTTTGCGGCCGCAGAAACGCCTATCTATTCCCTTACAATTGAATCCCCTATTACTATAGCTCTACCCCTCTTTTTCCTCCCATTCTGTGCAGCAGAGCCACCCCTGGTGCCAGGAAGTTGGCTGCTGCTGCCTTCCTCTTATAAGCCATCCCCCCCAACAGTACTCAAAGTGGTGTATCTGTTGGAGAGGGGGATGGCCACAGGGGACCCCTGCACTACCTGCCTGCGCCTCGTACTCTGCCTGTTGGTCACCCGTTCCCTTTCTTCCTGTCCAACCTCTACCTGCGGTGTGTCCAGCTCCGTAAATGTGCTATTCACGATGTCTTGAGCATCGTGAACGCTCCAGTATGTATCCAATCGCAGCTCCAGCGCCGCAATGCGGTCTGTCAGTAGCTGCAGCTGGATGCACTTCCTGCACATGTAGTTGTCAAGGACACAGGAAGTGTCCCTGAGTTCCCACATAACGCAGGAGGAGCAGATCACGGGGCCCGGCTGCCCTGCCATGACTTACCCTTTAATTAATTGAATTTAAATTAAATCAATCAATCCCACTAATTACACTACAGTTAACTGGTTTACCAACAGTCCCTGCTACACTAGCGAGACCTTAGTAGAAACTATAAAACAGAGTTAAAGTTTAAAAAAAGAGAGCAATACTCACCAACCAATCAACTTGCACTGGCTACCATTGCATTCTTGTAGGCATTGAAGATGAGCCACTTTGAGTATGTAGCTCTGCTGGAAAGAAGCCTTTGATTTCATTTGCACAGCCATTTGAGTTTTTCACGTGGTTCTACTAGTGCAAATCCAGTTCTTGGTCACTGCACCAATGGACAATGCCATATTTTTTGGCATGAGTGATTCCAGCCTAAACAACTCCCCATGTCAGTGAGAAATGATGCCAATGAACAATGTACCTTTGTACACTGAGTACTTGGTTTATGCAAGCGGCTGAAATAGTTGGTAGACTTTTAAACTACAAACCAGGAAGAATGTGGAAAACAGGATGGTCAGATACTGTGTATGTTTGGTTCCAGTCAAATTTCCTTTGACTTTAGTAGCTGTATATCCTCAAAATTGGGCCTTTGCATCCTTGGGAATTCTTTCCCAAACCAGAACTCTCTTCTGTGTTTTTCAACATCCTGCAGTTTTTAACAATTTGTTCTATCACTATAGGTCTGTAATCTCTAAAGCTTCTTGCGGGAACACATTAGATTAATAAGTGTATTAGATTAATTCACTTCTGTCTCGTTTTTCTTTTAATATTCTATAGAGAAAATATATTATATTACTCATGTCAGCCAAGATCCTGTACAAACTCACCCTTCATAAAATGGCTGAAATGGATTATATGGAGTTGGGATGTATGCCTAGTGCACACATCAAGTCATTACAGTTTATCGAACCTTTTGGAGTCAGACCTTGTATCCGTCTTGCCATATTTCCTAATGCCTGAATTTTTGTAACAATGTGGTCAATATGACTTCTGTGTAGTAACGGGAAAAGAATCGTTGGGACACTATCATTGCCACCACAAAAGAAATTTAAACACGAGGATGAGAATTTTAAAATTGGGGCACCGGGAACCAATGTAGGTCAATGAGGACCGGGATGCTGGGTGAGCAGGACCTGGTGTAGGATAGGATACGGGCAACAGTATGTTGAATGAGATGAACTTTACAGAGGATGGGAGGTCAACCAGGAGAGCGTTGGAATAGTGGAGTCTGGAGATGTCAACGGCAACATTAATTAATTAAAGGAAACATTGATTTGTGTTTGCTGGAGTGTTTTTTCAATAATTGCATGTATTTAAAAAATATTTTGTTTCAGTTCTTTGCCTGCCAGTCACCTAATTAGAATCCTTCGTATGCATGACCCTGAAAGAGGACAGACCACATTACCTTTCCGCTCACGGGATCAAGCTGAAGACTCGGATGATTAAATGGCTGTTAACATGCATTAGAAATATAACTCAATGCTTTTTATGTGAAAGAGCATTTATTTAAAAGAAGCGTAGATATGTGCTTGTTCTTTTTAAAAAAAAAAAAAAAAAAATGAACTGGTATATGTTGAAGGTGGAAAAAATTACCTGAATGGTTTTCATGTTGATATATGTCCATGCCACTGTTTGTTTCACATAGTAGTCCAATTTTATTTTAACTGTCCTGAGTTCTGTTTGTAGCACCTTGTAATTTAGGATATATTGATGGCTTGTGTATTAATTCATGATATTCTTAAAAGCCATAACAAATGTATAGGCACTGCACCGAACACAGTTTTACCAGCCTTTTTTTTACATTGCTTACATGAAGGGAATGAGCTTTATTATCTTTTGTCTGAACAGATAAACTAATGTCTTCATGGTCAAGTCTTTGGAAAATATATAATTTGTAAGTTTTGACCCTTCAATATTAAATGTACAATAAAAGGTAATTGCCATTTTTAAAGTTCTAACTGCTGTGTATTGAGCTTAACATTTTCTGATTTTGCAATCAAAGTTTTAAATTGCCAATGAAAAAACAGTCTGTTAAAATTATTTCTAATTCCCTATAGTTCTAAATGTATTAAGCGGAGAAGTGTGCACGCTTGCTGCTTTTGCAGTCATCTCTTACCTAGATTTAGATTTTTTTAGGCAGTCTGGACGGAAACATTTTGTGTGGAACTTGTCCTTGTTGGCGGTTTGCAAATATTAAACCCCTGTTTAAAAAATGGGAGAGGAATAAACCCGGCAACTACAAGCCAGTCAGCCTAACGTCAGTGGTAGGGAAACTTTGGGAGAAAAATGAATTGGCATTTGGAAAAGTATGGGCTAATAAATGAAAGCACAGATTTGTAAAAGGCACATTTAATTTGACTAATTTGATTGATTTCCTTGAAGTAACGGAGAGGGTTGATGAGGGTAGTGAGGTTGATGTGTATATGGACTTTCAAAAGGCGCTTGATAAGGTACCATATAATAGACTTGTTAGCAAAATTAAAGCCCTAAAACTAAAGGGACAGTGACAGCATGGTTACAAAATTGGCTGCGGGTCAGAAAGCAGAAAGTAGTGGTTGTTTTTCAGACTAAAGGGAGGTATACAGTGGTGTTCCCCAGGGGGCGGTATTAGGACCACTGCTCTTTTTGATATGTTAATGACCTGGACTTTGGTATGCAGGGCATAATTTCAAAGTTTGCAGATGACACAAAACTCGGAAAAGTAGTAAACAATGAGGAAGATAGTAACAGACTTCAGGAGGACATGGGCAGACACATGGCAGATGACATTTAACGCAGAGGTGTGAAGTGATGCATTTTGGTCGGAAGAATGAGGAGAGGCAATATGAACTAAATGGTACAATTTTAAAGGGTGCAGGAACAGAGAGACTTTGGGGTATGTACACAAATCTTTGAAGGTAGCAGGACCAGTTGAGAAGACTGTTTTGAAAAAAAGTATATAGGATCCTTTGGCTTTATTAACCGAGGAATAGAGCACAAAAGCAAGGAAGTTATGCTAACCCTTTATAAAACACTGGTTAGGCCTCAGCTGGGGCATTGTGTTGAATTCTGGTCACCACACTTTTTAGGAAGGATGTCAAGACCTTGGAGAAGGTACAGAAGAGATTTACTGGAATGGTACCAGGGATGAGGAACTTCAGTTACATGGAGAAGCTGGGGTTGTTCTCCTTGGAGCAGAGAAGGTTAAGAGGAGATTTAATAAGTGTTCAAAATCATGCATGGGTGGCAGAAGGGTTGGTAACCAGAGGACACAGATTTAAGGTGATTGGCAAAAGAACCAGAGGTGACATGAGGAAACATTTTTTTGCATGGCGAGTTGTTGTGATCTGGAATGCACTGCCTGAAAGGGTGGTGGAAGCAGATTCAATACAGGTTGAGCGCCCAAGATCCGGAATGATCCGGACTCCAGGACGATTGGTGGCAGGGTTGTCCGGAATCCGGACACCCTGTTTCCGCCGCCAGCCGGGCCCAGGCATTTCCAGACTCTAACGTGTTTCTGAGTCCAGAAACGCCCGAGTCCAGGTTGCGATATTTCTGGACTTGGGACATCAGAAACACGTTCCGAAGTCCAGAAAAACCCGAAAACCAGCTTGGCCTCGGTCCCGAGGTTGCTGGATTCGGGACATTCAACCTGTAGTAACATTCAAAAGCGAATTGGATCAATACTTGAAGGGAAAAAATTTACAGGGTTATGAGGAAAGAGCAGGGATGTTGGACTAATTGGCTAGCTCGACCAAAGAGCCGGTACAATGGGCTGAATGGCCTCTTTGTGCTGTATCATTCAATGATTCTAACTTCACAAAGCTCTGTTCCAGTGAGACAAAGTTGCACATGTCGAACTAATTCGTTAGACTTTTTTTAAATTGGATGCATATAATTTAGTTTGGAACTTTCACTAAATACACATCACAGCATAATCACATTTAACAGGCTTTACTGAAAATCACATTAACAGTGAAACAAACTGTAAAGTGAAGTCCTGAAAACACGTTTCAACAGACTAAAAGAACAGATCATACAATTACCAATCTGGGAGACACAAACATCTGGTAACACAGGCTAATTCTATCTTGCTTGGGTGTGTACTTGGAAAGTTGTTCAAAATCTCTTCTTTTAAAACTCTCAGGTGCTTGGGTGTATGTGACTACTGCCATGATACCCATTACATGATTACACCAAAAGGAATTAAAGACCAGTCCATACATGGTAAAACTAATAAGTAGACATACATAATATCGATAGCTACTGGAGATGACTGACATTCTTTGTCCTGGTGGGAACCAGTTACCTTATCACACAGAAACATTCTTTCTGCATCTGGTTACCCTACAACCTTGGGAATTAATTAGCTCCCAAGTCTGTTTTGAATCTCGTATCCCTCCAGTACCAGGCTCTCATCCCATATCTGTTCAGTACCTTAATCTCTCATTTTACTAGTGACTCTACCTTATTGGTACGTCTGTTCTATGTTCCAGTGCTGGTTTCACATTACAAGGTATTAACTCTGTACTTTATTAGTATATCAACTCTTTATGTTCTACATTCTAATGCATTAGCACTCTGTTTCATTAAATATATATATATTATATTCTTCTGTTGTCCCTGCCCCCAACCCCCCCTCACCAAAGCTTTTTATGCTAACACCACCTTTATTTCTGGTAAGACCAGAGGAGTGCCTTCGTACATAGCAGTTTCATTGTTCTTGTTTGAAAAGAAAAGGTTACAATCTTGGGAACATAATTGTAGTATTGCAGATTGAGTGTTGCTGGTCTTACTGACCAAAGCAAATACAGCCTTAATAACAAGTTCAGAATAGATAACCAGTGTAAAGGAAACTCCAGGACCCTCTCCCCAGGTAATGCTAACGCTGAGGTTAACCAATATCTCATCCATATCTACTTCCATAAATCAAGGAATCATCTCCTGGATTTAAAAGCTCCTCTTTAGCACTTTTTCACATTTTGATTAGATGTTCTTCCTTCCTAGCCATTTAACTGTTTCAACTTGCACCTCAACTCGGGAATCAATGCTAAATCTAGGAATTTCCAGTTCTATATCCTTTCGTACGTCAACTATTATGGCCCAAAATTTGCGGTGGGTACCCTTTGAAACTGACCGCAACTTCAAGATTTAGCATGCACTTCCTAACGCCAAAATCCTGATGTTGCAGTCAGTCATTCACTGCTCTGACACTGGCTGCACTGTGCCCCGCACCCTACAGAACCAGCAATCAGTGTAATCTGTGAAATCAGGGAAACTGGCGAAAGCTTTGGCTCTTCCACAGTAATACTGCTGTTAAATACCCCACTAAAAGTTAGACCCTTTTGGATTAGATGTAACTGGGGTTTTAACCCCATATTGACTGCTAAACAAATGTTATGGCCCTGAAAAACTAATTTTAATTTTGTGCAGTGTGAAATTTATCTATTTTAATAAGTTAAATTTTTAAGAAACTTTTTTTTTTTTTTTAAGTTTGTTCATCTTTATTTCAGGTTTAGATTTTCCCCATATGGGACCCCCAATCTTTATTTTGCTCTCTAACATTTTTAAAAAGTTAGAATCAAAAGAGCTTACTCACTTCCTGGTTCGTTGTCTATAAGAATTCAGCCATGTGATTGGCTGCTTAGACAGCTTGTTGACGTCACAGCAACTTATGCTATGGGATTCCCACTAAGCTATACTGATTTCAACTGCACGTCAGAAAAGCCAAACTTCTCGCCACAGAGATCGCGAGATCTTTGTGCGAAGCTTACTTCGGGGCCAGCGGCAACCACCTTTGCTTCGCTGACCGCAAATTACAGACCAATACCTCTAATAGTACTAGAGTTGGCATCCGATCACTAGCAGGATTTCTATCTAGTACTTTGACTCTTGTGCGATAAAGAAAACAAGGCTTCTCTTATGCATTATCTTTCTCCCTTTTTATAATTATACATACTTTTATTGAGTTAAATCTCAATGCAATTGTACAATTTGATGATGGAATAAAATGTTTATGGGACTTCTAGCAACATAAACCCTAACTGCTGATAAATTGCAAGTGGAAAAGCTCTACAAAGAGTTTAAAAAATCACCATCATATTTCTGGTAGCTAATGAGAAGAATATTTACTTTAGATATTGTAGGAAAAATCTAATAATGTCTGATACAGTAGGGAATCTTACCTCTGGGTATTTTTAAAGCCTTGCAAATAAATCTTTCAAATCTGCTGAGGAATTCCTTGAGAGTCCGTGTCTGAATAAGATGCTGATTATAAATGCTGAATCCATTGTCTACAATAGTGCTGCAGTTTTGAGTTATGTACTCATCCTTATTTTTCCTTAAACTTTTATGATTTTTCAGGCTAGAAAGAATTGAGGTACAGCTTAACTGGACTAAAATGCCATTTTACTTTTTAAGCAAGAAAATGTGTAGTCTAGGCTATGATTTTTGATCAGATAATTTGATGTCAATTGATTCAAAATCTCGTCAATCTTCTACAATGGTTAGAGGGAAATTAAATGATTTATTCTAAACAGTTACTTTGACATGGAATTTCAGTTTAATTTTCATTATTCAGTAGGTGAAACACATTGCAAACTTCATTAGAACATGAACAATAACATATCACGATATTCACACACAGTCCAGAGTAATGAATCACAAATGGTAGTGAAATTGGGCACACTTTAGCTTTGCATGATATTCTTATGCACATAGAGTGTTTAACACATGAAACAAATCCGTTTAAAGGTAATCCAAGCATTTATTTGCATCTGTGTCGATATAGCTGCAAACCTTTCAGTTATGTTCAGTCCATTACATGCAATGCTAATGGCTCATTTTTAATTTTACACTGCAGGAATATTACAATTGAAGGGATTGCTTTTTGCAGCGTTTTAGATTCATCCAATATAATCTGGTTATCTTTGTTATCCATCTTGCTGAAAATCCTTTATACTGTACTTGCTGCACTGTTCATTTTTATCATTGAGTGTCCATAGAATGGTTACTGCACGGAAGAAGGCCATTCGGCCCGTCGAGCCCGTGCCGGCTCTCTGCAAGAGCACCTCAGCTAGTCCCACTCTGCCGCCCTTTCCACTATTCTATAAATAGCCTTCATACAAAAAGAAAAGATTTGTTTTATTCTGTTATCAAAGTTAAGCCAATAAAGCAAAGTGTATCATGTATTCACTACAAGTATAGGTCATTTATAACCACTTTTTTCAAGTTATTGTGCTCACCACCTGCAAGAATTTGTGACTAACATTGTTTTGAAGAATGAGTCGGCTTTCTTTGCCTCTGACTAGGTCTGACAGATACCGAATTATATAGTCCCAGTGGACATCATAAGACTCCTTTATAATTGACTGTGAGAAATCTGATGTACAAGTGAAATATGATAAATTGCTTAGCCATGCCAAGAGTCCTTTTTCTTTTTAAAAAAAAAAAGTCAAGATATATTGAAGAAAAGGGTTTGGAGCTTATCAAGCCCAGTGCTTCATTTCACATGTAAGTAAATAAATGACTGGAGCAGACCCCAGATGCCATCAGAGGAGATTACAACACCATTTCAGGCTTCCCACAAGACCTTCAGGTTAGTGAGCCCCCAAGTGTCTCCTAAGGTAGTTTGTCCTGCTGTGTATACAATACCACTTGGAGGAAGGCAACTAAAGTTTTACACTTAGATTTGAAATCCAATCTTGGATGAATCATAACTTCCTCCAGCTTTATATTAGGAAGATCAATGCAATCATCTTTGGCCTACACCTCACCCAACACTCCCTTGCAACCTATTCCATCCCCTTCATGGGCTGCTGAACCAGACAGTTCACAAACTTGGCAAACTTCATCCCTGTATTAAGTTTCATTCTTTATATCCTCTCCATTACAAAAATTGGTTATTTCCATCTCTGCAACATTGCCTGCCTCTGCTCTGCTTCAGCCGTTTTGCTACTGAAACCCTTATAAATTCCTTTATCGTGTCCAAACTTGACTACTCCAAAGCAGACTGCTCGGCTCCCATTTCACACTCCATGGTGTGGAGATGCCGGAGTTGGACTGGGGTGGACAAATGTAAGATTGTGTGATTTCTTACATTTGTACACTCTCCATAGACTGCAACTTGTCCAAAACTTCTGTCCTGCTCACTGACCTACATTAACTCCCCATTCATAACAATGATAACCCTTTGTTATCTGCAATAATCTCATACGTGCCACCAATCTTCCAAAAGGTGCACTGGTTAACAGTCTGGTGAGGTGAGGCCAAATATAAACAAACAGGCAAATTTATTGTACAGTCCATTAACAAACAGCAATGACTACAGTGAATTAATTACAGCTGATTTTGTAATGTTTCTCCTAACTGAAAATAACAGCATACCACATGGTCCCTCTTCACAGGCTAAATATAACTTGCTGACCAGTAATTCCTTTGAACATGGTTGGCATTTCTACAAGGAGAGTACTCCATTTCTTATGTGTTCCCCTTACCAGATTTTCTGCAGTGAGCAAAACTGTGTTGTCATCTGGCTGGGTAGAAGCCAAGAGCATGACCTCTGACCCTCTTCTAACATTCCTAGACGAAGGCTGAAGAAACTACCCTCCCTTCTGTTCTCAAATAAAAAAATCAGTGGTTAGCACTGTTGCCTCACAGCGCCAGGGACCCGGGTTCGAATCCGGCCTCGGGTGACTGTCTGTGTGGAGTTTGCACATTCTCCCCGTATTTGCGTGGGTTTCCTCCGGGTGCTCCGGTTTCCTCCCACAGTCCAAAGATGTGCGGGTTAGGTTGATTGGCAATGATAAAATTGACCCTTAGTGTTAGGGGGATTAAATACGTGGGGTTACGGGGATAGGGTGGGATATGTGTCGGTGCAGGCTCGATGGGCCGAAATGGCCTCTATCTGCACTGTGGGGTTTCTGTGATTCTGTGAATATAATAGCTGTAGAAGTTCACAAGACTGCCGACGTGAACTTGTATTGTCTCAGTTTGAAGTGGTTTGAGTGAGGCACCATTTCATTATATAATCTAGGTATAGTCCCCACTCTGCAGCATTTGGCTGCTTATGGGGATTTAAATCACGTGAGCTAAATTTAACTTGTCAGTATTTTGTTAAGGATCAAGCTGTGAGGAACTTCACTGCAATTTGGAAGGCAAATGACATGTTGGCCTTTATTGCAAGGGGGTTGGAGTACAAGAGGAAGGAAGTCTTGCTACAATTGCACAGGGCTTTGGTGAGACCACACCTGGAGTACTGTGCACAGTTTTGGTTTCCTTATCTGAGAAAAGACATGCATGCCTTAGAGGTGGTGCAACGAAGGTTCACTAGATTGATCTCTGAGATGAGAGGGTTGTGCTATGAGGAGAGATTGAGTAGATTGGGCGTATACTCTGGAGTTTAGAGGAATGAGAGGTGATCTCATTGAAACATATAAGATTCTGAGGGGCATTGACAGGGTAAATGCTGAGTTGTTTCCCCTGGCTGGAGAGTCTCAAACTAGTTGGCGTAGTCTCCGGATAAGGGGTCAGCCATTTAAGACTAGACTGAGATGAGGAGGAATTTCTTCACTCAGAGGGTTGTGAATCTTTGGAATTCTCTGCCCCAAAGCGCTGTGGATGTTGAGTCATTGAGTATATTCAAGGCTGAGATAGATAGATTTTTGACTTGAGGGATATGGGGATAGTGCGGGAAGAACACAAGAAATAGGAGTAGGGGTAGGCCATTTGGCCCTTCGAGCCTGCTCCACCATTCAATAAGATCATGGCTGATCTACCTCAACTCCACTTTCTTGCACTATCCCCATATCCCTTGATTTCCCTTAATATCCAAAAATCTATCGATCTTGGTTTTGAATATACTCAACGACTGAGCCTCCACAGCCCTTTGGGTAGAGAATTCCAAAGATTCACCACCCTCCAAGTGAAGAAATTTCTCATCTCAGTCTTAAATGGTCGACCCCTTATTCTGAGACCTTGACCCCTGGTTCTAGACTCCCCAGCCAGGGGAAACATTCTCCCTGCATCTACCCTGTCAAGCCCTGTAAGAATTTTGTATGTTTCAATGAGATCACCTCTCATTCTTCTAAACTCCAGAGAATATAGGCCTAGTCTACTCAATCTCTCCTCATAGGACAATCTCCCTATCCCAGAAATCAGCCTGGTGAACCTTCGTTGCACTCCCTCTACGGAGGTAAGGAGACCAAAACTGTACACCAACTCCGGGCGTGGCCTCACCAGGGCCCTATATAATTGGAGTAAGATGGCTTTACTCTTATATTCAAATCCTCTTGTAATAGAGGTCAACATACCATTTGCTTTCCTAATTGCTTGCTGTACCTGCATGTTAACTTTCAGTGATTCATGTACAAGGACACCCAGGTCCCTCTGAACACAAACATTTCCCAATCTCGCTCCATTTAAAAAAAGCTTTTCTATTTTTCCAACCAAAGTGGATAACTTCACATTTCTCCACATTACATTTCATTTGCCATGTTCTTGCCCACTCACTTAACTTGTCTATATCCCCCTTGACGCCTCTTTGCATCCTTCTCACAACTTACATTCCCACCCAGCTTTGTATCATCAGCAAACTTGGATAGATTACATTTGGTCCCCTCATCTAAATCATTGATATAGATTGAATAGCTGAGGCCCAAGCACTGATCCTTGCAGTACCCCACTAGTTACAGCCTGCCAGCCCGAAAATGACCCGTTTATTCCTACTCTCTGCTTTCTGTCCGTTAACCAATCCTCAATCCATGCTAGTATATTACCCCCAACCCCATTAGCCCTCATTTTGTTTAATAACCTCTTGTGTTGCACCTTATAGAATGCCTTCTAAAAATCCAAATACACCACATCCACTGGTTCCCCCTTATCTATTCTGCTAGTTACAATCTCAAAAAACTTAACAGATTCGTCAAATGTGATTTCCCTTCGATAAATCAGTGTTGACTCTGCCCAATCCTATTATTTTCTAAGTGCCCTGTTACCACCTCCTTAATAGATTCTAGCAAGGTGGAATTGGGGTCGAAGATCAGCCATGATCCTATTGAATGGCAGAGCAGGCTCAAAGGGTCGTATGGCCTACTCCTCCTAATTCTGTTTTTGTGTTCTTATTTCCCCAAACCATAAATTAAATGACCCTGCAATGTTCTCTAGCTCAAGGTCACCCTCCGAATGCTTTGTTTCTCTGACCTCCAGTCTTTTATGTATTTCCATCCCTTTGCGGCACTATTCAGTTGCCTGAGTCCTAGAATTCCCTCCTTAAACTTGCCACCTCTCTCTCTTCCTTTAGAAATCGCCTCAAAATCTACCTCTCTAAGCTTTCAGTCATCCCTCCTAAACTCTCTTGACTTGGCGTCTGTTTCCCTTTTGACAAGGTTAATTGCCTTGGGGTTTCTTTTTGTTGCATTAAACGCACTGTAACTACAACTTGCATTTATAATGAGAACTAGGCAGGGGAAATTATGGGACAGAAATAATGCATCCTTTGCTAGTGGTCTCCATGTCCAGCTGTGACTTACTGCCTTGAACCAAAGACACTTATAATTCTAAGTATTTGTCCATTCTATATAAAAATTCTGGTCAACTCTTTACTCAGAAAAGCTTGGCTTCAGTGGAATATAGAATTTCCTGGTTATTTCCATACCAGTCAGAATCCAACAGGACAAATTTATTCCACTTGTGATATGGCAGAATCTTGAGATGGCCTGGGCTCAGTGGTAGCGCAGTCAAAAATCATGGGTTCAAGTCCTACTCCATAACTTGAGCACATAACCTAGGTTTACACTTCAGTGCAGTACTGAAGGAGCACTGCACTGTTTCAGATGAGATGTTAAACCGAGGCCCCATCCATCCTTTTGGATGGATGTAAAAGATACAATCAGAATTGTGTATTTTTAAAAATATTTTGGTTGTAAGCTGACCTAAGTGAGAAAAGAAAGTGGGTATGCTAATATAGCCCTTGAGTGCCTGGACTAGTAATCCAGAGAACGTGAGTGAGTGGCAGTTTGAGAATTTAAATTCTGTTTTTATAACATAAAATAAAAAACTGGTCTCAGTTAAGTGGCCAGGAAGCTATCGGATTGTCATAATAACCCAACTGCTTCTCTGATGTCCTTTAGGGAAGGAAACCAGCTGTTCTTATTCAGTCTGGCCTATTTGCGATTGCAGTCCTACACCAATGTGATTGATTCTTAATTGCAACCTGAAATGGTCTAGCAACCCATTCAGTTGTATCACCACACTCACAGAGCAACTAGGGATGGGCAATAAATGCCAGCCTTGCCAGTGATGCCCATGGGATCCAGGGCAATTTGGCACATTGGATCCAAAATTGGCTTAGTGGCAAGAGGCAGAGGGTGATGTTTGAAGGTTGTTTTTGTGACTGGAAGCCTGTGTCCAGTGGTGTACCGCTGGGTCCTGTGCTGTTTGTCGTGTACATTAATGATTTAGATATGAATGTAGGAGGTATGATCAGTAAGTTCGCAGATGACATGAAAATTGGTGGAGTGGTAAATAGCGAGGAGGGAAGCCTCAGGCTACAGGACGATATAGACGGGTTGGTCAGATGGGCAGAACAGTGGCAAATGGAATTTAACCCTGAAAAGTATGAGGTGATGCATTTTGGGAGGATGAACAAGGCAAGGGAATACACAATGAATGGTAGGACCCTAGGAAGGACAGAGGATCAGAGGGACCTTGGTGTGCATGTACATAGATCCCTGAAGGCAGCAAGACAGGTAGATAAGGTGGTTAAAAAGGCATATGGGATACTTGCCTTCATTAGCTGAGGCATAGAATATAAGAGCAGGAGGTTATGCTGTACAAAACGCTAGTTAGGCCACAGCTGGATTACTGTGTGCAGTTCTGGTCACCACTATAGGAGGGATGTGATTGTATTGGAGAGGGTGCAGAGGAGATTCACTAAGATGTTACCTGGGCTGGAGCACTTCAGCTATGAAGACTGGACAGGCTGGGGTTGTTTTCCTTAGAGCAGCGAAGGCTGAGGGGGGACCTGATTGAGGTGTACAAAATTATGAGGGGCATAGATAGGGTAGATAGAAAGGAACTTTCCCCCTTTAGTAGAGGGGTCAATAACAAGGGGGCATAGATTCAAGGTAAGGGGCAGGAGGTTTAGAGGGAATTTGAGGAAAAACTTTTTCACCCAGAGGGTGGTTGGAATCTGGAACTCGCTGCCGGAAAGGGTGGTAGAGGCAGGAACCCTCACAACATTATAGAAGCATTTAGATGAGCACTTGAAACGCCATAGCATACAAGGCTATGGACCAAGTGCTGGAAAATGGGATTAGAATAGACAGGGCTTGATGGCCGGCGCAGACACGATGGGCCGAAGGGCCTCTTTCTGTGCTGTATGACTCGGACATCCCAAGGGTTAATTAAAAATAAGTAATTATTTACATTGCACATTTATTTTGCCTACCTCCTACAGAGGATTTATAAGTGCTTAAAATGCACATAGGTATTAAGTATTTTTATTTGTTTATTCTTCCCACCCAAAACCTTTTTCTCAGGTATTTAATTGATTATGAAAAAACAGTTCCCCCCTTCCCACAATATGTTTGCAGTTTCTGTTATTGGTGTTCCACTACATTGGGGAGGATTTTCCCACCAGTTTTCCAATGACCAAGACTTGTCTAGCTGGAGGCTTGCCATGGTGCGAGTCTGGCTGCTCAGTTAATCTCAATAACTGAGCTCATCGCTAAAGTGTTTCATCAACATCCTCCTTCAACTCTAGTGCAAGCTTCAGTACTTCTCAGCAATCCAAACACCTTTAGCTCAGAATTTATAAAATGCTAAAAAAAATACCTTTTTACTATTTTCTTCTTTGGTGCTGATTGCAGCTCATGTTTGAAAATTTTCTGTCTGCTTTTCGTGGTATGAGTTTTCAAGATATGCTTTGGTATTGCAATTCCACACAAGATTAATGAAAGCTATGACTTTCATGATCTCTCTCTCTCTCTCTCTCTCACACACACACACACACACACTTTGTCAACAGAAGCTGTAGCTCTCCAACAACCAAAACGTAAGTAACATTTTCAATTTCAAGCCTGAGGCAGAAGTCCAGCCCCAGAGCCCAGTGAGAGTGATGGGCCTGTGCAGGAAAAACCTTTTCCAGGTATTTCTAACATTAATCACTAAATAAGTATGTTTTTATGTGATATAAATGTAACATTTGTTGTTGCATATTGACCTAAGTGAAAAAGAAATTGGCACCCAAAAGCAGTTTCAAACTATTATTGGTTCAGGGGAATGAGATGGGTCAAGTAGTGCAAGTGTCAGTAGGGGAACATTTAGGGAACAGTGATCACAGTGTCAATTGCTGTGGGAAATCACCACTCGGAGTCAGATGTCGAGTTAAATCGAGCAACCTTTATTACAAGCTAGCAGGGGAGTGGTATGGCTGTCTGCCACCACCAACACGACTAAATACAATTAGAGCATCATATTTATAGAGAGTACATTGTATTTCCCACACCATATATGGGTATGTTCTGGGTGATTGTGGGCAGTGGAGGCCAGTTCATTAAATATATTCAAGAAAGAGTTGGATATATTTCTTAAGGCTAAAGGGATCAAGGGATATGGGGAGAAGGCAGGGACAGGGTACTGAATTTGAATGATCAGCCATGATCTCATTGAATGGCGGAGCAGGCTCAAAGGGCCGAATGGCCTACTCCTGCTCCTATCTTCTATGTTTCTATGTACGCAAATAAGTTTTGGGTTCATAGGCTATGTACTGTACACACAGGGTGTCCTTGGTGCACGGGGAGCCCATCGGACCATGTCACAAGTTAAGCAGTTGGTTTCCTTATACAACTGAAGGCTGCTGTCCGCCCTTATCTTGAGTTGTGACATCCTGTTGTCCTGTCTACGTGCGCCTGTTGTTTCTGCTGAATTGGCAGGACTAAATATTGTCTAACTAGAATATGTGAATATATCCAGTTTAACCCTGTACACTTAAGGTATACACTTTAGCTAAGGTATACACTTTAGCTCCCCCAACAATCCCTCCTTTTGGTGCTTGTCAGGAATTTCCTGTTCCTTCCAGCCCCCAGTCCCATAAGTCATCCCACCAAGTGGTAATCTTGATGTCTTTTATCTCTTCCTCGATGTCCTTGTTCTGTTGTTGCAGTGTGTAATACACTTTCTGGGATTCAGTGATTTTTCCTCGTAGTTCTGCCAGTTCTTCTGGTAACGGGGGCACCTCGTACCCAAATTTGTTGATGTAGTTAGAGAGTTCTGTTTTCATGTCCTCTGACACCTGGATTGAGGTGGATTTTCATTGGTGTATGTCGACCAGTTCTTCCCGTCCAATCCCTACCGGTACTTCCGGGGTAAAGCAGAACACGGGACTGGGGATCTCACAAACCTGATCTGCGTACTCAAAAGTTTTCTGGTTAGTGGTTACACAGTACTCTCCCTTGTCCACATATGCAGCCCGTGTGTGTGAGAGTTGGGCCCCGATGGCTTCCATGGTGCAATTTATTTTCCCCCTGGACACGTTAAATCCACATGCTGCAATTGGGTCCAGGCTTATTTTATGGGGGCAAATTGTTATTCCCTGGCGGGTGGCACATCCCTCCAGTTTAGTTCCTACCAGGCTGTCTTCGTAAGTCACTGCATAAGGTAGTGTCTCATGGTACATTATGTAGGTGTTTTCCCTAATAATTCCTATATTCTGAATGTTATATACTTCTCGAGGTTGTGCTTCCGGCATAATTACAGGTATTGCAAGTATTAACCCTAACATGCTTTCGCTGCTTATTTTACGTTCGCTCTGGGTGGGGTATACCCGCACCATTCCCCTGAGTTAACACCCTGGTATGGTCCCTCCGTGGCAGGATAGGTTAGCCAGTTGTCCATTACTAATCCATATTGGTACCTCACCCTCCTTTATTTGGGCTAGGTTTTCCCTGGCTTGTTCTACTACCCAATTTCCGAATGTACTGCGTACATCATTCCGTGCAGCTTTATCGGTAGTTTCGTGATCCTCTTTAATAATTTTGTTAATTGTCTGGGCATGTGCTTCAAGAACCATTGCTGTGTCCTGAAGTTGGCTGGTGAGGGCCTGATCTTCGGTCAACTGAGAATCTTGGTTCTGACTCCGTTCCTTTAGGATTCTCTTAATTCTGTAGCCCAGATCCCTAATTTTACTGTCCAGGGTTGCCAAATCGATTGTATTAACTACCGAAGTTCCTGTGTTAAATATGGTTGCGGCATCATTAAGTAGCCTTTTGTGGCGTTGCCTGGATGTGGCCATTTCCCTTAACCCCTTGTTCCAGTATTTGCCTAGTCAATCTTTGGTATAGCCCTCCGGTCTCATTTGAACACCACTGCGGGAGGCCTATGTTCATCAAATCCAACACCACGAGTACCAACTCGTGTACATTATCATACATTACGTTTTCCATTGGGACCAGTACCACTCCATTTTCTGGTCCCGGGGTCTGCCTTGGACATTTCTGGGGCCGTGTTGTTTCCCTCATAGGGAACATCGTAGCGGATTGAGTTGTCGGTAAAGGGGCCTTTAGGGACAAGTGACCATAATATTGAATTTTACATTAAGTTTGAGAGTGATGTAGTCCAATCTGAAACTAAGGTCTTCAATCTAAACAGAGGAAACTACAAGGGTATGAGGGACAAGTTGACCATGGTAGATTGGGAGACTACACTAAAAGGTATGAAAGTGGACATACAATGGCTAACATTTAAGGAAATAATGCATAATTTGCAACAAACATATATTCCTCTAGGGCATAAAAACCCAAAAGGAAAAGTGATCCAACCATGGCTAACAAAAGAAATTAAAGCTAGTATTAGGTGAAAGGAGGAAGCTTATAAAGTTGCCAGAAAAAGTGGTCAGCCTGAGGATTGGGATCTTTTTAGAAATCAGCAAAGGGGGACCAAAAAATTGATAAAGAAAGGGAAAATGGAATATGAGCACAAACTAGCAAAAAATATAAAAATGGATTGCAAAAGCTTCTATAGGTATGTGAAAAGGAAAAGACTGGCAAAGGTAAATGTAGGTCCTTTACAGTCAGAGACAGGAGAATTTATAATGGGGACTGAGGAAGTGGCAGAGAAATTAAATAAATACTTTGTTTCTGTCTTCACGGAGAAAGATGCATAAACCTCCCAGAAATAAGAGAAAACCAAGGGTGTGGTGAGAATGAGGAAATTAAACAAATTATTAGAAAAAAAACAGTACTAGCAAAATTAATGGGACTAAAAGTCGATAAATTCCAAGGACCGGATGACCTACATCCTAGGGTTTTGAAATAGATGGCCATCAGGATAGTGGATGCATTGGCTGTCATCTTCCAAAATTCTATAGATTCTGGAACGGTTCCTGCAGATTGGAGGATAGCAAATGTAACCCTGCTATTTAAGAAGGGAGGGAGAGAGAAAACGGGGAAGTACAGACCTGTTAGCCTCATATCAATAGTTGGGAAAATGCTGAAATCTATTATAAAGGATGCAATAACTGGGCACTTAGAAACTAAGAGTAAGATTTGGCAGAGTCAAAATGGATTTATGAAAGGGAAATCCTGTTTAACAAACCTGTTGGAGTTCTTTGAGGATGTAACTAGTGGAGTAGACAAAGGGGAACCGGTAGATGTGGTGTATTTGGATTTTCAGAAGGCCTTCGATAAGGTCCCACACAAGAGGTTGGTGAACAAAATTAGGGCACATGGAATTGGGGTAATATACTAGCATGGATTGAGAATTGGTTAACAGACAGAAAACAAAGAGTAGGGATAAACGGGTCTTTTTCAGGATGGCAGGCTGTGACTAGTGGGTTACCGCAAGGATCGGTGCTTGGGCCCCAGCTATTCACAATCTATATCAATTATTTGGATGAGGGGACTGATGCGCTATCAATTACTCAAAAGACTGAGGTTAAGCAAGTAACTAACAAGCTTTTATTAACAAGAGAATGAAGGTGTGCCTCGAGTGGTCGACCAGTCCAGAATACAGAGGGACTGTGGAGCAGTCACCTTTATACCTGGTCTCATGGGAGGAGTCAGCCGAGGCATGTACAGACATGTACACAGTGGAATACAAACACCCACACAGGCAGGTATAACAGTGGTTTACCACATTCACCCCTTGTTTAAAAATGAGTCCGGCGGGGTGAAGTGTATTAAAAGTTTGTGTATTGGAGTCTCTCCGGAGGTCTTGTCTGCCGCTGTGATCGACGTGGCGACGGCAGGGGTAGTGAAGCTTCCGGCGTCGAGTCCCGCGTAGGCTGGGGCACTGGTGTGTAGTCCGCGTGGGTGTCGAGCGGGTCGCGGGGCCCAGGCGTGCCGTCTGCTGGGGTTGGATATTGGATCGTGGGGGGGGGGGTGGTAGTGGGTTACTGGGGCCCCCGAGGGTGCGAGGTCTCGTATGGAGACTGTGTCCTCCCGCCCGTCCGGGTACGCAATGTAAGCATACTGGGGGTTGGCGTGGAGGAGGTCGACCCTCTCGACCAGGGGGTCCATTTTATGGGTCCTCACATGTCTTCTCAGTAGGACCGGCCCTGCGGACGTCAGCCATGGCGGTAGCGATGTCCCCGATGTGGACTTCCTTGGGAAGACAAACATTTTCTCATGAGGGGTGGCAGTGCAGAGCAGTGACCGAATAGAGTGGAGCGCATCGGGGAGCACATCCTGCCAGCGGGAGGTCGGAAGGCCCCTAGACTTTAAGGCTAGCAGGGCGGCCTTCCAAACTGTCGCATTCTCTCTTTCCACCTGTCCGTTCCCCCGGGGGTTGTAACTGATGGTCCTGCTTGTGGCAATACCCCTAGCGAGCAGGTACTGGCGGAGTTCGTCGCTCATAAACGATGAGCCCCGGTCGCTATGGATATAGCTGGGGAAACCGAACAGGGTGAAGAGGTCGTTCAGACATTTAATGACCGTGGCACTGGTCATGTCCGGGCAGGGGATGGCGAACGGGAAACGGGAGTACCCATCAATGATGTTGAGGAAGTACACATTGCGGTCGGAGGAGGGGAGAGGCCCTTTAAAATCAACGCTCAGGCGCTCGAAGGGGCAAGTGGCTTTTATCAGGTGAGCCCTGTCTGGTCTATAAAAGTACGGTTTGCACTCAGCGCAGACTTGGCAGTTCCTGGTCATGGTCCTGACCTCCTCAATGGAGTAAGGCAGGTTGCGGGCCTTGATGAAGTGGAAGAACCTGGTGACCCCCAGGTGGCAGAGGTCATTGTGGAGGGCCTGCACTCTATCGATCTGCGCGCTGGCGCAGGTGCCACGCGATAGAGCATCCGGGGGTTCATTGAGCTTCCCGGGCCGGTACAAGATCTCGTAATTGTAGGTGGAAAGTTCGATTCTCCACCTCAAGATCTTGTCGTTTTTGATTTTGCCCCTCTGCTTGTTGTTAAACATAAAAGCAACTGAACGCTGGTCAGTGAGCAGGGTAAATCGTTTTCCGGCCAGGTAGTGCCTCCAATGACGCACAGCCTCCACAATAGCCTGGGCCTCCTTCTCAACAGCGGAGTGTCTGGTCTCCGGGCCCTGGAGGGTTCGTGAAAAGAAGGCCACGGGTCTCCCCGCCTGATTAAGGGTGGCAGCCAGGGCAAAGTCGGACGCGTCGCTTTCCACCTGGAAGGGGATGGATTCGTCCACTGCATGCATGGTGGCTTTGGCAATGTCTTCCTTGATACGGTGGAAGGCTAAGCAGGCCTCTGCCGTCAAGGGAGAAGAGGTGGACTTGATCAGCGGACGGGCCTTGTCCGCATAGTAGGGGACCCACTGGGCATAATAGGAGAAAAACCCTCGGCACCTCTTCAGGGCCTTGAGGCAGTGGGGCAGTGGGAGTTCCGTAAGGGGACGCATCCGGTCGGGGTCGGGACCGATGACTCCGTGTTCCACAACACAGCCAAGGATGGCGAGGCGGGTTGTGCAGAATATGCACTTCTCCTTGTTATACGTCAGGTTCAGGAGTTGGGCGGTGCAGAGGAATTTTTTGAGGTTTGCGTCATGGTCCTGCAAGTCATGGCCGCAGATGGTCACATTGTCCAGATATGGGAAAGTGGCCTGCAACGCATTTTGATTGACCATCCGGTCCATCTCCCTTTGGAAGACGGAGACCCCGTTGGTGACGCCAAAGGGAACCCTAAGGAAGTGATAGAGGCGGCCGTTTGCCCCAAAGGCAGTATACTGGCTGTCCTCAGGGCAGATAGGGAGCTGGTGGTATGCTGATTTCAGGTCAATGGTCGAGAAGACGCGGTACTGCGTGATCTGGTTGACCATATCAGCTATACGGGGGAGTGGGTAAGCGTCCAGCAGGGTGTAGCGATTTATTGTCTGGCTGTAGTCGATGACCAGGCGCTGCTTCTCGCCGGTCTTAACGACCACAACCTGGGCTCGCCAGGGGCTGGTGCTGCCCTCAATAATCCCCTCCTTCAGGAGCTGCTCCACTTCGGTTTTAATGAAAACCCTGTCCCCGGCACTGTATCGCCTGCTCTTTGTGGCGATGGGCTTACAGTCGGGGGTGAGGTTAGCAAACAGTGGGGGGGGGGGGTGACTCTGAGTGTGGAGAGGTTGCACCTGGTGCGCGGCGGGCAGTTTGGAAGCTGCTGGCTGCGGACTGTGAGTGGGGGGAGGGGTCCACCGTACGCCATCGTAACACTTTTAAGGTGGCACTGAAAATCTAACCCCAGTAGAATGGCAGCGCAGAGGTAGGGCAGGACCAGAAGTTTAAAATTATCGTACACAGTCCCGTCTACTAAGAGTGTCACCACGCAGTAGCCGCCAATGTCCGCCAACTGGGACTCGGAGGCCATAGAAATCCGCTGGTGCGCAGGCAGGACTGGGAGAGAGCAACGCCGCACCGTGTCGGGGTGGATGAAGCTCTCCGTGCTCCCAGAGTCAAAAAGGCAGGTTGTTTCGTGACCATTTACCTTAATGTCCATTGCGGAACTGGCCAGCTGGTGCGGTCTCGCTTGGTCCAGCGTAACGGAGGCCAGCGTAGGGGTCGGTGTGTCGCTGCGGGTATCAGATGAGGCGGTGTTGGGGGCCTGCTGCATCCCGGCTGGCGTCCAAGATGGCGGCATCCATGATCCCCATGTGGCTGGAGGCATCCAAAATGGCTGCTGTTCCGGTGGTTCGCCCATGGCTGGGGAGGCCCAAGATGGCGGCTCGCACGGCCCACACGCGGCGCTGCTGGGGTTCGGGGTGGCTTTGGCCCTGCAGACGCTGGCGTAGTGTCCCTTCTTCCCGCAGCCCGAGCAGATCGCATTTTTCGCCGGGCAGCGCGCTCTGGGGTGTTTGGCCTGGCCACAGAAGTAGCATTTCTGGCCTTGGGACACTGCTGCGGTAGTTGGGCTGTTGCTGGGATGTGGCTGGGATGGCACGGCGCTATGAGACGGTCCTACCGTGTCCCAGGCTGTCGTTCCCCGTGGCGTCCACGGTGCAGAGGAGTAGGCATCCATGCCCTGGTAGGCTGCGTCCAATGATAGTGCGAGTTCAGAGGCCTTGTTGAGGTCGAGGTCACTCTGCTCCAACAGTCGCTGTCGGGTGTAATTGGACCTGTGGCCCGCTACAAAAGCGTCCCGGGTAAGTTCCTCTGTGTACACGGCGGCCTTTACATCCTTACAACCACAGGCCCGGCCAAGCACAGACAGTGCCTGAAGGTATTCCTCGGTCAATTCCCCAGGTTGTTGTTTACGACTCCCCAGGAGGTGCCTGGCGTACACCTCGTTCACTGGGCACGTGTACTGGTCCTTGAGGAGCTTGAGAGCAGCCGTGTACGAGGTCGCGTCCTGGATGACCGAGTACACTCGGTGGTTCACTTTGGAGGTCAGGACATCCAGTTTGTCCTCATCCGATTTGACCGTTGCAGCGGAGGCGATCAGGAATCTTTCAAAGCACCTAAGCCAGTGAGCAAACTTGGTGGATGCGTCCGCCTCCCGATGGTCTAAGTCCAGGCATGCTGGTGTGAGGATCTTCTCCATTATAAAAAAATCTTGTTAATAAAATTGATGCGCTATCAATTACTCAAAAGACTGAGGTTAAGCAAGTAACTAACAAGCTTTTATTAACAAGAGAATGAAGGTGTGCCTCAAGTGGTCGACCAGTCCAGAATACAGAGGGACTGTGGAGCAGTCACCTTTATACCTGGACTCGTGGGAGGAGTCAGCCGAGGCATGTACAGACATGTACACAGTGGAATACAAACACCCACACAGGCAGGTATAACAGTGGTTTACCACAGGGACTAAATGTAACATTTCCAAATTTGCTGATGATGCAAAGCTAGGTGGCAGTGTCATTTGTGAAGAGGATGTGAAGAGGCTTCAAGGGGATCTCAACAGGCTCAGTGAGTGGGTGAGAACATGACAGATGGAATATAATGTGGATAAATGTGAAGTTATCCACTTTGGTAGAAAAAACAAAAAGGCAGAGTATTTCCTAACTGGTGAAAGATTGGGGAGTGCAGATGCTCAAAGGGACCTGGGTGTACTTGTACATGAGTCACTGAAAGTGAATGTGCAGGTGTAGAAAGCCATTAGGAAGGCAAATGGTATGCTGGCCTTCATTACAAGAGGATTTGAGTACAGGAGTAAAGAAGTTTTACTCCAATTATATAGGGCCCTGGTTGAGACCACACCTGGAGTGCTGTGTACAATTTTGGTCTCCTTACCTAAGGAAGGATATACTTGCCATAGAGAGAGTGCAATGAAGATTCACGAGATTGATTCATGGGATGGCGGGACTGTCGTATGAGAAGAGAATGAGTAAACTAGGCCTGTATTCTCTTGAATTCAGAAGAATGAGAGGGGATCTCATTGAAGCATACAAAATTATTACAGGGCTTGATAGGGTGGATGCTGGGAGAATGTTTCCCTTAGCTGGGGAGTCTAGAACCAGGGGCCACAGCCTCAAGATAAAGGGTAGGCCATTCAGGACTGAGATGAGAAGAAATTTCTTCACACTGAGGGTGGTGAATCTTTGGAATTCTCTACCCCAGAGGGCTGTGGAGGCTCAGTCATTGGATATATTCAAAACAGAAGTCGATAGATTTCTGACTAGTAAGGGCATCAAGGGATATGACGATAGGGCCGGTGAATGGAATTGAGGCAGAAGATCAGCCATGATCTCATTGAATGGCAGAGCAGGCTCGAAGGGCAGAACTGCCTACTCCTGCTCCTATTTCTTATGTTCTTATCAAACGTTCTCACTTGGTCCAAGTTATTAACACTTTTTATTTATAATTATTTTAGAGGATCTTTTATTTTCCCAAAAGTAACCCAATATATAGTGCCCGAGTCCATTTTGTCATTTCAAAATTATTCCAAAATCCAAACAGCAGTATTGTTGAACTGACAGGTTTTGTCAATGTTCAATTTCATTTCTATCAATTTATCTTATCAATTCCAATTTCAGAAACAAGTGATTCCCAGGCTAGGTGGTTTACATAGTGTTTTAACATTAGAGACAGAAGTGCTACAATTAGTTTACAAGGTAACTTCCATATAACAGAAGAAAGCAGAGAATCCATTGTGGCTCTGCTTAAGAGCACAAGGGGTTAATTTATCAAATCATAATTTTTCCTTCTGTCACTGGAGAAATATTAACTTAAAATTAAGAACTTAAATTTAATAATGTCCAATATCTTTAAATTTCATTCAGCCATACTAAAGTTGTTGCTTGGTGAACTTAAACAGCTGTCAATGGAAAGGGTTAACTCCTTTGCAGGTTTTTTTAAGAAGGCGGAGCAAAACATTGTCAGGCGCACGCAATTGCGTCACTTCACATAAATTTAAAAAACTTTCCCGATCAAAAAAGACAGTTGTGTTTTTCACACTTTAACTAGACACAAACAGAACAGAACAGATAAAACAAAACAAAATAGCACATGCTTGCAGAAAACAGTACATTACGTCATATTTCTTCGATAGCAAAATACTGCAGATGCTGGAAACAGTTAACTCTGTTTCTCTCTACGGATGTTGCCTGGCCTGCTGAGTTTTTCCAGTGTTTTCTGTTATTATGTCATATTTCTTATTGTCCTTTCTTCAGATGCCTTTCCAAATGACGGTAAAAACATTGAATACAACTGGAGAAAAATTAATTTTTCACATTTAAACAAATCAAATCAAACTGCTTTGGAAAATTTCACCATAGCAACCACAACTCCAAGGTAAAATTTTAGACTGGAACTTAATTTTTATTAAACAAACTTTTTGTTTTTCTCAGTTTTTTCACACCAGCTTAACTTAAATTGTAGTTCATAGTCTGTTTATTCCATTGGACAGTACTGCCATCGGGTAATTGACTCACAAGGTTCGGAGGTTAAACTGCCGTTGTGACTGCTTCCCTTTCAGAAACGGAACAGAGGACCAGCCATGAGGCGCTGACGCCCCGCGAACAGGATCGTGCAGAAAAGGACTGTATAAAGGTACCAGAGAGAGAAGGTTAAGTCAGGAATTTGATTAACTAAGGAGCTAGCGATTTATTGGAAATTGAACTAGCAAGGTTCCAGCTTGCTGAGAGAGAAGGTTAAGTCAGGAATTTGATTAACTAAGGAGCTAGCGATTTATTGGAAATTGAACTAGCAAGGTTCCAGCTTGCTGAGAGAGAAGGTTAAGTCAGGAATTTGATTAACTAAGGAGCTAGCGATTTACTGGAAATTGAACTAGCAAGGTTCCAGCTTGAAGTTAGCTGGGACAAATTGAAGGCCCTTTTTGCTAAAAATTTGGCTAAAGGGAGTAGGGTAGAAGGAGAGAAGAGCTTGAAGTTAGCTGGGACAAATTGAAGGCCCTTTTTGCTAAAGATTTGGCTAAAGGGAGTAGGGTAGAAGGAGAGAAGAGCTTGAAGTTAGCTGGGACAAATTGAAGGCCCTTTTTGCTAAAGATTTGGCTAAAGGGAATAGGGTAAAAAAAAAAGAGAGGAGTGGGCGGTTGTCTGAAACACAGTGTCAATGTTTAATGTTTATGAGAGTGAGTATTTAACTACTTGTTATTATCAATCAACTTTGCAGCTTTGTCCAGTAAGGCTGCATAGGTTGGGGATTTAGTAACACTTTGGTTGTTGTTTAACAAGTGTATTGTTTATTGTTTATTGTTATATGTATTAATGTTTAGTCATGTCTGATCTGTAGAGGCGTCCCACGCAGATCATAGAGTGTTACGGAATTGTTGTATGTTTTAACTAAAATATTTAAGCTGAAAAAAAAACTGCAGAAGGGGTTGGAAAAGACCCAAGCCGGGGAAGTGAGTCCCGTGGCGGAATGTATGGTTGAAAAAATAGTGATGTCTTTTACATGATCCACTAAGCTATTGTGGATTCAGTATTTTCCCCAGTTAGAAATACCTTCCACGAGGGTTGAGAACCCGCGAGTTTTATACGTATGTATAGTTTATTAATCTGATCTGTAGGGGCGTACAACGCAGATCATGGATTGTCACGGGAGTTTAGATTGTTTTAAGTGAACCATTTAAGCTGCTAAAATGGGTGCTAGCACCAGTAAGCCACCCGAGAAAGGCACGCCAGCAGCCTTTATGTTAAAGAACTGGTCAATCATCCATTGATCACCTACCAAATTGGTCCAAATGGACTGTAAATAAGACTAGACCCTTTCCCTCAGATAGTCATTTAACATAGAAAGAATTACTTGCCTCGAGGAATGTTTAACGGACAAGAGAGAAATAGAGAACAGCCAGATAAAAAGACTGCCTCTATGTTTGTTGAGTCAGAAAAAAAAAAATAATTACCCCGAAGAAACACCTTTCTCCTCTATTATGGTAGGATAACAAGGTAACTATAGAAGGATGAATAGAGGGGAATATAGAGGAAGACGTGGTAGAGTAAGAGGGTATGGACGATCTGGTAATTGTTACAATTGCGAACAACCCGGACATTGGGCAAACCAATGCCCTGCGAAAAATCGTCAGAACCAAACCTCCAATAATGGACCTCCGTTAGAGAATAAAGGTCCTAATTTCACTGTCCATAACCCTTTTTTGGACCAGTCAGGAGGTTACCCTACAAACGGACAGGGATTTAGGAGAAATAGAGATCAGAATTACTGACTGACACCAGCAGCCCCAGGCGCCACAGACCACCAAATGCCCGTTGTTTCTTTAAATTCACGCAGCAAACCTGAAATTAAAATGCAAATAGCTGGGAGACCTATGTCATTTTAGTAGATACAGGAGCAACCTTTTCGGTGTTAGGGAAAGGATATTCTGAAGGAATGCCTATTAATGGGAAAAAGACCCCGATAGCTGGATTGGCTGGAATACTACAATGCTTGAATCAATCGACTCCCCCCACAGTAAAAGTAGAAGAATTTGAGGAAGAACACTCCTTTCTGTTATCAGGAGATGTCTCTATGAATTTATGTGGAAGAGACTTGCTGTGCAAAATGAATGCTACAATCATTTGCTCCCCATCAGGAGTAACGGTAGAAATCCAAGTAGATAAGGCATATGCGTACCCAGTAACAGAAATAAAACACCCTGTTCTTTACGCATGGGAAATTGCCGACCCAAGTTTGAGTCCCAAACTCGTCAGTCTGTTAGGAGCGTGGGGACAAGCTCCATAAAACAATACCAGGAATCCCTGAAACTAGGCAAATGGCATTCAAAATTGCACTGCACGGCCTGCTATGACAAAACAGGACAAGATTTAAAATACCTCCTAACTATTAGACTGCACAGCCCTATAAAGTTACAATTAATCCAGCTGCACCATTACCCAAAAGGTCACAGTATCCATTGTCAGAGAAAGCAGAAAAAGGAATTGAGCCAGTGATGGAATCATTGTTAAAACAGGGAGTTAACGCCGGATAGAATAAAGGTTGTTTGCAACACATCGTTGCCAAAAACTAAAAGAGAAATGAAGCATTTTCTAGGAATGACTGGCTATTGTAGACAATGAATACATGAGCATGACAAATTTGGAAAATTCGCGGTTACCTGACTTCCTCGGGAACCCAGATTAAAAATGCACAAGAAGTGAAAAATCTTTTACTAGCTATTCAGAGACGTAAACAGATTGCAATTATTAAGTGCCAAGCGCACACGGGGCATTTGGACAAGGTTGCGCTTGGAAACGCTGCTGCAGATAGCGCTGCTAAGTCAGTAGCTATATCAAGTACTGAACGACAAGTTTCAGCCTTCCCTGTTAGGGAAAAGCCAGAGATACCGCAGCCCCCGTCCTTAGATGATGTGCTGACCCATCAAGATAGGGCCAGTTCTGATGAAGTAAAGGAATGGGTTGTTAATCATTGTTTTAAAAACACTGACGGCTTATGGGTTCATCATGACGGCCGCATGGTGGCACCCAAATCATTACTATCACCAATTGCCCGATGTGTTCATAAATTCACCCATGCGGGCAAAGGGGGGATGGCGGACTATATCCTTAAGACCTGGTATGCACCAGGAATCTCAAAATTGGCAAAACAAATTTGTGAAAATTGTATTATCTGCCAGAACATGAATGCAAAAAAAAAAATAAAGAAGGTACAGCCCGCATCCCATCCAAACCCCATGGGTCCTTTTGTACACTTGCAAATGGATTTTATTGAACTACCTGTATGTATGAGCTTTAAATATGTATTAGTTATTATTGATATGTTTTCAAGATGGATTGAAGCTTTTCCTTGCAGAAAGAATGACGCTACCACTGTTGCTAAATGTTTATTGAAGGACATTGTACCTCGCTTTGGGATACCAGCAAAACTGTCAAGTGACAATGGGTCCCATTTTACGGGAACAGTGATTAAGGAACTATGCAAAGCCTTACAGATTAGCCAGCACCTCCATTGCAGTTATCATCCACAGTCGGCTGGACTAGTGGAAAGATATAACGGGATGCTGAAAAACAAGCTTGCAAAACTGTGTAAAGAAACTGGACTTAAATGGATTGATCTGTTACCCATAGCTTTAATGACAATGCGGTCTGCTACCAACAGAACTACAGGATTGTCGCCTCACGAGATCGTCATGGGAAGACCACAAAGATTGCCTTTTTCGGCACCTTTAACAGCTAAACAAATGGACATTCATAAAATGGAGGAAGATATGTTGAGTTATTGCATTGCACTAACCAAATGCATTTCTAGTTTCCATCAACAGGTGAAGGAAGCCCAGGTCGATCCCACTGAAGGAAAGTGCCATACTTTCGAGCCAGGAGATAACGTCTATATAAAAATCTTCAAGCGAAAGAATAGCCTTCAACCCAGATTTGAGGGACCCTTCCAAGTACTCCTGACCACAAACACCGCTGTAAAAGTAAAGGAGCGACCAACATGGATACACGCGTCCCATTGTAAGAAGGCATCAGTCGAAGATAATACACTGCCAAGATGAACTGGATTTGGACTTTAACAAGACTGTTCTCTTTGTCAACGATAATTGAAACTGCCATATTGATTTACCCAGATCCCCTGAAGGGCAAACCATGCATAGAAGAATGTGTACTTTTAAACAGTGATTTCTTTTATATTATATGCTATAACGAGACTATGAAGGTTCAGCTTCAGGATCACACTATGCAGGTACCCCCGTATCAACCCCTGAGTCTTAGGATTAGGCAGGATAGGATAGTAGAAGAAGATAGATGGAGTAAGTGCAAATGTAACTACACTTTGACTAAAACTACTACTAAACCACCGGGCGCAGTCAAATGGCCCTATTGGGGACGGTGGAACCTGTCCACAGTACAAAATTTGACGAGTAAAAAAAAAATCTGGAAAGGAGAACAAGGAATAGGAATGATGCACCAGATATGGAACAAATTTGAAGCCTATAATAACACCTATTTCATCTGTGGGCATAGAGCATACCCCTGGTTACCACAAAATTGGACTGGGTCATGTTATTTGGGATATGTAGTGCCTTATATACATCACATTTCATCTTTGGATAGCCACCCTGGGACACGAGCAAAACGAGCCATTACAGAAACTGAAAGGTTCTTTGCTATAGCATTTCCCTGGTATGGAACAGGGAAGATAGCAAGAGAATCTATAAACATGGCAGCAGTGTTGGAACAAATAGCCAATGATACTGCAGATGCTCTTAGTGATGTAAACGCAGAAATGGTGGCTTTGCGCACTGTTGCCTTACAAAACCGCATGGCTCTGGACTATTTGTTGGCAAAAGAAGGGGGCACATGTGCAATCATAAAAACCGAATGTTGCACTTATATCCCAGATAGCTCAGAAAATATCACCAATCTGGTAAACCACATAAAGAAGGCTGTAGAGAAACTACGTCAACCTGAACCATGGTCCATGTGGGATTGGATTTCAGGATGGGGAGGAGCATTGGGAAAGCAAATTTTGGAAGCTTTTATCGCAATTGTGATGATAATAATTTTAATTAGTTTATTGATTGGTTGTTTAAAATTATTGTGTACAAAAGTCCTTTCCTTATTAGCGTCAACTCCCCCAGTACCAATGATGTCTGAATATGAGGATATTAAGGGTGAGACCTTTGATGTAGAGTTTTTTAAACTTAGCGAAATAGATTGTCCTTAGAAAGGACAAAAGGGGGGAATGAGGAAATCTACATGATATAAGGGGTTAATTTCAAGTGCTTGCTGGGTAAAAGTTTTCAGACTTGACACTGGGCAAGTGTCGATGTGTAACTAGAGCTATTGTAAGTACTCAGACTGCAGCCAGGAACAGATGCCTGCCCACCTAATGAGAATGTAGAAGTGAAATAATGAGTTTCTTTGATGTACCAATGACCTGATAACTTGTGACCGAAAGCAAAGCTAGCCTCCCTATATATATGATTAAAGAGGACCTCCGGTTACACGATTCATGCCCTGTTATAGATTAACGGTTGACTTATGTGTCCAGGATCCTTCTGTCAATATGTTATTTCTACCTGATGATTAATCTAAAATGTATCCTGATAGAGGAACAAAGGAATGTCAATCAAACTTGTTTGTTACACTGTATAAATATGGAATGCTTACGCTGTATCATTGGAATAGTAGCCTCACCCCTTGAGTGGAGGTGCTGATTCCCCTTGCAAGTGAAGTAAAATAAAAGGCCTGTCCGTCTGACGAATCCAAGTGTGTATTGAGTCATTACCCAGAGCTAAGAAGTAAGGCACTTCTACACCTGCCAACTACGCCAATTGTTGTAGGGAATCACCATTCGGAGTCAGATGTCAAGTTAAATCGAGCAACCTTTATTACAAGCTAGCAGGGGAGTGGTACGGTTGTCTGCCACCACTGACTTGGCTAAATACAATTAGAGCATCATATTTATAGAGATTACAGTAAACTCCCTTTTCCGGAAATCTCTCTTAACCGGCAAAATTCAGGAGTAGGTTCAGGTAAGTTTTACTATATATTAGTGGCCATGTAACGGGGGTTCCTGGATCTGTGGCCATGTAACCGGGGTTCCTGCACCTGTGGTCGTGCAACAGGGGCTCCTGGATCTGTGGCCGTGTAACTGGGACTCCTGCACAAGTGCCGTGTAACCGGGGCTCCTGCATCTCTGGCCGTGTACGGGGCTCTTGTACCTTGGTAAGTGTACCTCTCTGTAATCCAGACGTTTTGATCAACCGGCACCACGCCGGTCCCATTGGTGCCGGATAAAAAAGAGTTTCCTGTACATTGTATTTCCCATACCATATATGGGTATGTTCTGGGTGATTGTGTGTGCAAATAAGTTTTGTGTCCATAGGCTAGGTACCGTACACACAGGGTGTCCTTGGTGCACGGGGAGCCCATCGGACCATGTCACGAGTTAAGCAGCTGGTTTCCTTACACAACTGTGAAGGCTGCTGTCCACCCTTATCTTGAGTTGCAGCATCCTGTTGTCCTGTCTACATGCGCCTGTTGTTTCTGCTGAATTGGCAGGACTAAATATTGTCTATGGCAAGACCAAATATTGTCTAACTAGAGTATGTGAATATATCCAGTTTAACTCTATACACTTAAGGTATGCACTTTAGCTCCCCCAACAGTATCATAAGGTTTAGATTAGCTATTGAAAAGGACAGGGAGCAATCTAGAGTAAAAATACTTAATTGGAGGAAGGCAAATTTCAGTGGGTTGAGAATGGATCTGGCCCGAGTAAATTGGAATCAAAGATTGGCAGGCAAAACTGTAATCGAACAATGGGCTGCCTTTAAAGAGATGGTTCGGGTACAGTCTAGGTACATTCCCACGAGGGGGAAAGGTAGGGCAACTAAGCCAGAGTTCCCTGGATGATGAAAGAGGTAGAGAATAAGATGAAGCAGAAAAAGGTCGTGTATGACAGATGTCAGGTTGAGAATACAAGGCTGAATATAGAAAGTTCAGAGGGGAAGTAAAAAAGGAAATAAGGGGGGCAAAGAGAAAGTATAAGAATAGATTGGCAGCTAACATAAAAGGGAACATAAGAAATAGGAGCAGGAGTAGACCATTTGGCCCATCAAGCCTGCTCCACCATTCAATAAGATCATGTCTGATCTTCTACCTCAACTCCACTTTCCTGCACTATCCCCATATCCCTTGATTCCCTTAATATTCAAAAATCTATCAACCTCTGCTTTGAATATACTCAATGACTGAGCCTCCACAGCCCTCTGGGGTAGAGAATTCCAAAGATTCACCACCCTCTGAGTGAAGAAATTTCTCCTCATCTCAGTCCTAAATGGCCGACCCCTTATTCTGAGACTGTGACCCATGGTTCTAGACTCCTCAGCCAAGGGAATCATCCTCCCTGAATCTACCCTATCGAGCCCTGTAAGAATTTTGTATGTTTCAACGAGATTGTATTGATTTCCTTGTGGGCTCAATGATGAGACATTTATAAAAGAGAACTTTTAATCTAAGGTTTGTTCAAGAATTCATACAGCTTTTCAGGAGACCATGCTTCCAGCTCCAGCTAAGAATGAAACTGCAACCTCAGCCTGCTTGTCTGTGTCACATGACCTCTGCTGCTCAGGCACAAGCAATCAAACACAGACAAATATGCTGTAAGGCATAAATAATCAAACAGACAAATATCATCACTATTTGCTGATATCATTACATCTCCCTTTCTTAAAACAAAAGTATTTTACTTTTAACTAACAACATGTTTTCTTTGTATTAATCTGCATTTTAACTGTAACATTTAATGAACTTACATTATCATGATCAAGGTTTTTTACCCTTGCTTTGTGTGTTCACGTGAAGTATGTCAATACACTAGAACTTGAAGAAAGAATAAGATAACATTACTTCCTTCTATAACAATGTCCTTAAATTTGCTCAATGAGTCTCTCAGGAGGCTTCACGTGTCTTGAGGATTTTCTGATTGATTGTCCTTGAATCTGAGTTGTTGCCTCAGATGATTGGTTCTCAGCTGTGTAATCAGGTTGTTCAACAGTATCAGTCTCTTGACCTGCTGTGTGATCAGGTTGTTCAACAGTATCAGTCTTTTGACCTGCTGTGGCTGGTTCCATGAGGAGATCTCGACGATTTCTTCTCAGAACAGCACCCTCATCTGTCTGAATGGTGTATGATCTTGGTTGAACTTCACTCAGGACAGTTCCCTTCTCCGTCCATGTGTTTGTTTTGTCTTTGAACCTTACTTGGTCACCAGTGTGGAGTTCAGGTAGGTTTTGTGTTCCTCTGTCATAATAGTACTTTTGCTTTTCTTTCTGTTCTTTGAACTTCCTCACTTTCTCCCCCTCTTTTGTTTTCAGGAGGTTCTCCGGGATGGGTAGGTTTGACCTTAGCCGACGTCCCATCAGGAGTTGGGCTGGTGACATCCCACACTCGAGCGGCGTTGTGCGGTATACAAGCATGCTTTGGTAGAAGTCAGTTCCACTGTCTTTTGCCTTGTACATCAGTCTTTTCACTGTCTGGACCGATTTTTCCACTAGTCCATTGGACTGTGGATAGTGAGGACTGGACGTTGTGTGGACAAAGTCCCACTCTTTGGCAAAGTGTCGGAAATTTGCATTGTTAAACTGGGGTCCGTTGTCTGTGAAGACCTCGCTTGCCACGCCATGTCTGGAGAATATGGCTTTCATACTTCTTATCACAGCTTCTGCAGTGGTGGTGTACAGTCTACAAACCTCTGGATACAGGGAGTAATAGTCTGTGATGACAAGATAGTCCTTCCCTTGACATACGAATAGGTCAGCGCCTACCTTCTGGTAAGGTCTGTCTGGTGCTGGGTGTGGCTTTAGTGGTTCTACCGGATTGCTTGCTCGATATTTCAGGCATATTGTGCAGTTTGACACCTCATTTGTCACATCTTGGTTCATTCGTGGCCAGTACATCACCTCTCGTGCTCTTTTCTTACACTTTTCGATTCCCAGATGTCCTCCATGGATCTTTTTTAGCATCTCTTTTCTCAGGCTCTTTGGGATAACTATTTTACTTCCTTTGTAGATGATGTCTTCGACCACTGATAGTTCCGCCCTGCAGTTCCAGTACTCTGCTATGTCAGGTGAGCAGTCTTGCTTCATGTTGGGCCATCCATCCAAGGTGCTTTTCTTCAGTCGTCTCATTGTTTCATCTTTGTTTGTCTCAGTCTTTATGAGCTCCATTTTTGCATCTGCTATGGGCAGTGCACTTGTGATCATGTCCACGTAGGCGTTCACTTTTTCATCCATTGTGGTGTTTGCGGGCTCACTTGGGTCGACAGCTCTGGACAACGTGTCTGCTGTATACATCAGCTTACCCGGTGTGTACGCAACATTCAGTGTATAGCGTTGCAGCCTGATCATCATTCTTTGTATTCTAAGCGGACAGCTATTTAGTGGCTTTTGGAACAATGCAATCAAGGGCTTATGGTCAGTCTCTACACTGATTGCTTCTCCTGCCACAAACTGGTGAAATCTTTCACAGGCATATGTGATGCTGAGCAGCTCCTTTTCTATTTGAGCATATCGTGTCTCCGCGTCTGTCATTGAGCGCGATGCATATGCAATAGGTTGCCAGTAGTCATATTGTTGCAGAAGAACGGCACCGAGCCCACTCTGTGATGCATCTGATGATATCTTGATGGGTCTCGCTGGGTCATAAAACCTCAGAACTGGTTCCTCTGTGAGCAGTTTCTTTAGATCGCTCCATGACTTCTCATGCTCATGATTCCATTCCCATTCTATGTTCTTTTCAGTTAGTCTTCTCAGTGGCGCTATTTTTTCTGAGAGGTTGGATATGAATTTACCCATGTAGTTGATCATTCCATTAAACCTCTGCACGTCCTTTTTGCATTGTGGCCTTGGCATATTCTCAATGGCGGACACCTTTCTGGGATCTGGTCTGATGCCCTCACTGCTAAGGATATCTCCCACGAATGTCAATTCTGTCACCCCGAGCTGGCATTTCTCTCTATTCAGCTTCAGGTTTGTTTTCCTTGTTGCTTCCAGCACTTTTTTCAGTCTCTCGTCATGCTCAGTTCTCGTGGTTCCCCATACTATGATGTCATCCATTGATGTATCAACTCCCTCCAGGTGCTCATAGATCGTATGGATAGTCTTGTGATACACTTCAGGAGCTGAGGCAATGCCAAATGGTAACCTTAGGAATCTGTATCTGCCATATAGAGTGTTGAACGTGCACAGCCTTGAACTTGCTTCGTCCAGCTTCATCTGCCAAAATCCTGAAGATGCATCTAACTTGCTGAAATATTTTGCATTTGCAAACTGTGCCATGATTTCCTCACATGTAGGAAGCTTGAAGTGCTCTCTCTTTATTGCTCTGTTTAGATCTCTTGGATCCAGGCAAATTCTGAGCTTTCCATTCTTTTTGTCCACTACGACGAGGGAACTCACCCACTCAGTTGGCTCATCTATCTTCTGAATCACGTTCAGGCTTTCCATCCTGTCCAACTCTGCCTTCAGTTGCTTTTGAAGAGCAAACGGAACTTTTCTGCATGAATGTATGACCGGTGTCATACTTTTATCTACTCTGATCGTGTGTTCTCCTGGAATGCAGCCTAGACCCTTAAATAGGTCTTTGTACTCTTTCATGAGTTCATCATAGACTGTCTCTCCTTCGCTTTCCACAATGAGGACTCTCTTTACCAGGTTCAGTCTCTCACAGGCTTTTAAACCTAGTATGGCTTGCACCTCCTTTGGCACCACGATTAATGCTAGCGTGTGCTCTCTGTCCATGTGTGTTACTTTGACAATGCATTTTCCTTTCACTGGTATATCAGTACCTGAGTATCCGGTCACTTTCACTTGTATTCCATGTAACTTTGGTCTGGGTCTAATTCTCTTAAAATCAGTCTCTGATATCACATTAACTTGTGCTCCAGTATCCAATTTAAATGGAATGTGTATGTCATTCACTTTTAGTGTCAACATCCAGTCTCTTTCTTCGTTTTTGTTTTCAGACACAACATCTACATTGAATTCCTCTATCTCGCTTTCATCTACTGTATGGACCTTGCTTTGTTGCGCTTGGTTCTTACAGCAACGGGCATAATGGTTGTTTTTGTTGCATCTATTGCATGTTTTACCATATGCTGGACACTTTCTTGGTGGATGCTGTGTACCGCATAGACTACATGACTTCCGATTGTCCCTTTCATTTTCGTTTGCTGGCCACGTCTCTTTTTTCACATTGGCGCTCTCTTTGTTAAACGGTTTGTATCCGTTCTTTCTCACTGCATCCACATTGCAGCTACTGTCACTGAACAGCTCCTTTGCCTGCAACTTCACAGTCTCTGTAGCCCTACACAGTGCTATGGCTTTTCCCAGGTCTAGATCTTGCTCTCGTAGCAGTCTTTCCCTTAGACCATTATCTGGAATACCACACACCAGTCTGTCTTTTATCAGCGAGTCTGTGAGTCCCCCAAATTCACACGATTTGCTTCGGTTTCTCAGTTCAGTCACATACTGATCAATAGTCTCGCCGATTTTCTGTACACATGTGAAAAATTTGTGCCTCTCAAAGGTCACGTTGCGTTTAGGTATGCAGTAGGCCTCAAACTGTTCCATTATTTTATCTAGCTTCATTTTGTCTCCATCAACAGCAAATATGAGATTATTATATACCTCCAGCGCTGCATCACCCACTACATGTAAGAACACGGACGATTTCTGTTTATCACTTTTCTCGTCAGCTCCGGTTGCCGATAAATACAACTCTAAACGTTGTTTGAACCTTCTCCAATTTTCAGCCACATTACCTGACAACTGAAGCGTCGCCGGTGGGAGTAAACCTTCCATTTTTCACTTCGTTAGCTATTCTCTAATGGTAAGCAACGATGTTCTCTTCTGGCTTGCTAATATGTGGAGAGCTGATTTAACTTACTTGCTACAACTCCTTTCACTGTCCCATCGAGTTGCTAACTTCCGATTTTTTCTCTTCATCTCTTTCAATCGAGCCACTTCTGACACCATGTATTGATTTCCTTGTGGGCTCAATGATGAGACATTTATAAAAGAGAATAACTTTTAATCTAAGGTTTGTTCAAGAATTCATACAGCTTTTCAGGAGACCATGCTTCCAGCTCCAGCTAAGAATGAAACTGCAACCTCAGCCTGCTTGTCTGTGTCACATGACCTCTACTGCTCAGGCACAAGCAATCAAACACAGACAAATATGCTGTAAGGCATAAGTAATCAAACACAGACAAATATCATCACTATTTGCTGATATCATTACAGAGATCACCTCTCATTCTTCTAAACTCTAGAGAATATAGGCCTAGTCTACTCAATCTGTCCTCATAGGACAATCCCCCCATCCCAGGAACCAGTCTGGTGCACCTTTGTTGCACTCCCTCTATGGCAAGTACATCCTTCCTTAGGTAAGGAGACCAAAACTGTACACAATACTCCAGGTGTGGTCTCACCAGGGCCCTATATAATTGCAGTAAGACGTCTTTTCTCTTATACTCAAATCCTCTTCTAATAAAGGCCAACATACCATTTGCTTTCCTAATTGCTTGCTGTACCTGCTTGTTAACTTTGTGATTCGTTTACAAGGACACCCAGGTCCCTCTGAACACCAACATTTCCCAATCTCTCACCATTTAAAAAATACTCTGCTTTTCTATTTTTCCTACCAAAGTGGATAACTTCACATTTCTCCACATTATATTCCATTTGCCATGTTCTTGCCCACTCACTTGTCTATATCCCCTTGATGCCTCCTTGCATCCTCCTCACAACTTACATTCCCACCCAGCTTTGTATCATTAGCAAATTTGGTTATATTACATTTGGTCCCCTCATCGAAATCATTGATGTAGATTGTGAATAGCTGAGGCCCAAGCACTGATCCTTGTGCTACCCCATTAGTTACAGCCTGCCAATCCGAAAATGACCTGTTTATTCCTACTCTTTGTTTTCTGTCCGTTAACCAATCCTCAATGCATGCTAGTAAATTACCCCCAATCCCATGAGCCCTAATTTTGTTTAATAACCTCTTGAGTGGCACCTTATCGAATGTCTTCTGAAAATCCAAATACACCACATCCACTGGTTCCCCTTATCTATTCTGTTAGTTAGAACCTCAAAAAACTCTTAACAGATTTGTCAAACACGATTTCCCTTTCATAAATCCATGTTGACTCTGCCCAATCCTATTATTATTTTCTAAGTGCCCTGTTACCATGTCCTTAATAATAGATTCTAGCATTTTCCCTTCTACTAATGCCAGGCTAACTGGTCTGTAGTTCCCCATTTTCCCTCTCCCTCCTTTCTTAAATACTGGGGTTACATTTGCTATCTCCCAATCTGCAGGAACCGTTCCAGCATCTATGGAATTTTGGAAAATGACAACCAATGCATCCACTATCTCTATAGCCATCTCTTTCAAAACCTTAGGATTTAGGCCACCAGGTCCAGGGGATTTATCAGCTTTCAATCCCATTAATTTCTCCAGTGCTACTTTTTTACTAATACTAATTTCTTTCAGTTCCTCATTCTCACTGGAGCCTTGGTTCTACACTATTTTTGCAAAGCTTTTTGCATCTTCTTCCGTGAAGACAGACACAAAGTATTGGTTTAATTTCTCTGCCATTTCCTTATTCCCCATTATAATTTCTCTTGTCTCAGCCTGCAAAGGACCCACGTTTACTTTCGCTAATCTTTTCCTTTTTACATACCTATAGAAGCTTTTACAGTCTTTTTATGTCTTTTGTTAGTTTACTCTCGTATTCTATTTTCCCTTTCTTTATCAATTTCTTGGTCCTCCTTTGCTGAATTCTAAAATCCTCCCAATCCTCACGCTTTTACTGATTCGTAACATATATATGCAACCATTTAATGCATTATTAAAGTCATTTTGTGTTCATGTACGTACATTCAAAAATACACACATTTTGATTTAAACTGTAAAAAAATACCTGCTCGGCTGGCTTTGTTTCTAACTTAAAATAGGGATGTGATTGAATTTAAAAAAATACTGTTTTCTCTTCACAGATGCTGCTTGACCTGCTGAGTGTTTTCTAGCATTTTCTGTTTTTATATTCGGTAAGTGATTGTACAGGTTAGCAGTTACTCAAAAAACACAACTTATGGATGCATGTTTTACCTCTGTAATGTTCAACATTTTCATTCTTGTTATTTACCATCACAATCCAAATCGTACATATTGAAGGCCCAGTTTAGTTTCTGTTCAAAGCTGCCTCTTGAAGTAATAGAGAGAGCGGATTTGACCAAGTGTGGCATCAAGGAGCCCTAGTAAAACTGAAGTCAATGGGAATCAGGGGTAAAACGCTCCACTGGTTGGAGTCATACCTAACACAAAGGAAGATGGTTGTGGTGGTTGAAGGTCAATCATCACAGCCCCAGGACATTGCTACAGGAGTTCCTCGGGGCAGTGTCCTAGGCCCAACCATCTTCAGCTGCTTCATCAATGACCTTCCCTCCAACATAAGGTCAGAAACGGGGATGTTCGCTGATGACTGCACAGTGTTCAGCGCCATTCACAACTCCTCAGATAATGAAGCAGTCCATGCCCGCATGCAACAAGACCTGGACAACGTTTAGACTTGGGCTGATAAGTGGCAGGTAACATTCGCGCCACAGAAGTGCCAGGCAATGACTATCTCCAACAAGCAAGAGTTTAACCACCTCCCCATGACATTCAACAGCATTACCATCGCTGAATCCTCCACCATCAAAATCCTGGGGGTCACCATTGACTATAAACTTAACTGGACCAGCCACATAAATACTATGGCAACAAGAGCAGGTCAGAGGCTAGGTATTCTGCGGCGAGTGTCTCACCTCCTGACTCCCCAAAGCCTTTCCACCATCTACAAGGCAAAAGTAAGGAGTGTGATGGAATACTCTCCACTGGCCTGGATGAGTGCAGCTCCAACAACACTCAAGAAGCTCGACACCATCCAGGACAAAGCATCCCATCCACCACCTTAAATATTCACTCCCTCCACCACTGGCGAACCATGGCTGCAGTGTGTACCATCTACAAGATGCACTGCAGAAACTCGCCAAGGTTTCTTCGTCAGCACCTCCCAAACCTGCGACCTCTTCCACTTAGGACAAGGGCAGCAGGTGCATGGGAACACCATCACCTCCAAGTTCCACTTAAGTCACACACCATCCTGACTTAGTATATCGCCAATCCTTCATCGTCACTGGGTCAAAATCCTGGAACTCCCTCCCTAGCAGCACTGTGGGAGTACCTTCGCCACACGGACTGCAGCGGTTCAAGAAGGTGGCTCGCCACCACCTTCTCGAGGGCAACTAGGGATGGGCAATAAATGCTGGCCTTGCCAGTGATGCCCAGATCCCATAAGCGAATAAAAAAAAATTTTTTTTAACTCTCCGAAGTCGATCGTCCCATCACCATTTCATTGAAGGTGGTGAAGGCATGTTGAGCAAAGTTGGATGCATCTCCTTAAGGGAAAAACTGTAGAGAAAAAGAGTGCATGCATTAAGTGAGGAACTCAAACCAAGATTCATCATTTATTTTCGCGGTCCTACCATGGATCAGGTAGCTAATCCATTGGAAGAATCAAGACAATAACTGTCTTGGGATTTCAAGTCATAACCAGTGAGCTTTCTTTACACCATATAAGAGTTCCTTCTAGGCATTTATCATCAATACTTGAATTACCAGTTTTGGGTGGTTGCATGCAGATGAGGCTGAAATGATGCCCCGTGCCCCACTTTCCATCATTTACAACTCATTTAATCTATTTCGTCTCCTGTTTGATGTCCAGGATTTTTGGGTCCTTGGTAGAAGAGAATTTAAAACGCCCGCCAGCATTGTTTGTTACATCAGTTTAAAGTTTATCACTGACTCATTGTTGGTGTTTTTGTTTCTATGCTATTGCCAACCATTTAACTTCTGCCTTTGTGTAATTTGCTGTGGACCTACCATTATTCCCCCTACTATTTTGCACAGGACACAGTGGGAATTCCCAATGTATCTGCTTTTTTTAAGAAGAGGGATGCCAGGTCGCACTAAAGGTGTACGGCCTTCCTCCACTGTACACCCACAGCAGTATATAATTGAGTAAATGTATATACCTGTATTTATGAGAGACACAGTGCCTGTCAGTGCCAGTCCTTAAGGAAGCTGTATTCCAAATGTTGCAACTAGACCTACAGTGCACCTCCACCACAATGCCTGTGAATAATAAGGTCACAGCCATCCTTAACTATTATGATATGGGTCAGCCTAGCCCTGTCTGCTATTTGCCTTATTTGCAGGCATCACAGGGAGCTGCTACATACTTCATGGTGGACTGCAGTGTTGTGGGATATAATCATGTTCTGAAGGAACACTTGCAGGTGAAGACTGATTGGAAAATGTAAGCTGTTGTGTTCATAGAATCATAGAAAGTTACAGCACGGAAGGAAGCCATTTCGGCCCATCGTGTCCGCACCGGCCAACAAAGAGCTATCCAGCCTAATCCCACTTCCCAGCTCTTGGTCCATAGCCCTGCAGGTTAGAGCATCCCAAGTGCACATCCAAGTACTTTTTAAATGTGGTTAGGGTTCCTGCCTCTACCACCCTTTCAGGCAGTGAGTTCCAGACCCCCACAACCCTCTGGGTGAAGACATTTCCTTCAAATCCCCTCTAAACCTTCCACCAATTACTTTAAATCTGTGCCCGCTGGTTTTTGACCCCTCTGCTAAGGGAAATAGGTCCTTTCTATCCACTTTATCTAGGCCCCTCATAATTTTATACACCTCAACAAGGTCTCCCCTCAGCCTCCTCTGTTCCAAGGAAAACAGACCCAGCCTATCCAGTCTTTCCTCATAGCTAAGATTCTCTACTCCCGGCAACATCCTTGTAAATCTCCTCTGTACCCTCTCTAGTGCAATCACACCTTTCCTGTAATGTGGTGACCAGAACTGCATGCAGTACTCTAGCTGAGGCCTAACTAGTGTTTTATACAGTTGAAGCATAGCCCCCCTGCTCTTGTATTCTATGCCACGGCTAATAAAGGCAAGCATTTGTATGCCTTCTTAACCACCTTATCTACCTGGCCTGCTACCTTCAGGGATCTGTGGACATACACTCTAAGGTCCCTTTGTTCCTCTACACTACTTGGTGTCCTACCATTTAATGTGTATTCCCTTTCCTTGTTAGCCCTCCCCAAATGCATTACCTCACACTTCTCCAGATTGAATTATATTTGCCATTGTTCTTCTCAGCTGACCAATTTATTGATATCTTTCTGCAGTCTACAGTTTCCTTCTTCAGTATCAACTACACAGCCGATTTTAGTATCCTCTGCAAACTTCTTAATCATACCCCCTATATTCAAGTCTAGATCATTGATATATACCACAAAAAGCAAGGGACCTAGTACTGAGCCCTGCGGAACCCCACTGGAAACAGCCTTCCAGTCACAAAAACACCCATCAACCATTACCCTCTGCTTCCTGCCTCCGAGCCAGTTTTGAATCCAACTTGACACTTTGCCCTGGATCCCATAGGCTTTTAACTTTGTGACCAGTCTGCCATGTGGAACCTTATCAAAAGCCTTGCTAAAGTCCATATACACTACATCAAACACACTACCCCCATCTATCCTCCTTGTTACCTCCTCAAAAAATTCAATCAAATTTGTCAGACATGACCTTCCCTTAACAAATCTGTGCTGACTATCCTTGATTAATCCGTATCTTTCTAAATGAAGATTTATCCTGTCCTTCAGAATTCTTTCCAATAATTTTCCCACCACCGAAGTTAGGCTGACTGGCCTGTAATTACTCGGTCTATCCTTTTCTCCCTTTTTAAACAAGGGTACCACATTAGCAGTCCTCCAGCACCACACCTGAAGCCAGAGAGGATTGGAAAATGATGGTCAGGGCCTCTGCTATTTCCTCTTTTGCTTTGTTTAACAGCCTGGGATACATTTCATCCGGGCCTGGGGATTTATCCACTTTTAAAGCTGCTAAACCCCTTAATACTTCCTCTCTCACTATGTTTATTTCATCTAATATTTCAGCCTACTCCTCCCTGATAGCAATGTCTGCTTCGCCCCTCTCCTTTGTCAAAACAGACGCAAAGTATTCATTAAAAACCCTACCGACATCTCCCGCCTCCACACACACATTACCCTCATGATCTCTATGTGATGAAATATTTCCATTCATCACTGCCTGTGACTGAGATCGGTTTCAGTGTCATTTCCCTTCCCCCAGACCTCATTGTATTGTGTACTGGAATGTGCTGTATTGTATACTGGAATGTGTTGTGTGTAGGGCTCCGCCCATACCTGGCCCCGTTTGTAAGCTAGCTTTCAGTCTAGCCCCAATCTCCAGAAGGACGACATCTCTCTCGCTTACGTGTTTCGTTCTAAGTTAATAAAAGCCTTGTTTTGTTCTGCTACCTTCGAGTCTCAGAATTATTGAGGCACATCACTCTAATAGGCCCTTGTGGCGGTTCCACCGGGTGTCCCTTACACATATAATGTATATAATTCACTTTAACCTAACTGTATGTATATTACTTACCTGTTTGGGCCGTTGCCCCTTTAACTTACCTGTGGGGGCCGTTGCCCCTTTAAGACGTGCCCTAGCGCGCTGACGTCACCTCAAGCATTACGTGACATACGCGTGGCGGCCGCCAGCCCGACTCGGCCTTCCATGATGGCCGCCGGCACAGCCCGTCCTACCGCGACTTCGGCCGCATCGGCCGGCAGACATGAGCGACGCGATCCCCCGCGGCAAGCGCCGGCTCAGCTCGGCCTCCAGCTCCTGCTCCCGCGGTCACGACTTCGGCCTCAACGGCCAGCTTCCGCACCGGGTGAACGCGCCGATGTATCGGCGCGGGTCACGTGACCACCCCAAGCGCAGGCCAATGTGCTAACGTCATGACGTGGTCACGTGACACCCGAAGAGCGGGAAAACGCGACTGAGCGTGATTACGTCATTACACTCTCCCGAGGACTACGGACTCCGCTCTCGTGGAGTCCCCGTCAGAGAAAGACCTACCTCGCATTGCTCCTGTGTAAAGCCAGCTTACCTACTGTATTTCGTCAGTTCCAGTTAATAAACAACTTAGTAATTATTCATCTGAAGTCGAACTAAATTATTTAGTAGGCATTTGTCCCTAGAGGTCAACACGAATACCTACACCCTACCCTTTCTTTAGTTATCCTCTTACTCTTAATATATTTATAAAACATCTTTGGGTTTTCCTTGATTTTACTTGCCAAGAATTTTTCATGCTCTCTCTTTGCTTTCCTAATTTCCTTTTTAATTGCACCCCTGCACTTTCTGTCCTCCTCTAAAGATTCTGCAGTATTTAGCCCTCGGTATCTGTCATACGCCTCCCTTTTTTTCTTTATCCTACCCTATATGTCCCTAGACATCCAGGGGGCTCTAGATTTATTAGTTCCACCTTTTTTCTTTAAGGGCACATATTTGGTCTGAACCCTCCAGATCTCCTCCTTGAATGCCTCCCACTGCTCTGACACTGATTTACCTTCAAGTAGCTATTTCCAGTCCACTATGGCTAAATCCCCTCTGAGCTTAGCAAAATTTGCTTTTCCCCAATTTAGAATTTTTATTCCTGGTCTATCCTTGTCCTTTTCCATAACTACCTTAAATCTAACTGAATTATGGTCACTAGCACCAAAATGCTCCTCCACTGATGCACCTTCTACCTGCCCAGCTTTATTCCCTAAAACTAAATCCAGAACCGCCCCCTCCCTTGTTGGGCTTGCTACATACTGGCTAAAAAAGTTCTCCTGGATGCATTTTAGGATTTCTGCACCCTCTATATCCTTGACACTAATTTTATCCCAGTTAATATTGGGGTAGTTGAAATCCCCTACTATTACTGCCCTATAGTTTTTGCACTTCTCAGAGATTTGTCTACATATTTGCTCTTCTGTCTCCCTCTCACTGTTTGGGGGTCTATAGTACACTCCCAGCAGTGTGATTGCCCCTTTTTTGTTTTTCAATTCGACCCATATGGCCTCGTTTGATGATCCTTCCAACATATCATCACTCCTTACAGCTGTAATAGTTTCTTTAATCAATACTGCGACCCCCCCCTCCCTTTTTACCTCCCTCTCTATTCCGTCTGAAAATCCTGTAACCAGGAATGTTGAGCTGCCGTACCTGCCCCTCTTTCAGCCACATCTCTGTAATAGCTATAATATCATAGTCCCAAGTATCTGCCTGTGCCCTCAGCTCATCTGCCTTGTAAAAGTATGATACGCTTATCAATTAATCCATAAAAAGCGATGAATTAGGATGGTAATGAAAAGGTTTTTATTAACTGAAGAACAGAGCATGCCTCTCGTGGATGACTGGTTCCAGGAAGGAAGTGGGTTGCCGAGCAGCCACCTTTATACCAGGTCATGTAGGCGGAGCCATGGGTGGAGCCAGCTGAGGCATGCATTGGTACACAGTGAGTAGCAAGGGGTAACAATGTGTAATAACGATAACAGTAGTGAACAACAGTGAACAGCAATGAAAACGATAACAGTGGTTTACCACAAAGTATATACCATTTAGAACAGGCAAACCTCCTTGTTGACTACTATCTAGCCCTTGATTACTCTGTCCTTCCAATTTACTTTCTATGTTTTTTTGTTTTCCAATTGCAGTTTTTCTTCCCTCCCTACTGACTCTATTCTTAGGTTCCCATCCCCCTGCCAAGCTAGTTTAAACCCTCCCCAACAGCACTAGCAAAGCTCCCCATGAGGATATTGGTCCCAGCTCTCTTGAGGTGCAACCCGTCTGGCTTGTACAGGTCCCACCTTCCCCAGAAACGGTCCCAATGCCTCAGGAATCTAAGGCACCATCCTTCCAGCCACGCATTCACCTGCTCTATCCTCCTATTTCTGGACTCACTAGCACGTGGCATCGGGAGTAATTCAGAGATTACTACCTTTGAGGTCCTGTTTTTTAATCTGACTCCTAGCTTCCTAAACTCTGCCTGCAGGACCTCATCCCTCTTTCAACCTATGTCATTGGTACCGATATGGATCACGACATCTGGCTGTTCACTCTTTCCCCCCAGAATGTTCTGCAGCCGTTCAGTGACATCCTTTACCCTGGCACCAGGGAGGCAACATACCATCCTGGACTCATGTCTGCGGCCGCAGAAACGCCTGTCTGCTCCCCTCACTATTGAATCCCCTACCACTATTGCTCTTCCACTATTTTTCCTCCCTCCCTGTGCAGCGGAGCCACCCGTGGTGCCAAGGACTTGGCTCTGACTGCACTCCTCAGAGGGACCATCGCCTTCACCAGTACTCAGAATAGAATACCATTTGGAGAGCGAGATGCCCTCCCGGGCCTCCTGCACTGCCTGTCTGGTCGTCTTCTATCTGGTGGTCACCCACTTGCTCTCTGTCCGCTCTCTCTTAAGCTGCAGGGTGACCACCTCACTAAACATGCTATCCACGTAGTTCTCAGCCTCGCGGATGCAACACAGTGACTCCAGTCGCCGCTCAAGCTCCGTAAACCGTCACTCAAGTTGTTGCAGCTGGTAACACTTACTGCACATGTCGTCATCCATGCAATGCGAAGCGTCCATGACTTTCCATATGCCACAGGATGTGCACTCTGCTAGACTGAGCTGCCCTGCCATTCCTGTCATCCCTTTATCTAACAGACTATTTAAAAGACTAAGTACTAACCTTTATTTAAAAGACTAAGAGCTACCCTTTATTTACAGACTAAGAACTAACTTGAGTGTTGAGTTGTACATTTTATTTCAAAGTCTCACCATTCAAATTTCAAGGTACTATCTTGTCAATTATATTACAGGGGCTATTTTCCATTTGTGACTCTAGACCAGGAGTCTGTTTGTGCTTTTTTGCTGACCCCAATAGAGAAAGAATATTCAGACCTAGCCTTAGCTTTAGGAATCTAGATAGGTTAAAGTGGCTGCTCTGTCCATTCAGCCAAAAAGAATGGCCCCAAAGCCATTGACCTCAACCCTGTCTCTTTTTGCATAGCCCATTGCACTACCTGTTTTTATCTCTACTTCTAACTGCAAAATCAAGACTTTTGCACAAGAATATCCTGCTAACATCTCATCAGTTGATGTCATCCAACCCTGTCAATTGTGCAGGGTTGAACTGATTGCTCAGCACCTGAAACATTGAGGACTTGATGGTGGATCTCGTTAGTGGATGTCATCCAGACCTGGGCCCTAGACAGCAAGAAGATCTCCATTATCCTTCAACAAGGAGGCACTATATTCAGACTGCCAGCAATTTATCATTTGATTACTGTTGAGCAGGTAGAATATATCTAATAGCAATGATAGAATTTGCAATGTAAAATATATGTTTAAACTTTACTGGTTTATTATGATTAACCATGGTGTAAGTATATATAAGGTGCAGTAAATATAACAAAGCAATAACTACATTGTTCTAAATTGACACCTTCATGCAGAGGATGGTGAATATGTGGAATAACCTACCCAGGGAGGTAGTGCAAGTGGAGGAGGTTATAGATTTCAAGGAGCTGATGGATGAAATTTTGGCAGACTGGGCTACTGAAGGGGACAAGAGACAAAGTGGATTCGGATGTCACAAGGATAAGTACAGTTGAGGGAGGCCATTCAGTTCATCCAAATCAGCCTTTTGTACAAACCTACAATTCCCCCTCCCTCCCATCACGCCATCCATCGGCTTCTGGAGGTTTTTCTCCTGCTATCCCACCCGAAGATCATTCTGAGTAGTACTCTTTGTATGAAGAAGTGCTTCCTAACATCATTTACCATTTAGCTGTTTGTATTTTTGCCTCCTTGTTATGGAGTTGTGGTTTAACCTGAAATAGTGCTCAGCATTGTCTAAAAGATCTGAATTAGGGATTTGGCAGCAGGGATGGAGGTCTGAGGTAGGAGTGGAGGCAAGTGATATTTCAGAGGTGAATGGTGGTGGATTAGATAACAGATCAAAGGTAAGAATGAAATTCAGCTTGCGGTCGAGCACTCTGCCAAGGTTCTGCACCTCGGAACTTAGCCTGAGGAAGTGATCACAGAGGGAGAAAGCATTGTGACAATTATGAAGGGATCTAGGAGAAGGTAGTGCCATGGAAGCAGATGGTAGAAGGAGTGATCTAGAGTGTCAAAAGTACAGAGAGACCATGAGCCTCAGTCACAACCACACAGGTGTTATTTGTGATTTTGACCAATGGAGGTTTAGTCTTCTGTGTGAGGCACATACAGAATTGAAGGATCTAGAAATTATTGGACTGTAATTGTGAAGCAACAATAAATTTTAGGATACAACAACAACTTGCATTTATGTAATGCCTTTAATGTCAAGAAACTTTCCAAGATGCTTCACAACTAGGCATAAGGGAAATAGATACCGAGCCAGTAAGCAAAAGGTTAGGAAGCTTGGCCAAAGATATAGGTTTTGAGCTTTTTACAGGTGGAGAGGTTAATGGAGAGAATTCCAAAACGTAGTGCCAAAATAACTAAAGGCTCAGCCACCAATCATGGGACAAAGGCTGGGGTGAAGGAAACAGAGCATTCGGGCCTTCAAAGGTTTGTACAGTTAGGGTGGGGCAAGGCCCTGGAGGGACAATGATAGGAACATAGAAACATAGAAGATAGGAGCAGGAGTTGGCCATTCGGCCCCTCGAGCCTGCTCCGTCATTCAATGCGATCATGGCTGATCATCCAAATTCAGTACCCTGTTCCTGCCTTCTCTCCATATCCCTTGATCTCCTTAGCCTTAAGAAATATATCCAACTCCTTCTTGAATATATTTAATGAATTGGCCTCAACTGTCTTCTGTGGTAAAGAACTCCACAGGTTCACCACTCTCTGGGTGAAGAAATTCCTCCTCATCTAAGTCCTAAATGGCTTACCCCTTATCCTTAGACTGTGACCCCTGATTCTGGACTCCCCCGCCACCGGGAACAGCCTTCCTGCATCTAGTTTGTCTAGTCCTGTTAGAATTTTCTAAGTTTCAATGAGATCCCCTCTCATTCTTCTAAACTCTAGCGAATATAAGGCTAATCGACCCAATCTCTCTTCATACGTTATTCCTGCCATCCCAGGTATCAGTCTGGTGAATCTTCGCTGCACTCCCTCCATGGCAAGAACATCCTTCCTCAGATAAGGCGACCAAAACTGCACACAATACTCGAGGTGTGGTCTCACCAAGGCCTTGTACAACTGCAGCAAGACATCCTTGCTCCTGTATTCGAATCCTCTCGCTATGAAGGCCAGCATACAATTTGCCTTCTTAACCGCCTGCTGCACCTGCATGCTTACCTTCAGCGACTGGCGCACAAGGACACCCAGGTCTCGTTGCACTTCCCCTTTTACCAATCTATTGCCGTTCAGATAATAATCTGCCTTCCTGTTTTTGCCACCAAAGTGGATAAGCTCACATTTATCTACATTATACTACATCTGCCATGCATCTGCCCAATCGCTCAACCTGTCCAAATCATACTGGAGTTTCTCTGCATCCTCCTCACAGCACACACGCCCACCCAGCTTTGTGTCGTCTGCAAACTTGGAGATATTACATCTAGTTCCCTCGTCTAGATCATTAATATATATTGTGAATAACTGGGGTCCCAGCACCGATCCCTGCGGTACCCCACTAGTCACTGCCTTCCACTTGGAAAAAGACCCGTTTATTCCAACTCTTTGCTGCCTGTCTGCCAACCAGTTTTCTATCCAAGTCAGTACCTTACCCCCAATCCCTTGTGCTTTAACTTTGCACGCTATTCTCTTATGCGGGACCTTATCGAAAGCCTTCTGAATGTCCAAATACACCATATCTACTGGTTCTCCCTTATCTATTCTACCAGTTACATCCTCAAAAAATTCCAGTAGATTAGTCAAGCATGATTTAACTTTTGTAATTCCATGTTGACTTTGTCTGATCTTGTCACTATTTTCCAAGTGCTCTGCTATTACATCTTTTATAATGGACTCTAGCATTTTCCCCACTACCGATGTTAGACTTACCATTTTTTCTCTACCACCTTTTTTAAATAGTGGGGTTACATTAGCTACCCTCCAATCCATGGGAACTGTTCCAGAGTTTATAGAATTTTGGAAGATGACCAGTAATGCATCTACTATTTCTAGGGCCAATTCTTTAAGTACCCTAGGATGTAGATTATTAGGCCCTGGGGATTTATCGGCCTTCGATCCCGTCAATTTCCCTAACACCATTTCCCTACAAATACTGATTTCATTCAGTTCCTGCCTTTCATTCGACCCTATGTTCCCCGACATTTCTGGGAGTTTATTTGTGTCCTCCTTTGTGAAGACAGAACCAAAGTATGTATTTAATTGGTCTGCAATGTTGTTGTTCCCCATTATAAATTCCCCTGATTCTGACTGCAAGGGACCTACACTTGACTTTACCAATCTTTTCTCTTCACATATCTATAGAAGCTTTTACAGTCAGTTTTTATGTTCCCTGAAAGCTTACTCTCATACTCTATTTTCCCCCTCTTAATTAATCCCTTTGTCCTCCTTTTGCTGAATCCTAATCTGCTCCCAATCCTCAGGTTTGCTGCTTTTTCTGGCCAATTTATATGTCCTCTCCTTGGATCTTATGCTATCCCTAATTTCCCTTGTTACCCAATGTTGAGTCACCTTTTCTGTTTTATTTTTATGCCAAACAGGGATGAACAAATTCTGTAGTTCATCCATGCGATCTTCAAATGTTTGCCATTGCCTATTCACCGTTAACCCTTTAAGTAACATTCCCCAATCCATCCTAGCCAACTCGTGCCTCATATCATCATAGTTTCCTTTATTTAAATTCAGTACCCAAGTCTCTGAATCAACTACTTCACTCTCCATCTTAATGAAGAATTCTATCATATTATGATCGCTCCTCCCCAAGGGGCTGCGCACAACAAGATTGCTAATTAATCCTTTCTCATTACATAATACCCAGTCTAAGCTGGCCTGATCTCTAGTTGGTTCCTCGACATATTGGTCCAGGAAACCATCCCGTATACACTCTATTCCCCATATTCCTCCTCCACAGTATTGTTAGTAATTTGGTTAGACCAATCTATATGTAGATTAAAGTCACCCATGATAACTGCTGTGCCCTTATTGCACGCATCTCTAATTTACCGTTTAATGCCATCCCCAACCTCAGCATTGCTGTTTGGGGGTCTGCATACAACTCCCACTAACGTTTTCTGCCCCTTGGTATTTCTCAGCTCTACCCATACAGATTCCATATCATCAGAGCTAATATCCTTCCTTACTATTGTGTTAATCTCCTTTTTAACCAGCAATGCTGCCTTTTCCTTTTTGCCTGTCCTTCCTGAACATTGAATACCCCTGGATGTTGAATTCCCAGCCTTGGTCACCCTGGAGCCATGTCTCCGTAATCCCAATTACATCATATCCATTTACCTCTATTTGCACAGCTAATTCATCCACCTTATTACGAATGCTCCTCACATTAAGACACAAAGTCTTCAGGCTTATTTTTTTAACACTCTTAGACCTTTTAGAATTATTGTTTACTGCGGCCATGTTTGATTTACACCCTTGATTTCTCTGACTTCCACTTTTGCTTTTCTCCTTCCTGTCTTTTGCTTCTATCCTTGTTTCCCTTTCCTCTGTCTCCCTGCACAGGTTCCCAATCCCCTGCCATTTTAGTTGAAACCCTCCCCAATAGCAATAGCAAACACTTCCCCTAGGACATCGGTCCCGGTCCTGCCCAGGTGCAAAGCGTCCAGTTTGTACTTGTCCCACCTCCCCCAGAACCGGTTCCAATGTCCCAGGAATTTGAATCCCTCCCCCTTGCACCATTCTTCTAGCCACGTATTCATCTGAAATATCCTTATATTTCTACTCTGACTAGCATGTGGCACTGGTAGCAATCCTGAGATTACTACCTTTGAGGTCCTATTTTTTAATTTACCTCCTAACTCCCTATATTCAGCTTTTAGCACCTCATCCTGTTTTCTACCTATGTCGTTGGTAACTATATGCAGCACGACAACTGGATGTTCACCCTCCCCCTCCAGAATGCCCTGCAGCTGCTCTGAAACATCTTGGCCGTTGCACCAGGGAGGCAACATACCATCCTGGAGTCTCGTTTGCGGCTGCAGAAACGCCTATCTATTCCCCTTACAATAGTATCCCCTATCACTATAGCTCTCCCGCTCTTTTTCCTCCCGTCCCGTGCAGCAGAACCACCCATGGTGCCAGGAAGTTGGTTGCTGCTGCCTTCCCCCGATAAGCCATCCTCCACAATAATATCCAGAGGGGTATATCTGTTTGAGAGGGGGCTGGCCACAGGGGACCCCTGCACTTCCTGCCTGCGCCCACTACACTGCCTGGTGGTCACCCATTCCCTTCCTGCCTGTGCAGCCTTTACCTGCAGTGTGACCAACTGATTAAACGTGATATCGCGAATGCTCCAGTATGTATCCATTCGCAGCTCCAGCCAGTCTGCGGTCTGTCAGTAGCTGCGGCTGGATACACTTCACGCACACATGGTCATCAGGGACACAGGAAGTGTCCCTCATTTCCCACATAGTGCAGGAGGAGCATGCCATGGTGCCGAGCTGTTCTGCCATGACTTACTCTTTAATTAATTTAAATTAAATCAATGCCACCAATTATACAATTAAATGCTATACTCAAGGCCCTTGTTTCCTAGCATTCCCTGCTACACAACAGAGACCTTAGAAACTATAACCACAAAATTAAGACCTTCTAAACTTTATAAACTATGAACATTAACTGTCAAGCTAAAGAGTAGTGTAAGTATTCACCCAATCAGCTGCTTCCTCCTGCCCGCGTCACATTTTGAATTGTGATGTGGCTCTGGAACGCCGCCGCCGGTCTGTGAGATTGGTAAGCCTGTGAAAGAAAGCCCACGAAAGTGAGTTTAAATACTCAGAGTCATAGAAACATAGAAAATAGGAGCAGGAGTAGGCCATTCGGCCCTCGAGCCTGCTCCGCCATTCAATGCGATCATGGCTGATCATCCAAATTCAGTACCCTGTCCCTGCTTTCTCCCCATATCCCTTGATCCCTTTAGCCTTAAGAAATATATCTAACTCCTTCTTGAATATATTTAATGAATTGGCCTCAACTACCTTCTGTGGTCGAGAATTCCACAGGTTCACCACTCTCTGGGTGAAGAAATTCCTCCTCATCTCTGTCCTTAATGGCTTACCCCTTATCCTTAGACTGTGACCCCTGGTTCTGGACTCCCCTGCCATCGGGAACATCCTTCCTGCATCTAGTCCTGTTAGAATTTTATAAGTTTCAATGAGATCCCCTCTCATTCTTCTAAACTCCAGCGAGTATAAGCCCAATCGACCCAATTTCTCCTCATACGTCATTCCTGCCATCCCAGGTATCAGCCTGGTGAATCTTCGCTGCACTCCTTCCATGGCAAGAACATCCTTCCTCAGATAAGGTGACCAAAACTGCACACAATACTCAAGATGTGGTCTCACCAAGGCCCTGTACAACTGCAGCAAGACATCCTTGTTCCTGTCCTCAAACCCTCTCGCTATGAAGGCCAACATACCATTTGCCTTCTTAACCGCCTGCTGCACCTGCATGCTTACCTTCAGCGACTGGTGCACAAGGACACCCAGGTCTCGTTGCACTTCCCCTTCTCCCAATCTATTGCCATTCAGATAATAATCTGCCTTCTTGTTTTTGACACCAAAGTGGATAACCTCGGATTTATCCACGTTATATTGCATCTGCCATGCTTCTGCCCAATCACCCAACCTGTCCAAATCATACTGGAGTTTTTCGGCATCCTCCTCACAGCACACACGCCCACCCAGCTGTGTGTCATCTGCAAACTTGGAGATATTACATCAAGTTCTCTCGTCCAGATCATTAATATATATTGTGAATAGCTGTGGTCCAAGGACCGATCCCTGCGGTACCCCACTAGTCACTGCCTGCCACTTGGAAAAAGAGCCGTTTATTCCAACTCTTTGCTTTCAGTCTGCCAACCAGTTCTCTATCCAACTCAATACCTTGCCCCCAATCCCATGTGCCTTAACTTTACATGCTAATCTCTTATGCGGGACCTTATCGAAAGCCTGCTGAAAGTCCAAATACACCACATCCACTGGTTCTTCCTTATCTATTTTACCAGTTACATCCTCAAAAAATTCCAGTAGATTAGTCAAGCATGATTTACCTTTTGTAAATCCATGTTGACTTTGTCCGATCCGGTCACTGTTTTCCAAGTGCTCTGCTATTACATCTTTTATAATGGACTCTAGCATTTTCCCCACTACCGATGTGGTCTGTAATTCCCCGTTTTCTCTCCGCTCTCACCGCTCCCGACACTAGCCTGTGAAAGAAAGCCCGCGAAAGTGAGTTTAAATACTCACTGAACCTCTGCTCTCACCGCTCCCAACACTGGCCTCTGTATATAAAAAAAAAAAAAAAGCCCGCGAAAGTGAGTTTAAATACTGACTAAGTCTCCGCTCTCACCGCTCCCGACACCAGCCTGTGAAAAAAGCCCGCAAAAGTGATTTTGAGGATGGGAATGACTGGCAATCAGGACTTAGAATCATAGAATGGTTACAGCACAGAGGAGGCCATTCAGCCCGTTGATCCCTTGCCAGCTCTCTGCAAGAGCACTTCAGCTAGTCCCACTCCCCCGCCCTTTCCCCGTAGCCCTGCAAATCACCTTCAATCTGTGTCCTCTGGTTCTCGACCCTTCTGCCAATGGGAACAGTTTCTCTCTATCTACTCTGTCCAGACCCCTCATGATTTTGAACACCTCTATCCAATCACCTCTCAACCCCAGCTTCTCCAGTCTATCCACATAACTGAAGTTCTTCATCCCTGGAATCATTCTCGTAAATCTTTTCTGCACCCTTTCTAAGGCCTTCACATCCTTCCTAAAGTGCGGTGCCCAGCATTGAACACAATACTCCAGTTGAGGCCGAACCAGTGTTTTATAAAGGTTCATCATAACTCCCTTGCTTTTGTACTCTATGCCTCTATTTATGAAGCCCAAATTTTGAAATTGTGCCCTGTGCTCCCAAGTCCAAGTCATTAACATATATAAAGAAAAGCAGTGGTCTTAGTACCAACCCCTGGGAAATACCACCGTATACCTTCCACCAGTCCAAAAAAAAAACATTCACGACTACTCTCTGTTTCCTGTTACTTAGCCAATTTCATTTCCATGCTGCCACTGTCCCTTTTATTCATTGGGCTTCAACTTTGCTCTCTATTATGTGGCACTTTATCAAATGCCTTTTGGAAGTCCATATACACCACATCAACCGCATCGCCCTCATCAACCCTCTCTGTTACCTCATCAAAAAACTCAATCAAGTTAGTTTTACACGAATTGCCTTTAACAAATCTGTGCTGGCTTTCCTTAATTAATCCACACTTGTCCAAGTGACTGTTAACTTTGTCCCTGATTATCATTTCCAAAAGTTTCCCCACTACCGAGGTTAAACTGACTGGCATGTAATTGCTGGGTTTATCCTTGCACCCTTTTTTGAACAAGGGTGTAACATTTGCAATTCTCCAGTCCTCTGGTACCACCCCCGTATCTAAGGAGAATTGGAAGATTATGGCCAGTACCTCAGCGATTTCCTCCTTAACCTCCCTCAGCATCCTAGGATGCATCCCATCTGGTCCTGGTGACTTATCAACTTTAAGTTCAGACAGCCTTTCTGGTACGTCTTTTACAATTTTTATCTCATCCAGTAACTCCAGTACTGCCTTTTTCACTATTACTTTGGCAGCATCTTCTTCCTTGGTGAAGACAGGTGCAAAGTATTCATTTAGTACCTCAGCCATGCCCTCTGCCTCCATGCGTAGGTCTCCTTTTTGGTCCCTAATCAGCCCCACCCCTCCTCTTACTACCCGTTTACTATTTATATGTCTATAGAAGACTTTTGAATTCCCTTTTATGTTAGCTGCCAATCTATTCTCATATTCTCTCTTTGCCACTCTTATTTTCTTTTTCACTTCTCCTCTGAACTTTTTATATTTAGCTTGATTCTCAGATGTATTCTCAACCTGACATCTGTCATATGCGCCCTTTTTCCGCTTCATCTTACTGTCTATCCCTTTAGTCATCCAGGGAGCTCTGGCTTTAGTTGCCTTACCTTTCACCCTCATGGGAATGTACCTCAACTGTACCAGAACCATCTTCTCTTTAAAGGCAGCCCATTGTTCGATTACTGTTTTGCCTGACAATCTTTGATTTCAATTTACCCGGGCCAGATCCGTTCTCAACCCACTGAAATTTGCCTTCCTCCAATTAAGTATTTTTACTCTAGATAGCTCCCTGTCCTTTTCCATAGCTAATCTAAACCTTATGATACTATGATCACAGTTCCTCTACTGACACTTGCTCCACTTGACCCACCATATTCCCCAGAGCCAGATCCAGCAATGCCTCCTCCCTCGTCGGGCCGGAAACGTACTGATCAAGAATGTTCTCCTGAACACACTTCAGAAATTCTTCCCCCTCTCTGCCCTTTACACTATTATTATCCCAGTCTATATTAGGATAGTTAAAGTCCCCCATTATCACTGCTCTATAGTTCTTGCACCTCTCAGTAATTTCCCTGCAAATTTGCTCCTCAATATCTTTCCCACTAGTTGGTAGCCTATAGAATACACCGAGGAGTGTAATGGCACCTCTATTGTTTCTTAACTCGAACCAAATAGCTTCTGTCCTTGACCCCTCCAGGACATCCTCTCTCTCTCCAGCACTGTAACACTTTCCTTAGCCAATACTGGCACCCCACCTCCTTTCTTTCCTTCCCTATCTTTCCTGAACACCTTCTATCCAGGAATATTTAATACCCAATCCTGCCTTTTTTTGAGCCAGCTCTCCATTATCGCCATGACATCATATTCCCATGTGGCTATTTGCGCCTGCAGCTCACCAACCTTATTTACCACACTTCGTGCATTCACACACATGCACTGTAAACCTGTCTTAGACCTTCCTGTATTCTCTCTTAATCTGACCCCATCTAATACCTTACTATTTCTTACTCTAGTGCTATCTGTCTCTCTTCATCTTTTGTGCACTTTGGGGGTGAAATTCCTCTGGAGGGTTGTTTGGGGTGCTAAGTAAAAAATGTTTGAAAAGTTAGCGCCAGGTGCTAACCTTTTCAAACACTTGTTAAATTCCCATTTTTTCTTCCAAGAGGGAAGTGGAGAGCTAAATCAAGCGCTACACTTGCCTCTTGGCGCGCAAGAGTTGGGGAATGTCCCGATCCGGGGCAAATTGCTCAGCAGTGCCACATGTGGTCAAGCGTGGCACTGCCTTGTTGCAGTGCCCCATGCTGCGAGCTCTGCAGGTTTATTTTTGGATATGTGGGCCACTGGGGAATGGGAGTGCCGGGCTGACCGATTGCAGCACAGATGCCGCGACCGGTGGCCGAAAATAAATATTTTTTTAAATCGGCAAATTTTTTTGGCCGGCCGGCTGCCCACCGCGCCTTTAGGTTGTGCTCCGTGAGCAGCCAGCCTCGGTGTTTGCGACCCCTGCAGCAGTCGGTAACATCGCTCGGCGCTGCTGCGGGGCACGATTGCGAATTTTTCCTCTGAGGTGCTGCGCCCGGAGATGATGTCATGATCTCTGGGCACAGAAGATCAGGACGATACCCAGCCGCTAACTTCCCGCAGAATTTTGCAGGAGGCGTGGTTACCGCCTCAGAGGGGGGGCGCAGTGCCATTCGCGTCCCGTTAACGCCTTTCACTGGAGGCACATGAGGGGAATTTCTCCCCGTGTTTCTCCTTTCTAATGCTACACCCTGGTGCCCATCCCCCTGCCAAGTTACTGTAGACAGGAGAAAAGTGGCATAATTTTGGACAAGTCAGAGTTTATAGAGGGTGGAGAACAGGAGGTAAGGAATGGTGCCAGCAGTGGAGGAGCTGAGGTAGGGGCGAAGGCAGGCAATGTTATGGAAGTGGATGTAAGTAGTGTTTAAAAATCAGCTCAGGATTGAACAGGATGCCAGAATTACAAAGTCTGATCCAGCCTGAGAATGTGGTCAGAGATGGGTATGTAAGTCAGTGGCAAAGGAGTGTGCCTGTGAAAGATCAGCTAATGCCTGCTGATGATGTTGCTAATGGGCAGCAGGTAGATATGGATGGCAGAGAATCAAATTGTTCCAAATTGATGAGTAACCGCAACAAATGTTAATTGGCTGCAAAGCTAAATACAAAAAAAAGTGATCAACAGAATTTAAATAGAGGAACTGGAAATCTTTAAAAGTCACAAGATACAGGCATTTAGAAAAAAAATGAAGAGGAGGAGAAAGTGTAGGAATGTTCTCACAGATAAAACGTGCGGATTTCAAGTGTGTCTGCGTGGACTGGGTGAGGATTGCTCCTCCCCGCTAAAAAAAAAACTGGCATTGCCTGCAACATAAACAAAGCCGAATGAACTGAAAAGGTCTGCAGACGATGTGACGTTTATCTCCGCCGTGTAAAGCGCTCTGAGACATCTCGGTACACGAGGGCCGCTATAAACACGTAAGCTGTTTTAAGTGAATCGGGCTTGCTTTCTGACTATAACTCTAATATGCACTATTACTCTTATAACTCGCACAACCTTGCACATTTTTGCTTTTGAATGCCATCCTCTTTGCGAACCTGTCTCGCTGTAGGTATAGACTAATAACTACCAAGATAAGAAACAGTTTGCCAGACTTCTGCTCCTCGAATTGGAAGGTCAAGCTATGTGATATAAGGGTTCGTACCAAACGGCTCTGTGAGCTGTTCGAATTTGGGTTTACACACTGCAAGAACAGCAGCGACTGTAATGTCTACCCTGCAGTGAATATGCCCTTTATTTTTCCATCAGAGAGGCCAGAAGGAACTTACTGCTCTTCCGCCTTTGTATTTCTACAATTCTCTTAATTTGGGGAATTTAAAACAATTTGGGAAATTACCTCCTGCCTACCATCCTGTGATGTTTCCCAGCTTCGACTCCTGTTTCTCAGCTTTGCCCCACCTTCATAGTTTGTTTCGATAGTTCCCCCCCCAAATCTTTCCTCAATCTTTAACGAGCCCATTTGTAGTTCTTGAAATTTTTGTTGGGTTTCGAGTAAGTCTCTTTGCTAACCTATGTTTCTCCAGAAGGCTCCCCTTGCTACTGAACTATATGTACAGCTTTGCAACGCTGCCTTCCATGGTTACTTCTGACCCGTTTTTATAATGATGTAAATCTCAGTATTTTAACATCTGCATACCTCAATTCCATTTTAATTCTCATGTGAGACTTTGTGAAGACTTTACAAAGATCTTGCAGATTTCTTTGAGAGAAAAGTTGATTGGGTTTTTCTTTTCTAAATTGTTTCAAATTATTTTTAAAATGTGTCTTTGTGTAGTTGAAAGACCATGAGATGCAATTGTTGGTTTCATTGAAGATCTTTGCATGGGCTATCTCCCACCAACAACAGAATAAAAAAAGCAGTCCATCTGTGTGTTGTCTGTGTGGTGCACAGGAAGAGATAGCAAGGCCAAGAAGCACCAGATCAAACAGGCAGTCAAGAAATATTGATGTAGCTAAAGTCAATACTTTTTTATCAGGCCCGACAGTGAGAAGAAAGTCTGGCCACAGACTACGATGCATTGGATGTTGCTAATAAGATTGGCTTCATTTATACTCGTCCCAAGAAGAGCTGTATCTGCAATAACACTTTAAATACAAAAAAAACCTGACATGATGTTCCCATTTGTGTTATAGTGGCAGGGACACACCGAATTCAGGCCGAGAGTGAAACGGGACGGTTGGAAGTTTGAATTTTCACCCGAGTGCAGCAGGAGGGAAAGTGGTAAGAGTTCATCCCCCAGCCAGACCTGCCCTTGTTCAGTTAGCGATGGGTTTTAGGCTGGGGTGGAGCCTCCTGCCGCCTCCTGTCCCCATCCCCGGACAGTGCGGAGTGTCGGCTCCAACCGTTAAATGGGACTCCCTGCCAACTGGTGACGGTGCAGTGGTTTCATAGTGACCATACCGACCTTGACAGAGTTCCTGGTCTTCAGCGTGTGTCCTCCAGGTCTTCAGCTCTGGACTGTCCCACCTCCCAGCACAACAGAGTCCTTCAAAACATTCATTGACACTCATGCCACAGTCCAGGGTGAATTTTCCTACTCTCTGCTTTATGAACGGCAAGTCTTGCCCCCTAGGCATTAGCTTGTTTTTTTCTCCCAGATTGCTGAAAAGAAACCCCACATTTTTCCTCTAAGACCAATGGGGATAGTTGGGCCTGTGTCTGTGGGGATAGTTGGGCCTGTGTCTGTGGGGATAGTTGGGCCTGTGTCTGTGGGGATAGTTGGGCCTGTGTCTGTGGGGATAGTTGGGCCTGTGTCTGTGGGGATAGTTGGGCCTCTGTCTGGGAATAGTTGGGCCTGCGTCTGTGGGGATAGTTGGGCCTGCGTCTGTGGGGATAGTTGGGCCTGTGGGGATAGTTGGGCCTGTGTCTGTGAGGATAGTTGGGCCTGTGTCTGTGGGGATAGTTGGGCTTGTGTCTGTGGGGATAGTTGGGCCTGTGTCTGTGGGGATAGTTGGGCCTGTGTCTGTGGGGATAGTTGGGCCTGTGTCTGTGAGGATAGTTGGGCCTGTGTCTGTGGGGATAGTTGGGCCTGTGTCTGTGGGGATAGTTGGGCTTGTGTCTGTGGGGATAGTTGGGCCTGTGTCTGTGGGGATAGTTGGGCCTATGTCTGTGGGGATGGTTGGGCCTGTGTCTGTGGGGATAGTTGGGCCTGTGTCTGTGGGGATAGTTGGGCCTGTGTCTGTGGGGATAGTTGGGCCTGTGTCTGTGGGGATAGTTGGGCCTGTGTCTGTGGGGATAGTTGGGCCTGTGTCTGTGGGGATAGTTGGGCCTGTGTCTGTGGGGATAGTTGGGCTTGTGTCTGTGGGGATAGTTGGGCCTGTGTCTGTGGGGATAGTTGGGCCTGTGTCTGTGAGGATAGTTGGGCCTGTGTCTGTGGGGATAGTTGGGCCTGTGTCTGTGGGGATAGTTGGGCTTGTGTCTGTGGGGATAGTTGGGCCTGTGTCTGTGGGGATAGTTGGGCCTGTGTCTGTGGGGATAGTTGGGCCTATGTCTGTGGGGATGGTTGGGCCTGTGTCTGTGGGGATAGTTGGGCCTGTGTCTGTGGGGATAGTTGGGCCTGTGTCTGTGGGGATAGTTGGGCCTGTGTCTGTGGGGATAGTTGGGCCTCTGGGAATAGTTGGGCCTGTGTCTGTGGGGATAGTTGGGCCTGTGTCTGTGGGGATAGTTGGGCCTGTGTCTGTGAGGATAGTTGGGCCTGTGTCTGTGGGGATAGTTGGGCCTGTGTCTGTGGGGATAGTTGGGCTTGTGTCTGTGGGGATAGTTGGGCCTGTGTCTGTGGGGATAGTTGGGCCTATGTCTGTGGGGATGGTTGGGCCTGTGTCTGTGGGGATAGTTGGGCCTGTGTCTGTGGGGATAGTTGGGCCTGTGTCTGTGGGGATAGTTGGGCCTGTGTCTGTGGGGATAGTTGGGCCTCTGTCTGGGAATAGTTGGGCCTGTGTCTGTGGGGATAGTTGGGCCTGTGTCTGTGGGGATAGTTGGGCCTCTGTCTGGGAATAGTTGGGCCTGTGTAGGGACTGCCTCTTGGAAAAAAAATGAAAAAGACTAAACCAGGATAGATACTCTTTCTTTGACACTGCACATCCTCAGTTCACCATAGGAGTATAACAAGGTAGTGCAGGACTAGGAGGAGGAGATCCTCATGGGAGAATAGACACTCCATCCATTAAAACAGACAGGCCAAACATCCTTGGGACCCCGCCTAAGGTTAGGCTGTTGTGCTTGGCAAAGTGTGTGGGCTGGTCCATGTGGCCATATGACAAAGGTCATCCATTGATACTTTTTTCAGTGCTGCCCAGGAAGTAGCCATTGAACACATGCAGTTTACCTTCACTGATCCCGAAGATTCCTTGCAGCAAGGTGGTAATGCACAATGCATTCCACAAGCTGCAATTATCTGATTCACCAGAAGCTGTGAAGCTTTTCAGAGACGAAGAGTTAGTTTGATCTGCGGATGGAGTTAGTGCTGTTGATGTAACACATCAAGGAGTGTATTGTTGAAGCTAAACTAGTCGTCTGATTTTTTTTACTAGACTTCTAATTACACAATGGCAGAATATTTAATGCAAAACCCCCAGAATTGTGACTGGTTCAGTTGTAGTTTGCCTGCCATTTCTTTATTCTACGGTTTTTCAAGTTTTACAGTTTGCCGGCCTTTTCTGGATTATACAATGTTTGCACTTTGCTTGGCTGCTGACTTCACTTCCAGGTGAACTTTTAATTCTTTTAACGACTGCCCTTTTCCTGGCCTCCAACTCCACTGTGACCCTGTCATGCATGCTCCTCCACTATTGGGCTAGGACCTACAGCCTCCTATTGGTCAGCCCCAGACTGCCTGTTCTCTTTTTCCCCCCCCCCCCTCACCTGTCATCCTGCCATGTTGGTTCACTCTTAATCCCCGCGGGGCCTGCTGCCTGCTATTTTCTGAGCTTGGCCTACCCTTCCTCTTCTCTGCTCACTCCCCATGTTCTGTGCTCCCTCCAGGCCTTATCTGCCATCTTTGCTGGTAAACTGGCACTTCAGTACTCATGTCAACTAATCAAATCACTCAGAACATTATTTGAAATAATTTTCAACTGCTGTTTTTTGCTGAAATTGAAATTTCTAATGTCCCAATTAAGTTTTTAAACTAAATTTTAAAAAATCAAGTAATTACATATTTCACAGTGCCCTGGCAAATATTTATCCCTCAACCAACACCTAAAAACATATTAGCTGCTCATTATCATATTGCTGTTTGTGGGAGCTTGCTGTGCGCAAATTGGCTGCCGCGTTTCCTACATTACGACAGTGACTATACTTCAAAAGTACTTCATTGGCTGTAAAGCACTTTGGGACGTCCTCGGGACGTGAAAGACGCTATATAAATGCAAATCTTTCTTCTAGTAACATTTAAGGGCTTCTTTGAAGTTTTCACTTAAAGGCTTCTGCCTCTTGCGACAGCCTGGGCTTGGACTACATTGTCCAGAATTTCCTGGCGGCTTGCTACATCTTGGAGCCCATTTTATGGAGGCAAAAAATCCTAAGAAATTTTGGCGTAATTTCCTGAGGATTTTGCACCACCCCACTGAAACGGTTAACCGTTAATTAGCATAGCCCTGTCCCCATTAAAATCAATGGCGATCACGAATTTGCTGAATGCACACTACTTTGATCACCGCTGACTCTTAGACTGTTACAGAATTACACTGGTGAGCTCAGTAAATTTGATATAAACACAGGAATCTTAGTTTACTGTTTAAATATGTTTTCAATTGACACTCAAATCCATAATTAGTGTAAATTTCACTTTTATTTCCATGTATAATACATTTGGCTTCAATTGAATATATTTTGTAGTTTATCACCAATCAAATTTACAGCTGTGCATCTGTTAGGTCAAATAATATGATTTCTTTAATAAGCATAATCTATTTAACCATTGACTAATGACATGTAACAACACAACAGAATAAATATGATAAGACAATAAAGTGTTTGACTGCAGTGGATCTGTTGGGAATTTGGGTTAGAACTCAGCCAAATAGCTCAGTATTACTTGCAAGATAAAATTCACTTCAAGCATGACTCCCGCTGGAAATTCTTTTCCCCTAAGAACTCTGTGTTTCACATCATTATTTTATTGTATTCTCTTTTCTCCATCAGAACCTGAGCTCTTCAAGACTGGATTTTTGATCTGTAATTATTAATTTTAGTCAGTGTTATGTGTCTGTAACTAAACTATAATTATCCTTTTAAATTATTTAAAAGAGGCAACGTCGCTTCTGGGCGTCGTACAGTTGCCTTCGAGATTCTACAAATTCTTTCTTTATATATTTAACTCAGAATTACCTGGCTTAGATTGATCAAAGCAGATCCCACATTTTTGAAGGTTTAATGTAATGCAAATGCGAATACTATTTATACTAAATTATTTCTCGCACTGCTAGATACTGTAATTGAAAAAACAGCTATAGCCTCTTGATACAACGTGGGAGTTACATAAGAGCTCTTATTTTCCTAATAATCTTTGTTCTTATGACGATCTTTATTTCTGTTGATATCTTTTAGTAGTGTGCTGCCAGATATAAATAAACAAATACATTAGGTTGAACTCTGCGCAGAAATCAACAAACAAAATGAATTCTTAACTATACATTGGCTGCACCGCTCCTGATTCACCGCTATACTCACTGTAGCAAATTCTAATTAGAAACCCAGGAAATTTTAGAGCAAGTTAACAATGGTGAGATTGGTGCGCAAAACAGCAACATTTACAGCGTATGTCGATGATCTCGCCAGTACTGGAAATTCCGGGCTGATATATCTGCTCAGAGAGTTGGCTCTGTGCTAGCTGAAGGCAGAGCTTGCAGTGTGAGCATGAGCAGTGTGCACAATTTCCCCCAGTGCATAAGTAGCACTTAGCCCAACTTTGGAATGTTTTTCTTCAGCTTCCAGCAATATCTGTTTGATTGCTTTTCAGAGTTGTTTGTAGGAAAGCTGGAGAATAAATTTCAAAAACTTTATTCAGTTTATGATTAGATTGAGTGTTTTTAAAACAGAGGTTGTGTCTGTGTGGCACGAGCACTTGTATATGAGAGCGAGAGAAACCCCCCATTCAAACCTGACCTTGTACTGATTACACACCTGTTGTAACTTTTGTTTCACTTTGATTTATCAACATTATTTTTTATTTCAGTGGAAAAGTTAAATTATGCCATAACAGTTTGTTTTTGAAAAACAATTTGATACAAACCGGACAATGAGTGTTACATCGAGTTTACAGCACAGAAACAGGCCATTCAGTTCACCTTGTCCATGCCAGTGTTTATGCTCCACACAAGCCTCCTCCCACCCTTCTTCATCTAACCCCATCAACATATCCTTCTGTTCCTTTCTCCCTCATGTTTTTATCTAGCCTCCCCTTAAATGCATCTATTGTAGGAATGTCTAGTTCCTATCCAAAGACTGAGGTCCACTCAGGCGCTTAAACAAAACGAAGTTTAATGGAAACTAACAGGTTTAAACAAGAAACTGCAGGAGAACATCGAGTGTAGGTCTATTCAGTTCGGAGGCTCCACGAGGACTGCTGGCTGGTCCCGTGGTTGACGTCATGACGCATCACGTTCTTCCCGCCAGTGGGGGATCACGTGATGTACGGCGTGACGTCATCGTGTTTACCCGTGCTGTTAAAGTAATCATACTCTATACAAGTAAACAGTATAAAAGATACAGACTCAGGCTGTAGCTAACATGTTGTTAAAGGGAATTATATACAAACGGTCTGAGTCCTATCGTGGCTCCGCCACACTATGCTATTTGTCTCAACTACTCCTTGTGGTAGTGAGTTCCACATTCTAACCACTCCCTAGGTAAAGAAGTTTCTCTTGAATTCCCTACTGGATTTATTGGTGACTATCTTATATTTATGGCCCCTAGTTTTGGACTCCTCACCTCACAAGTGATAACATCTTCTTTACGTCTACCCTATTGAACCCCTTCATAATTTTTAAGATCTCTATAAGGTCACCCCTCAGCCTTCTCTTTTCTGGAGAAAAGAGTCCCAGCATGTTCAGTCTTTCCACATAGTTGTAACCTTTCATACTGGTAAATATTTTTTGCACTTTCTCCAGTGCCTCTATATTTTAGTCATATGGAGACTAGAACTGTGTACTCCAAGTGTGGTCTAACCAAGGTTCTATTCAAGTTTAACACATCCTCTCTGCTTTTCAATTCTATTCCTTTAGACATTAACCCCAGTGTTTTTTTGTTGCTTTTTTATGGCCTTGTAACCTGCCTTGCTACTTTTAATGATTTGTGAATCTATAGCTAGATCCCTTTGCTCCTCTACCCCATTTAGTCTCCTATTAACCAAGCAGCATGTGACCTGATTATTCATCTGACCAAAATGCACCACCTCACACTTATTTATATTGAAATTCATTTGTCTTTTACACGCCCATTGTCTTTTACCCACTTTTACACGCCCATTTCTTTTACCCACTTTTACACGCCCATTTGTCTTTTACACGCCCATTTGTCTTTTACACGCCCATTGTCTTTTACACACTTTTACACGCCCATTGTCTTTTACACGCCCATTTGTCTTTTACACGCCCATTTGTCTTTTACACGCCCGTTGTCTTTTACACACTTTACACGCCCATTGTCTGTTACACACTTTTACACACCCATTGTCTTTTACACACCCATTTGTCTTTTACACGCCCATTGTCTTTTACACGCCCATTTGTCTTTTACACGCCCATTGTCTTTTACACGCCCATTTGTCTTTTACACGCCCATTTGTAAATTTATTAACATCGTCTTGTATTTTGTCGCAGTCTTAGTATTAACTGTGCACCCCATGTATGATTTCACCTACTCTTTTAAATAAAAGTTGTCCCATTTTTACTTTAGCAGGCATATCCATCTGAGAGAGACAATCTATTTCTTATCTAATTTAGTTGAATCTCGGGTAAGATTAGCAAAATGTAAACCTCTTAATCAGTGACAACTGTGTTTGTTTGAGAGAGAGAAGATTCAGATACAAATCACTGAATTCATTGTTTGCAGACATCTTTTAGAAACTACACAAACAGTGCCACCAGACACAGGAGCCCTCCACGGTGCTGTCATTCCATGTCCTTTTTCCCCCTCCATCCACTGCTGACAGTCACAGGGAATCCACCACTGAAGCAAACCACAAGAATAAGGACAGAATGTATGACTTTAAAAATGCAACTGAATAACATCTGCACACCCTGGCCCGTTATTCCCCACCCTCAAACCTTGCTTCACCTGAGGACTACACCTGGTCTTGGCTCCCTGGGGGTGATTTTCAATGCTAACAAGGAGTTTTGCCTAAAACCCCTGGTCAGAATTCCACTCCAGACTCAGTAAAATAACCTTTTGCAAAGTTTTATTTGAGCTACAACAGCCAAAACAGCAAAAGCAATAGCTATCAGTCAAAATGAACAAAGAGTGACCTAACTGAGAACAGCAGATAATTCCCTTTACATAACACAAGAAATTTCAGGCTGCTGGCCAAAGATAAAAGGCTTGGCTATTTTTTTAAAGTGTGGTTGCTAAAATCAGTCAGTGGCTACCATAAGGTATTTTCTGCTACTGGTGAATTTTCTGTATGTTGCAGATGTTTTGTCTTTTTTCTCTTATTATTTGGGAAGAGTGACCAAGACCTTTCCGTAGAGGCACCTGTGATAGACGATGTGTAATACATATCTCTGCATGTCATTTGTGGCATTGCTCATGGTGTGTCAGAAGATACACTGTCCTGGGAGCAGGTGCATTCCATGTTTTGAGTGAAAGAACTTGGGTAGAAATATGTAAGAGTCGTGCCCAGGCCCAGTGAAGCAAGTGTTCTGATTCATTTCTGCGAAATAAACACCATCAACTTGCCTTTAACAGAGTAAAATGTCCCAAGGCACTTCACAGGATTATTATGACAAAAAATTTGACACCGAACCACATAAGGAGAAATTAGGGCAGGTGACCAAAAGCTTGATCAAAGAGGTAGGTTTTAAGGAACGTCTTAAATGAGGAAAGAGAGGTAGAGAAGTGGAGAGGTTTAGGCAGGGAATTCCAGAGCTTAGGGCCTAGGCAACAGAAGGCACGGCCACCAATGGTTGAGTGACTATAATCAGGGATGCACAAGACGGCAGAATGAGAGGAGCGCAGATATCTCGGGGGGGGTTGGGGGGGTGGCGGTGGTGGTGGTTGTGGGGCTGAAGAAGATTACAGAGCTAGGGAGGGGCGAGGCCACGGAGGGATTTGAAAACAACAATGAGAATTTTGAAATCGAGGCATTGCTTAACCTGGAGCCAATGTAGGTCAGCGAGCACGGAGGTGATGGGTGAGTGGGACTTGGTGCGAGTTAGGACACGGGCAGGTGAGTTTTGGATGACCTCAATAAATAATTCGTGTTTTCCTTACCCACTGCAGCTAGATAAATAAATTAATACCAAGGCTGCAGAAATAAATATGTGAACAACTACTTTGCATTTGTCAGTATTTTAAAAAAGAGCAGGTGCTTATAACCAGGTATCTGTCCCTTACAGCCTCTCACTCTAATGTAGAAACGAGAGCTTCTAAGTAGTTTTCCTGTCATAAGTTACCTAAGAAAGATTCTAAAGTACTCAATCTAGCTTTTTTTGAAGATAATATTACAAAATCAAACTCATAATTACTGCTATAGGCTGGAGAATCATACTGATAAATGCTGGAAGATTTTCCACAGTGTACATGCTGAGATTGCAGGATTTTCCGCATAAAGCTTTGTACGGTTTAGAGTTACCTGAAACCCAAGATTAATTGCATCTTTGGTATAATTCCATAATTATTCTGTTGCTAACGATCTCGAGTCTTTATATGCATATCCTTAAGAGCAGAGTAGTCCTTTGCAATCCTATAATAATCACCATTTTAATGTCATATGATTGCATGTAGAAATTCTTCCCATCTCCAGCTGGCCTTGTAGAGAGGATCAAGTGAGGTAAAATTGACTGGTGCACTAAAGTAACTACAATGGAAGACTATTTATAAAGGAATAGTAGTTAAAAAAGCATACTTCTCCATTAAAAGTGAATATCAAATTATTTTGACTATAGATCTGATTATTATGCTTGTGTCCCATTAGTTCCTTCCCCTCTGTGACCTGCTCTCCTACAGCAAATGCCATTCCCCAACCTCTCCTATCACATTCTCTTTGCCTCTGCTGATGCTAATGCTGATTGTAATCATTTCTGAATCTCACTGGTGGCTATGCAACTGTTACACTGGTCTCTCTCACAGCTATATTAGCCTGCAGATATACCACTAGTAGCAACAGAATCCCACTCCCCAGTCTGAAGTGAACTTCTGTTAAATACTTTGGGGGGAAAATTCAGTTGGTAGCGCCACCCATTAGCGCCTTAAGAGGGCGCTAAGTGAGGCGCACACCAACTAGCACCCAGGCGCAGCGATATCTGCACCTCTTGCGAAATTGACTGGACATTTTGCGGTGGCGCTAAACAATACCACCCGATCTCCTGCGCACGCAGATCTTGACGTCATTTGAAAGTACAACGCCCTTGGGGCGCCCCGGACTGGAAATTCAGTGGCGCCCCCCCTCCTTTCCGCCTGGCACTACCAACGACAGGTTGACTGGAACGCTTCCTAGTCGCTGTGGGGCTGGTGGGGGGGTGCTATTTAACGGGGGCCTCTTCCTGGCTTTTGTGTGGTAGCCATTTTTGCACCACTCATTCTGAGAGAGAGAGATTTGTAGAGAGACAAAGAAAGAAAGGGAGACTTCTGCATTGAGTCGCCGCTGTCTGAGGTAGTTTTGGCTTCTGACCATAACTTTGCAGGTACTTTGCTTTTTGACCTTCATAACTTTGATTGGCCAGATACTATGGGGGCTGCAATGGATGGGAACGTCGTCCTTCTCCATCACATTCGGAGGGCACAGAGATGCAGAGAGAGAGTGGCAATCATGGCCAGACGGAGGAGGGCCAACAGGCCTCGGTACAGGAGACCTTACCCTCCCAGGGTTTTTCGCCAACAGTTCTCCTACATTAATATGTCTGAGGAGCAGTGTTTGCAAAGGCTGCGATTCAGCAAGGAGGTGGTCACTGAACTCTGCCACCTGCTTCAGCCAAATCTGCAGCCTCAACTGAGGAGCAGGACGTCTCTGTCAGTGGCTGTGAAGATAACAGTGGCTCTCAACTTTAATGCCTCTGGCTCATTTCAATCAGCTACTGGGGACATCGCCAATATCTCCCAGTTCGCGGTGCATTGCTGCATCCGTCAGGTAACAAATGCCCTCTTTAAAAGGAGACGAGAGTACATCTCTTTCCCCATGATCCCGGCCAAGCAGCAAGAACGTGCAACGGGCCTTGCGATGATAGCGGGCTTCCCCATGGTGCAGTGCGCCATTGACTGCACGCATGTGGCTTTGCGGGCGCCGCAAGAGAATGCCGAGGATTTCCGCAACCGAAAGGGCTTCCATCCCTTAAACATCCAGTTGGTCTGTGACCACAGACAGCTGATACTCACTGTCAATGCCCACTTTCCAGGCAGCAGCCATGATGCCTCATCCTGCGCCAGACTTCTGTGGCAGATCTTTTCCAGGCACCGCATCACCCAGGAGGTTGGCTTCTCGGTGACGAGGGATATCCTCTGTGCACCTGGCTGATGACGCCGCTCCATTCGCCCAGCACCCCTGCTGAGCTACGATACAACGAGAGCCATCAAGCTACCAGGAACATCGTTGAGCACACAATTGGCGTGCTCAAGCAACGGCTCTGCTGTCTGGACCATTCTGGAGGAGCCCTGCACTACTCGCCTGAGCGAGTCTCCCACTTCATTGTTGTGTGCTGCATGCTGCATAACATGGCAATCCTCAGGACCCAGCTAATGCCACCAGACATTGGAGCACCAGCGGAGGAGGAGGAGGAAAATGAGGAGGATGATCATCAGCAGCACCAAGACGGGAGGGAGGCACAAAGTGGAAGGGCCGTCAGTCAAAGGCTCATAACAAGTCGCTTCTAGGCCCCCTCTGACGGAATGGCTTCTGCCATTCAAACAACCTGAATGAAACCATCCCGCAACCCCTAAGCCGGTCAAGGCAACAATGAGTGCAAAGACCAAACATGCACATTTTGAATACAGACACTTCGTTATTTCACAAACTGTGTCTCATTTCCGCATGACAAAATAATAGAAAGAAACACAAAAAAAAGCAGTCATTCACATAACTGGCTCTCACAACCTGGAGACAATGTCCAAAACAGTAACAAAAATTTGACCACGAACCTCGGCCTTCAATAAAACAATGAAATACATTTTGCCACACCTCCTACTTTTTTCCCTTCGAGGGTGATCTGCTTCCCTTGCGAAATTGCCCCCTTCCCACCCTGCAGCTCCTCCGTAATGGGACCCGAGTGGCTGGGGGAAGGCTGCTGAGTGCCAGAAACTGAGACTGCAGATGCCCTTGAGGGACGGCCTGGACCAGCTCTGGGCCTGGAGGGCCTGGCTGCCGACTGCTCCAACTCTGCATGGGCGGCAGCAGTCTGTCCTACAGGTGGTGGCAACTGCAGTGGAGAAGTGCCAGTGGTGGCAGCAGGAATGCTGTCATCTTGAGAGGACAGCAACTCCCTGCTCGACGGACACACTGGCACTCCCACGGGGCAGCATTTCAGCATCTGGAGCAATCTGATGGAGCACAGATTGCTGGCCTGCTGCGGCGCGGTGAAAGCCCTGGGGAAATCTGCCCGATCCAACGAGGGTGGCAGCAGTCAGTGCTCGCGTGGCCTCAATCTGCGTCTGCATGAGACCAGCCACTGACTGCATTGCAGCACTTAGCATTTGCGTGGCAGCCGCCTGTGCTACAGTGAAGTGCTCCACACTCCTTGCCAGTGATTCAGTGGATTCGGGCATCCTTGCCACTGCAGCCATGAGCTCAGTGTGCCTTTGCTCTGCCTGGGTGCTCATTTCAGCAAGGACCCGCTCCTCGTCTGCGTCCAGTGCAGCAGGACTCGAGGCCATACTCTCCCTCCGGGGAGAAGGCCCCTGAGCTTCCCTAGCCCCCTCGCATTGCTGCAGCCTGCTGGGTCCTGGAGCTTCACCCTCATCAGACCATCCCCCCCTGCTCCCCTCCAGGGAAGGCGTGTCCCCAGTATGGGCATGGGCTGCCTCGGTAGAGGGTGGCGCTGATGGTCCGGCTTCCTCTTCCTCCTCACCTTCAGCTTCACTCCCACTGGCAGCTTGAAGGCCCGTCTCCTCACCTGGTGAATCACCATCTGAAAGCAGGGAGGTACAAGAGTGGCATTAGCGTGAGGACAGGGTGGCAGCAAGGGAGGCATGAGTGCAGCGATTTAGTAATTTGGATTGAAAGTGTCAAAGGCTGTTGTTGTGAGGAACAAGTGGAAGGAGAGAGGACAAAAAGGTGATGACCTTACCATTGCTGTCCAGAACGGGGTTGGCGTCTCCAGTGGCGACGGGACCAATCACCCGGCTTGCCACAATCCTGTGGACGCGTTGCTCAATATCGCTGAGGGCTTGAAGGTGAGGCTGCCCTCCACCGGTCCGTTGCTGCTGTCTCCTATTATGAGACAGCTTGGCCTGCAAGAAAAAGGACAGCGTCTGAGTAAATATGCAGCCATGATCTTGCCTGAAATGTCTCCCATGGTTGAATAGCCCTTACTGTATGCAGCCATGATCTTGCCTGAAATGCCTCCCATGGTTGAATAGCCCTTACTGTATGCAGCCATGATCTTGCCTGAAATGCCTCCCATGGTTGAATAGCCCTTACTGTATGCAAAGTGTGGAATGTGCGTGTGTGTTTCATGAAAGGGCCATAGGTGTTGGGTGAGTGTTGGACATTGGGGCTTTCAAGACCCTCTGGCCATAAAGTGAGGTGGAGATGGAGGGATGAAGGTTTTGAAAAAAAGGCACTCACCCTGATGACCCGAGTGAGGTTGTTGAACTTTTTCCTACATTGCACATGGGTCCTAGGCACCATGCTGCTTGAGGACACTCTCTGAGCCACCTCCCTCCACACTTTTCTGTACTCGCTTGGCCTCCTGCAACTCTCTGGTTACAGAATGGATCTTCTGCGCTCCACCCCGCGAACCAGAGCCTCCAAAGCCCGCTCGCAGAAGCGCTGTGCTCGCTCCCTGGCCCTTTCCATAGTGTCTGGCTGCTAGATTTAGCCACAGGTCTGCCCAGGCCGAGATTCAAGGCTCCACTGTGCAGGGTGTGGCTGCAGAGCAAGATCGACCCTCCTTTAAGAACTGACCGGCGCCAGTGTGTCTGTGTTCAATCGCTAACTGACAGCACCTGCGCTGCGCCCGCCCTCTGAGGTAGCGCCTCACTCCTCGGCCGTAGCGCCTTAAGAGAGGTGTGTAGCGCTTGATTTAGCGCTCCAATCACCTCCAGGGACGATAAAAGCCAAGTTTGCTGTCGGAGGCGATAATTAGTGCCAGGCGCTAATCATTGCGCCCCAAATGGGGCGATACCGAATTTCTCCCCCTTTGTGTATACACATGGAGATAAGCCACAGGAAAGACATTAATTATATCCTGTTCGTTGTCACATTGAAAATCCTTGATCAAAAATCCGATAGGAAGAATTGCATTGGGATTTATCTTTTATATATGGGGTTTTATATCTGTGTGCAACCAGTGGTCAATGTGAGTGTAACAAATTTCATGGGACTAACATTCGACATTCTCTCCGGTTCAGTGCTCCCGTAAGTGGACCTTGTCTACCCTTTGATCAGAAGTGTACCATTATTGCCCAATATCTAGTTAAATGACAGTGTGACTTGGCGGGTGGGATCTTAGCAGAGCCCTTGTGTACGGGCTATTGAAATATCATGTGCTGCCATGTGCATTTTTCTGGCTTTAAAGAAAACAGACTGAAAAGCACTCTCGCATTTTACGCAAGATCGTAAGCCAACAAACTTTTTTACATAAAATACATGATAGAGCAGAATACAGTTTTCTCAGTGAGGTTTGTGTGTTTCCTATCATTCTTTGCACCATAAAAATAATAAACCCACAACTACTGAAAATTCACTTTCAAGGTGGCATAGTGGTTAGCACTGTTGCCTCACAGCGCCAGAGACCCGGGTTCGAATCCGGCCTCGGATGACTGTCTGTGTGGAGTTTGCACATTCTCCCCGTGTTTGCGTGGGTTTCCTCCCACAGTCCAAAGATGTGCGGGTTAGGTTGATTGGCTATGATAAATTGACCCTTAGTGTTAGGGGGATTGAATACGTGGGGTTACGGGGATAGGGTGGGATATGTGTTGGTGTAGGGGTTACGGGGATCGGATGGGATATGTGTCGGTGCAGGCTCGATGGGCCGAAATGGCCTCTATCTGCACTGTGGGGTTTCTGTGATTCTGTGAAGGTAACAGTTCCTTAGCTAACTGGTCACGTATTCCTCTGTTACAGGCTAGAATACCTATGTCCTGACAGAGAGTCAAGGAGAATCTTTTGACGTGTTATTTACCTCTGTGTACGGGAGATAGGCCCACCGAGCTGTGGTGACCCCGAGCTTCCGGTCGCCTGTCCTTTCAATTCACTGCTCCATTCCCACTCAGACCTCACTGTCCACGGCCTCTTGCATTGTTCCACGGAAGTTCAGCGTAAGCTCGAGGAACAGCACCTCATCTTCCGATTAGGCACTTTACAGCCTTCCGGACTCAGTATCGAGTTCAACAATTTTAGATCATAACCCCGGCCCCTATTATATTTTTATATACTTTTTATCCGCACCTTTGGTTTGTGCCTTTATTTTTTTTTCTCTCCCACATGGCAGCTGTCTTTCATTCTGCCAGTGCATTTCACACTTCATCTAGAGCCATCCTTTGTCTCTTTACCTGCCCTATTACCATCTCGTCTCACCTTGAATATCTCTTAATGTCTCTTCACCTCTCAGACCTTCCCTTTTTTGTTCTTTCATCCCCTCCCCCATTTCCCAGCCCCCAAACTTGCCTTTTAATCTGTTTCATTTCCTGCTTTTTTCTCAGTTCTGAAGAAGGGTTTCTGTTGTGTATGTAACCGTTTACCTTTAAGGGAACTATAGAATGTAACCGTTCGCCTTTAAGAGCACTACTTTAGGGTGGCACTATCTATTGGCTCATGTATACTGTAATACCGATAGTGACCACACCAGTATATAAGGGTTGTGATACGTTAACTAGGGCAGAAATCGCCCAGACCTCTGAATAGTAAAGACCTGTTTTGTTTGTACTTCTAAAGTCTCTGAAGTTATTTACTGCACAACCTACAGACTTTACAGTGGCGACGAGTCCGATCGTACCCTGCGGCAAGACTAACCAGTAGCAGAGAGCTTCAAAAAGAAAACACGAGGCTCCGTCTACTAAAAGTATAGTACTTACTGGAAGCTGGAAGATTAACAGCAAAGCTGCGGCAGCAACAGGCACAGATTACCCTGCTACCACATCTTGAGCAAGCCAATCAGCCTAAAACAAGGCGGCCGAAGAGACTGTGAGTAGTTAAAACAAATAAATTTAAAAAAAAACGGGGTAGAAGTATTTGGAGGAGAAGGGCAAAGCATTCGGGTCCAACGGCGTCGGGTGACAGCCGGACCGCGGGCAATGTGAGAAGCCGTGCAGCAACCGCTGCCACGAAGCGCTGAGCCTGCGAGTAGGCGCGGGAGTGTCAGAGCCGAGAGCCGCACGAGCGGGGGAGCCAGAGCCGAGCGGGAGGCGTTGCAAGCCAGCGATCGCATCTCCAGATAAGGGCCGAGAGCCGCGAGAGCGATCGGATCTACAGATAAGGGCCGGCAGCCGCTTCGCGATCCAGCGATCGCATTATAGATAAGGGCTGCACTCGGGCTGACAGACGGCGTCGGGGGACCGGGTGAAGACCGCCAAGCGCGGGAAAACCGCCATTGAAGTGGGCGGGGAGAGCGAGAAGCGCGGGAAAGCCGCCATTTTTCGGGGAAAACCGCTGAAGAAGAAGGAAGAAGCGGGAAACCGCCATCTTGGAAATTATTAAGAATTTCAGAAAAGTAATAAGATTTTTCAGAAAGGCTGGTGTGTTCTCAAGAAGAGAGAAGAAAATTAATAATAAGTAAAGTAATACTTGTACTGTTCTCAAAAAGAGAAGAAGATGCCTAAGCGAGGAAATATTAATGACTTTAATGCAGAAATAGAAGACTGGGCCACGTATGTGGAACGCATAGAAATATATTGCGTAGCCAACGAAATTGAGGATGACAACAAGGCAATAACTTTGTTAAATTCGATGGGAGCAAAAACATACGGGCTTTTGAAACATCTAATAGCACCAGTTAAACCAGTGGACCAGACCTTCGAAGAGATCGTAACAGTGTTGAAGGATCACTTGAACCCCACACCGTTGATGCTGGCTGAACGATTTAAATTTTACGCCAGAACCCAGAGGCAAGATGAAAGCAATGCGGAATACTTAGTCGAACTGCGTAAGCTAGCGAAATACTGCCAGTTTGGAGGGAATTTGACAGAGGCGCTGCGGGACAAGTTCGTATGCGGCTTGGCCAAAGAAGGAACGCAGAAGCGACTTCTGGAGGAAAACGACCTCACACTGGACAGGGCTGTCCTCATAGCTTCATCGCACGAAGCCGCAGTGAAAGGAACGGCGGAAATGCAGCTAAAGGCGGCGGCACTCGGGGTGGACCAAATGACTGCAAGCATTTCCAAATGCTACCGTTGTGGAAAGACAACGCACGACCAGAATCAGTGCTGGTTTAAGAATCAAGAGTGCAAGAAATGTGGCAAACTGGGTCACATCGCGAAGGTATGCAGGTCCAGAAAGAAGACCAACAAACAAAGGAAGCCACCACCACAAGAAAAGTACAACAAGGTGCATCAGGTGGCTGAAAAGAGTTCAGACGAACAAAATTCAGACTCAGACCCAAACAGCCAGGAGTTGGATAGTCTGAGAATCCACAATGTGGGTAAAGTAACTGATCTACAGACGATCTGGGTCACACTAAAAATAGCTGGAGTCCAAGTACGAATGGAGCTGGACACGGGATCAGCTGTATCAGTCATCAACCAAAAGGACTACCACCGACTATTCTCTCACATACCCTTAAGAAATACCAAGTTCGTATTACAGACATACACGGGGCATCGCGTATACCCCATGGGGAAAATAAGAGTCAAGGTGAGAGATAGGGGTAAAGTACACCCAAGAATGAATTTGTACGTACTACCTGAGGGAGGACCACCACTTCTAGGACGGGAGTGGATCAAGAAAATAGACATGGAATGGCACTACCGACAAGCAATGACGAGTGAGGACTCGGTGCAGACAAGCAGCTCAGACTCTGAGCCGGAAGACGATAAGTCCAGCTTATGTATGAAAAACAAGGTTAACATTAACTCACAGACTAAGGTTGGAAAATCGATGGCGTGCATAAAGACAGAGAATTCTGAGTCTGTTCAAGCTACAGACATATGCATTACGGAGGAACACCGGGCTCGAACTCAACGCTATTTCAAAGTACAACAACAATTAGAACAATTAAGTTACCGCCTCGTACAAGAGATGAAAACAATGAAAAAGTTCTATGACACCGAATGGGAGAGTCTGGAAAGACAACAGAACCTACTGGCTCAAGCAGAGAGCGACCATAGAGCCATCGTGACCAATTACCGATCACATCTCCCTGATGATGTTCAGGGGTTAGAATATTTGCATGATCTAGAGATACAGCAGAAGGGCAAATCACGCTGCACTGAGGATTTTGTTCTGCAATTAGAGACGGAGCTAGTGCAGGCAAAGTTAAGAGAAGTTGAATCACAGGGTGCTCTTAAGGAGATGCAGAAACAAATCTTGGACATGGAAAAGAGAAACGCTTCTTTACCTGATGAGAATAATGTGGCCATGTTGCAAGAGGAGCTTATAGGGGCAAAACTGAAAGAAGCTAAGCAAAGGATGTTGGAACTTGAAACGCAGAACCAAATCAGCGGTAATCAGCTATGTCAAGCAGAGAAGGAGTGCAAGGGTCTACATGAGAAGGTGCAATATCTCTCAGCCCAAAATAAGGGACTACTCACTCAGTTAAATGAAAGTAAACGGGAAATGGCTGAGATGGACTGCAAGAATAAAGAAGAGTTGATGGCAGTGAGACTTCGAGAGGCAGATAGCATAGCAGCCTTGGCTGAACTCCAACAGGAAATTGCGAAAGAAACAAATGAAGAGGAATCTTCAGGAAGCCAGGATTTTATTCCAGTTCTTCTCTACGACTCCTTACAAGCAGAGTGCGAGAAGTTAAAAAAACAGTATGAACAGGCCCAGACTACAATTCTGGAGGGGGTTAACTCAGCAACCTCCGAAAAGCTAGTTTCGTTGGAAGTATATGAGCAACTAAAGGTTGAACATGAGCAAGAAGTCCAAAGGCTGCAGGAAATTCTTGAGGAGCTCAGGGCCAAGACAGACTCATCGGTAGAAGTTCCATACATAGATGAGGATGTAGAGGTGAAAGACATGGCAGAACTCATAAAAATATGGAAGGAAGCCCAAGACAAATATGAGGCGGCAATTACCGAGGTTGACCGACTTGAAGAACAGTTTCAACTGGGAATGGGCCCTGAACATGAGCTAGAGAGCATCGAGGCGCAACTTCTCCAAGCACTGGAAGCCAAAGTACAAGAGGAAGAGAAGATGAAAGCATTGGAGAAAATGATGGATGAAATGGAGGAGTACGCTGAATTACGTCCAGGGGAACAGGAGAATGGGGAAACAGCTACTTCAGTAGAAGGATTAAATAGCCTGATAACGAAATCCCTGAAGGAAGGGAAAGGATTGAACGCACAAATGAGGCCAGGAGGGAAGGAAGGGCAGACATCCGAGGAAGAGCAGGATGAATATGATTGCTTGAAGAAGGGTTTTGACCTGTTGAGTGACACCGAATGTTATGAGGATGTGGTCTGCCCAAATTGTGATGGGAACTCCCAAAGTGCTGAAATCCTGAGGAAGCACTTAAGGTCTAAGGAACATAGAGAGTTGGTGGCGCTACAGATGGCAGCCGGGAAAAGAGCTCGGAGAGTTTCAAAAAGGCAGAAAAGAAAAAGAAGAAGCAGAAAATAATAACTGTTTAAAATATTATTACTTCTACTACCTCCGTCCGAACACTACGAAAGGTGCTAAATTTGTAAAAAAAAATCCAGGGACATTATCAAGACAGCCAGTGGGTTGTATAAGTCCGCACTGCTGGTTCAACAGGACGAAAGTACAAGCTGTTAAAAACAAAGGCTATGGAGGATGCTGTCTGGAACGAATTAATACCAGAGACTGAATTTATGAACTGTTCCCACAGAGACTGAACCTGTAAACTGATTCCACTGAGAGTATGTTTGTAAACTGTTATATGACGTTGACTCCATTGAGAGTATATCTGTAAATTGTTATATGACGTTGACTCCATCGAGAGTATATCTGCAAACTGTTTATATAAAGTTGAAGATTGTATGTTTAATGGGATTCTGTAAGTAATAAGCTAGGAAGGGAGGAGTGTTGTGTATGTAACCGTTTACCTTTAAGGGAACTATAGAATGTAACCGTTCGCCTTTAAGAGCACTACTTTAGGGTGGCACTATCTATTGGCTCGTGTATACTGTAATACCGATAGTGACCACACCAGTATATAAGGGTTGTGATACGTTAACTAGGGCAGAAATCGCCCAGACCTCTGAATAGTAAAGACCTGTTTTGTTTGTACTTCTAAAGTCTCTGAAGTTATTTACTGCACAACCTACAGACTTTACAGTTTCGACCTGAAACGTTAACTCTTTCTCTCTCCATGGATGTTGCCTGGCCTGCTGAGTTTTTCCAGCGTTTTCTGTTGTTATTTCGAGCTGTCAAAGTTACCGCTCTGAATGCGATGCCTTTTGATGTGAGAGCTTGTGGCACCTGTGTGTCTGTTCAGCTAAGCCCCCGCCAGGAATGATGAATGAAAACCATTCTATCATGATGGTGAAAAATGCTTGGGGTTAAACCCAACAATCCCCATTATCTCAAAGCTAAAGTGGCATGCAAATGTAAACATTCTAATGGCTAACCTGCCTGGTGGAGTGGGCCTTTGGCGTAGCGGTAGCATCCCCGCCGCTGGGCCAGAAGGCGTAGGGTTTCGAACCCCGCTCCAGACAGTCCCGGCAAGTGGAGTCGGAGCTCCGGCTCTAAATTCTGGGTTGACATCCAGCGGGATACTTGCGTCTGTGGGTGTGGGTGGCCCCCCCCCTCGTATGGGTTGTGGGAGCCCGTAAAACCCTCCCGCCATAGGACTAACCACCCTAATGGCTGGTACGAAGATGGTCACGGAAGGAGCGTTAATCGCGGCCAGAAATCCTTCCACCACTTCATACAGTTCCCCAAAGGGAACAGTGTGAAGACACGTATGACGATGACCTGCCTGGTATTTCCCCTCCCCACTCCAAAACCATTCTATCACCATTGCGTGAATTGTAAGGCAATGTAATGAACATTCCCATGCTTTCCAATTAACCTTTCAAGTCACCCAAGCTCCATGTATGCTGGTTACCATTAGGTCAACAAAATGTTGCTTTTAATATATAAGAAATAATGGTCCGGAATTTGCGGTAAGAATAACGATGAGGCTATCAGCTTTGACCATTATTAAGGAGTATATCGGACAGCAAATTCTGGTGTCTGCACATGTGCAATTAAACATGGAAATCGGGACGTTGTTGTCTGCATTGCCCTGTTCCTCGACAAGCTTCACTCTAACAGTATCTCGCCAAGAGACTCGGCATTCAAATACATGAAGGATGTGAAGTTGCTGTATTTACCCACTAGATACTCACTAAACATGCCAGAAAAGGTTTGGACTTGCCCATTCAAGTGTAAGTGAATTTTTAACAGCGTGATGAGTCTTAATTACTACCAAACAACCTCTCTGGCACTGAAAATGTACTTTTAAAAATGTGGATTCTCATTCCCTCAGATTTTAATTATTGTTGGAGATTTAAAAAAATGAAAAATAACTTTTTAATTTTTTCTTTGTCTCTTTTATCTCTCTCTCTTATTCCCATCTTTCTTTCCCTCTTTTTATTTTGCTTTCTGTACATGATTTGGCTTGAATCAAATATTCTAACTTCCTGGTTTAGACTCTGCGGGGGTTATTTTGGGGAAAGGCTGAAAACAGGCACTAAGTGCTGTGCTAAAAGACGCACCTGTTTAAAAGTCTGTATTTAACCTGCAATTTTGGGGCTAATTAATGATTACCTTGAGTTAAACATGCCTGCAGGTCTAAAAGAGAGACCTACATGTTTAGCACTCAAGTGCTGATTAGGAGCAATTTTCCTGGAACGTTATTTATAGCCTCCACACACACACTGCCACTGAAGGTGTGGGCTGCGCTGGCTGACAGACTATGGCACGTATTAGGATGGCTCAGGGACTGAAGGAGAGGGCGCACAGGTTCTCAGAGGCACACTGGAGGTCAAGTGGAAGAGGTACAGTGGAGGAGGGATGTCCTGTACCCGCAGGGAGGAAGGAGGCCACAGAGGCAAATAAGGCGGCGGATATAGGAGGAGATCGCTGAGGAGGCCACAGCCAGGAGCACTGCCCCCAGGACATGGCTCCAGTGCCTCAAAAAATGTAATGATTTGACACGAGTGGCCTAGGTAAGATCCCATCTCAAAACACACTTCTCCATAACTGCATCACCACCAGCATCACAATCTTAACACACTGCATCCACCATCTAACTATACATTGACATTCACACAACCCACACTATTGAATACTTTACAAGTACTACTCACACATCAGACACATCTTGCAGTTCTTCAATCATGTGAAGCATCACACAAACACACCTGCCAATACACTCATTCAAAAATCACCACTCTTTCTCTTCCAGGACAAGGTAGCACATAATAGACGCCAGCAGGACCTGACCAGGTGAGGGGAAGCATGACTCCATGAGATCACTCCCCTTGAGGAGGCAATGCTGGTGGTAATCTGGAGCCGAGTGGCAGATGCCATGGTCACAGGCAGAGCAAGGGGACATCTCACCTAGAGTATGTGGCCAATCCAGCTTCCTTACATATCCACAACTATTCCTAGAGGAGGAGAGTGAGGAAGAAGGCACAGCGTCAGTCAGAGATTGGCACCATGCGTAACTTGGAGGCTAGGGTAGAACAGGGATCCTCACAGTGGGACTCTCTGTCCTAAATGGCTTACCCCTTATCTTTAGACTGTGACCTTGGCAGGGGGATGGGATACAGAGTGGAGCTATAGTAGGGGGTGATTTACAGCCAAATACGGAGGAAAAAACAAGTCAGCTGGGAAGGCAGAGCAAATATGTGAAGGCAAAAGGGAATATGGCAAGGCTGGAAGGCATTTATTTTAATGCAAGGAGTCTTGCAAATAAGGTGGATGAACTGAAGTTGTTGTTGAACACATGGGAGTACGATATTGTTGCTATCACGGAGACATGGTTGAGGGAGGGTCAGGACTGGCAGCTCAATATTCCGGGGTATAGAATCTTCAGGCAAGACAGAGGGGGGTGTAAAAGGGGCGGGGGTGTTGCAATATTAATTAAGGAGTCAATTACTGCTGTAAGGAGGGATAATATATTAGCGGGTTCCTCTAATGAGGCCATATGGGTAGAACTTAAAAACAAAAAGGGGGCAAGCACTTTGCTGGGAGTGTACTATAGGCCCCCAAACAGTCAGGGGGAGATAGAGGAACAGATATGTAGGCAAATCTCAGAGAAGTGCGAAAATAATAGGGTAATAATAGTGGGGGATTTCAACTTCCCCAATATTAATTGGGATAGTCAGAGTGTGAAAGGCTTAGAGGGTGCAGAATTCTTAAAGTGCATCCAGGAGAGCTTTTTGAGCCAACATGTAGAAAGTCCTACAAGAGAAAGGGCGGTACTGGACCTAATTCTAGGGAATGTAGCCAGGCAAGTGGTGGAAGTGTCAGTAGGAGAGCATTTTGGCGACAGTGACCATAATTCGGTGAGATTTAAGGTGGTCATGGAAAAAGACAATGAAGGCCCGGAAATAAGGGTTCTAAATTGGGGGATGGCCGATTTTAATATGATAAGGCAGGATCTGGCCAAAGTGGACTGGGAGCAGCTACTTATAGGAAAATTCACATCAAAGCAGTGGGAGACTTTCAGAAGGGAAATAGAGAGAGTACAACGCCAACCTGTTCCTGTAAAGGTCAAGGGTGGGACCAACAAGCAAAGGGAACCTTGGATGACAAGGGATATACAAAAATGCATTAGGAAAAAAAGGGGGGCTTTTGGCAGTTACAAAAGACTAAAGACGGAGGAAGCTCTAGAGGAGTATAAAAAGTGCAGGGGCATACTTAAAAAAGAAATTAGGAGGGCAAGGAGGGGCCATGAAATAACACTGGCGAGCAAAATAAAGGAAAATCCTAAGATGTTTTATAAGTATATTAAGGGCAAGAGGATAACCAGGGAAAGGGTAGGGCCCATTAGGGACCAAAGTGGCAATCTGTGTGTAGAGCCAGATGATGTAGGCGGGGTTTTAAATGAATTTTTTGCATCTGTGTTCACTATGGAGAAAGACGATGTAGACATAGAAATCGGGCAAGGGGACTGTGACATACTTGAACATATGAGCATCGAGAGGGAGGAGGTACTAGCGGTTTTAGCAGGCCAAAAAGTGGATAAATCCCCAGGCCCGGACGAGATGTATCCCAGGCTGTTGTGTGAGGCAAAGGAGGAGATTGCAGGGGCTCTGACACAAATTTTCAGAACCTCTCTGGCCACAGGGGATGTACCAGAGGACTGGAGAACAGCTAACGTAGTACCATTATTCAAGAAAGGTAGCAGGGATAAACCAGGGAATTACAGGCCAGTGAGCCTAACATCTGTGGTAGGGAAATTATTGGAGAAAATTCTGAGGGCCAAAATTAGTCTCCACTTGGAGAGGCAAGGATTAATCGGGGATAGTCAGCATAGCTTTGTCAAGGGTAAATCATGTCTGACCAATCTGATTGAATTTTTCGAGGGGGTGACTAGGTGTGTGGATGAGGGAAATGCTGTGGATGTGGTTTACATGGACTTCAGTAAAGCTTTTGACAAAGTCCCGCATAGGAGACTGGTCAAGAAGGTAAGAGCCCATGGGATCCAGGGTGCCTTGGCGCGTTGGATCCTAAACTGGCTGAGTGGCAGGAGGCAGAGGGTGATGGTCGAAGGTTGCTTTTGTGATTGGAAGCCTGTGTCCAGTGGGGTACCTCAGGGATCGGTGCTGGGACCCTTGCTGTTTGTGATCTGCATAAATGATTTGGATGAGAATGTCAAAGGTATGATCAGTAAGTTCGCAGATGACACGAAAATTGGTGGGGTGGTAAATTGCGAGGAGGAAAGCCTCAGGCTACAGGACGATATAAACGGGTTGGTCAGTTGGGCGGAAAAGTGGCAAATGGAATTTAACCCTGAAAAGTGCGAGGTGATGCATTTTGGATGGACAAATAAGGCAAGGGAATACACAATGAGTGGTAGGACCCTAGGAAGTACAGAGGGTCAGAGGGACCTTGGTGTACATGTACATAGATCCCTGAAGGCAGCGGAACAGGTAGATAAGGTGGTTAAAAAGGCATATGGGATACTTGCCTTCATTAGCCGAAGCATAGAATATAAGAGCAGGGAGGTTATGATGGAGCTGTACAAAACGCTGGTGAGGCCACAGCTGGAGTACTGTGTGCAGTTCTGGTCGCCTCACTATAGGAAGGATGTGATTGCTTTGGAGAGGGTGCAGAGAAGATTCACCAGGATGTTACCTGGGATGGAGCGCCTCAGCTATGAAGAAAGACTAAACAGGCTGGGGTTGTTTTCCTTGGAGCAAAGAAGGCTGAGGGGGGACCTGATTGAGGTGTACAAAATGATGAGGGGCATAGATAGGGTAGATAAAGAGGAACTTTTCCCCTTAGTAGGGGGGTCAATAACAAGGGGGCATAGATTCAGGGTAAGGGGCAGGAGGTTTAGAGGGGATTTGAGGAGGAACTTTTTCACCCAGAGGGTGGTTGGAATCTGGAACTCACTGCCTGAAAGGGTGGTAGAGGCAGGAACCCTCACAACATTCAAGAAGCATTTGGATGAGCACTTGAAATGCCATTGCATACAAGGCTATGGGCCAAATGCTGGAAAATGGGATTAGACTGGACAGGGATTGATGGACGGCGCGGACACGATGGGCCGAAGGGCCTCTTTCTGTGCTGTATAACTCTATGACCCCTGGTTCTGGACTCCCCCGCCATTGGGAACATCCTTCCTGGATCTAGTCTGTCTAGTCCTGTTAGAATTTTATAAGTTTCAATGAGATCCCCTCTCATTTTTCTAAACTCCAGCGAGTATAAGCTCAATCAACCCAATCTCTCCTCATACGTCATTCCTGCCATCCCAGGTATCAGTCTGGTGAATCTTCACTGCATTCCCTCCATGGCAAGAACATCCTTCCTCCGATAAGGTGACCAAAACTGCACACAATACTCAAGGTGTGGTCTCACCAAGGCCCTGTACAACTGCAGCAAGACATCCTTGTTCCTGTACTCAAACCCTCTCGCTACGAAGGCCAACATACCATTTGCCTTCTTAACTGCCTGCTGCATCTGCATGCTTACCTTCAGCAACTGGTGCACACGGGCACCCAGGTCATGTTGCACTTCCCCTTCTCCCAATCTATTGCCTTTCAGATAATAATCTGACTTCCTGTTTTTGCCACCAAAGTGGATAACCTCGCATTTATCCACATTATACTGCATCTGCCATGCATCTGCCCAATCACCCAACCTGTCCAAATCATACTGGAGTTTCTCCGCATCCTCCTCACAGCACACACGCCCACCCAGCTTTGTGTCATCTGCAAACTTGGAGATATTACATCTAGTTCCCTTGTCTAGATCATTAATATATATTGTGAATAGCTGGGGTCCTAGGACCGATCCCTGCGGTACCCCACTAGTCACTGCCTGCCACTCGGAATAGGACCCATTTATTCCAACTCTCTGCTTCCTGTCTGCCAACCAGTTCTCTATCCAAGTCAGTGCCTTACCCCCAATCCCATGTGCCTTAACTTTACACGCTAATCTCTTATGCGGGACCTTATTGAAAGCCTTCTGAAAGTCCAAATACACCACATCCACTGGTTCTCCCTTATCTATTCTACCAGTTACATCCTCAAAAAATTCTAGTAGATTAGTCAAGCACGATTTACCTTTTGTAAATCTATGTTGACTTTTCCGATCCTGTCACTGTTTTCCAAGTGCTCTGCTATTACATCTTTTATAATGGACTCTAGCATTTTCCCCACTACCGATGTCAGGCTTACCAGTCTATAATTCCCTGTTTTCTCTCTCCCACCTTTTTTGAACAATGGGGTAACATTAGCTACCCTCCAATCCATGGGAACTGTTCCAGAGTCTATAGAATTTTGGAAGATGACCAGCAATGCATCTACTATTTCTGGGGCCACTTCCTTAGGGTACCCTAGGATGTAAATTATCAGGTCCTGGAAGATTTATCGGCCTTCAATCCCATCAATTTCCCTAACACCATTTCCCTACAAATACTGATTTCATTCAGTTCCTCCCTCTCATTAGACCCTATGTTCCCCGACATCTGTGGGAGGTTATTTGTGTTCTCCTTTGTGAAGACAGAACCAAAGTATGTATTTAATTGGTCTGCCATTTCTTTGTTTCCCATTATAAATTCTCCTGATTCTGACTGCAAGGGACCTATGCTTGACTTCACCAATCTTTTTCTCTTCACATATCTATAAAAGCTTTTACAGTCAGTTTTTATATGCCCTGAGAGTTTACTCTCATATTCTATTTCCCCCCTCTTAATTAATCCCTTTGTCCTCCTTTGCTGAATCCTGAACTGCTCTCAATCCTCAGGTTTACAGCCTTTTCTGGCCAATTTAAATGTCCTCTCCTTGGATCTTATGCTATCCCTAATTTCCCTTGTTAGCCTCGGTTGAGTTATCTTTTTTGTTTTATTTTTATGCCAAACAGGGATGAACAAATTCTGTAGTTCATCCATGCGATCTTTGAATGTTTGCCATTGCCTGACCACCGTCAACCTTTGAGTAACATTCCCCAATCAATCCTACCCAACTCGCGCCTCATACCATCATAGTTTCCTTTATTTAAATTCAGGACCCTAGTCTCTGTCAACTACTTCACTCTCCATCTTAATGAAGAATTCGATCATATTATGATCGCTCCGCCCCAAGGGGCCTCGCACAACAAGATTGCTAATTAATCCTTTCTCATTACATAATACCCAGTCTATGATGGCCTGGTCTCTAGTTGGTTCCTCGACATATTGGTCCAGGAAACCATCCTGTATACACTCCAGGAATTCCTCCTCCACAGTATTGTTACTAATTTTGTTAGCCCAATCTATATGTAGATTAAAGTCACCCATGATAACTGCTGTGCCCTTATTGCACGCGTCTCTAATTTCCCGTTTAATGTCATCCCCGACCTCCGCATTACTGTTTGGGGGTCTGTATACTACTCCCACTAACGTTTTCTGCCCCTTGGTATTTCTCAGTTCTACCCATACAGATTCCACATCATCAGAGCTAATATCCTTCCTTACAATTGTCTTAATCCCTTCTTTAACCAGCAATGCTACCCCACCTCCCTTTCCTTTTTGCCTGTCTTTCCTGAATATTGAATACCCCTGGATGTTGAATTCCCAGCCTTGGTCACCCTGGAGCCATGTTTCGGTAATCCCAATCATATCATATCTGTTTACCTCTATTTGCGCAGCTAATTCATCCACCTTATTACGAATGCACCTCGCATTAAGACACAAAGCCTTCAGGCTTGTTTTTTTAACACTCTTAGACCTCTTAGAATTATTTTTTTTACTGTGGCCATGTTTGGTTTAAACCCTTGATTTCTCTGACTGCCACCTTTGCTTTTCTCCTTCCTGTCTTTTGCTTCTATCCTTGTTTTCCTTTCCTCTGTCTCCCTGCTCAGGTTCCCAACCCCCTACCATTTTAGTTTAAACCCTCCCCCAGAGCACTAGCAAGCACTCCCGCAGGACATCGGTCCCGGTCCTGCCCAGGTGCAAACCGTCCAGTTTGTACTGGTCCCACCTCCCCCAGAACCGGTTCCAATGTCCCAGGAATTTGAATCCCTCCCCCTTGCACCATTCCTCTAGCCACGTATTCATCAGAAATATCCTTCTATTTCTACTCTGACTAGCACGTGGCACTGGTAGCAATCCTGAGATTACTACCTGCAGCTGCCATGATGGCTCTTGGCTCCTTGGTTGAAAGGGCCTGAGAGTGTTGAGAGTGTCTCAGCTGCCCAGAGATCTGTCCTTCAACAGATCACTGGGCTGGCTAAACAGATGCCCTCAGGTAGTGGCATGGGAATCATGGGCAGGAACCTACTGGTCTCCGGATGGCAACATTCCTGCGCCCTCCCCACCATTGCCCTTGCAGTTGCCTGTCAGCCAGCCGGCCCAGACTGCTCAAGCTATGCTGAGATGGTGCAGTCTGAGGCTGGCCCATCACGGCCCACAGCCTCTAGAGCGTCGCAGGAGGACATCTGAACTGCCCTTTTCAGATTCTCAGCAGCCATCCACCTCACGTGCTGCTGCCACTCGGGTTGCACTTGGCAGAATCATCAGAGTAGGCAAGAGCACTTATAGGATAGGCACTAAGGGTAAGCACCAGGGTGAATAGATTATTATTGGTAAGTGCTGTTGGTTATCTAATGTTTCCATTGTTTGTGTTTGCTCTAGATAAAGAGTAATTATGGTAATTGGGTAGTGGTGGAATTGGTGGCCTTTTTTACTGTGTTCTTCATGGGGACGGGGTTGAAAGGATTGAGTGCAGATGGTGGACTTCTTGATGGATCCTCAGTCCTGGAAGGTAAGGCATGCGGTAACCGTGCTCCGAAGTCTGATGGTGGAGAACGTCTCTCAAAAGCGGTCTTCAATTAGATGGCTGCAAGCGTCCCTATGGTGCTCCCCCCTGGTCCACCTCGTCTTCCTCCTCCTCCTCACCCTCCTCCTCACCCTCTCTCCTCCTCCTCACCCTCCTCCTCACCCTCTTTCTCCTCCTCCTCACCCTCTTTCTCCTCCTCCTCTAGGGAATAGAGGGTTATGCTGATAGATTTAGATGAGGAAAGACGGGAGGAGGCTTGTGGAGCATAAACGCCGGCATGGACTGGTTGGGCAAAATGGCCTGTTTCTACATCATATATCCTATGTAATCCTATGTAATCTTGCGGCTCCTGGGCTTGACCCTCTCTCACAATTGCTGGTGGTAACAGCTGGTCTCTCATGATCGCCAGATTGTGGAGCCTGCAGCAAGTAAGCTCGAATCTGGAGACCTTTTCGGCCAAGTGTTGCAGACAACCTCCTGACCAGGCAAGGCATCTAAACCTCTGCTTGAGGACCCCAAATGTGTGATATTCCTGGTGGCTGGGTGGCTCTCATTGTAGGAGTGCTCAGCTGGTGTTTGGGGCTTTCTCAGGGCAGTCATGAGCCCTGGCATCAGAGGGTATCCCTTATCACCTCATAGCCAGCCATGCACATTGTGTTGGGCCTCAATGATCTGTGGCACAGATGACTGCCTCATTAAAAAAACATGGTGGCAGATCCCTGGATAGCGGGCATTCACCTGCATGATGCCTGCCAGTGGTCGCACACGAGCTGCACATCGAGGGAATGGAATCCCTTCCTGTTCCTGAACACCTTTGAGTTTAAATGAGGGGCTTGTATGGCCACGTGTACAGTCAATGGCTCCCTGGACCATGGGGAATCCAGCAATCCTGTTGAATCCTTGTGCTCTCTGCCTCTGGTCTTCTCTGGCAATATTGAATGATATATAGTCATTCCTCAGAGCGTATAGAGCCGCTGAGACCTCCCTTCTGCAGAAGTGCACCGAAGGTTGTGATATGTGACTAATATCACCTGTGGCAGCCTGGAAGATTCCAGTAGCTTAAAAATTAAGTGCTATTGTGACCTTGACTGCCACAGGCAATGCAGTCCTGGTTGTGCTGTGAGGTATGAGTCTTCCTTCCATGAGACCACAGATCTCTGTAATAACCTCCTTGGTAAAATGCAGACTCCTCATGCACTGGTCTTTGGTCATGTGAATATAGGAGTATTGTTCTCTGAATACCGTGGGTGGATAGGGCCTCCTGCTGAGGGCCCTCCTCTACCTCTCCTCCAGCAGCTGGTGCTGCTCTGCCCGGCCTCATCTCCTCCTCCCATTCCTCCTCCAGACCAACGGGGACCCCTAGCAAGATCCCCACGGCCAACCACTCACTTTCTCCTGGTGACTCCCATAAGGTCATAGAGTCATAGAGTAATACAGCACGGATAGAGGCCCTTCGGCCCATCGTGTCCGCGCCGGCCATCAAGCCCTGTCTAATCTAATCCCATATTCCAGCATTTGGCCCGTAGCCTTGTATGCCATGGCATTTCAAGTGCTCATCCAAATCCTTCTTAAATGTTGTGAGGGTTTCTGCCTCCACAACCCTTTCAGGCAGTGAGTTCCAGACTCCAACCACCCTCTGGGTGAAAAAGTTCTTTCTCAAATCCCCTCTAAACCTCCCGCCCTTTACCTTGAATCTATGCCCCCTAGTTATTGACCCCTCTACTAAGGGAAAAAGCTCCTCAGCATCCATCCTATCTATGCCCCTCAATTTTGTACACCTCAATCATGTCCCCCCTCAGCCTCCTCTGCTCCAAGGAAAACAAACCCAATCTGCCCAGTCTCTCTTCATAGCTGAAGCGCTCCAGCCCTGGTAACACCCTGGTGAACCTCCTCTGCACCCTCTCTAACGCGATCACATCCTTCCTGTAGTGTGGCGACCAGAACTGCACACAGTATTCCAGCTGTGGCCTAACCAGTGTTTTATACAGCTCCATCATAACCTCCTTGCTCTTATATTCAATGCCTCGGCTAATGAAGGCAAGTATCCCATATGCCTTTTTTACCACCTTATCCACCTGTTCCGCCGCCTTCAGGGATCTGTGTACTTGCACACCCAGATCCCTCTGACCCTCCGTCTTGCCTAGGGTCTTTCCATTCATTGTGTATTCCCTTGCCTTGTTAGTCCCCCCAAAGTGCATCACCTCGCACTTTTCCGGGTTAAATTCCATTTGCCACTGTTCCGCCCATCTGACCAACCCATCTATATCGTCCTGCAGACTGAGGGTACCCTCCTCGCTATTTACCACCCTACCAATTTTTGTATCATCCGCGAACTTACTGATCATACCCTTTACATTCATATCCAAGTCATTAATGTAGACCACAAACCGCAAGGGACCCAGCACCGATCCCTGTGGTATCCCACTGGCCACAGGCTTCCAGTCACAAAAACAACCTTCGACCATCACCCTCTGCCTTCTGCCACTAAGCCAGTTTTGTATCCAATGTGCCAAGGCACCCTGGATTCCATGGGCTCTTACCTTCTTGACCAGCCTCCTGTGCGGGACTTTATCGAAGGCCTTACTGAAATCCATGTATATCACATCCACTGCGTTACCCTCATCCACACACCTAGTCACCCCCTCAAAAAATTCAATCAAATTAGTCAGACATGATCTTCCCTTGACAAAGCCATGTTGACTATCTCTGATTAATCCTTGCCCCTCCAAGTGGCGACAAATTTTGTCCCTCAGGACTTTTTCCAATAATTTTCCTACCACTGATGTTAGGCTCACTGGCCTGTAGTTCCCCGGTTTTTCCCTACTCCCCTTCTTGAATAATGGTACTACATTAGCGGTTCTCCAGTCCTCTGGCACATCCCCTGTGGCCAGAGAGGTCCTGAATATATGTGTTAGAGCCCCCGCAATCTCCTCCTTTGCCTCACACAGCAGCCTGGGATACATTTCATCCAGGCCTGGGGATTTATCCATTTTTAGGCCAGCTAAAACCGCCAATACCGCCTCCCCCTCGATGTTAATATGTTTGAGCATATCACAGTCCCCCTGCCCTATTTCTATGTCTACATTGTCCTTCTCCATAGTGAAAACAGAAGCAAAAAATTCATTTAGAACCCCTCCTACATCTTCCGGCTCCACACACACATTGCCACTTTTGTCCCTAATGGGCCCTATTTTTTCCCTAGTTATCCTCTTACCCTTAATATACAGGTAGACTATCCTTTATCCGAAAACCTCGGGACCAGCCGAGTTTCGGATAAAGGAGAATTTCGGATTTCGGAAGGTGGGTCGGCAGGGGTCCGCGGGGGGGGGGGGGGTCGGCGGGGGGTCGTGCGCACGACTTACGCTGACGCTCAGCATAAGTCAGTCGGGGCCGGCGGGGTCCGCGGGGGGGTCGGCGGTTGTCGTGGCTGGCGGGGTCGGCGGTTGTCGGGGCCGGCGGGGTCCGCGGGGGGGTTGTCGGGGCCGGCGGGGTCCGCGGGGGGTTCGGCGGTTGTCGGGGCCGGCGGGGTCCGCGGGGGGGTCGGCGGTTGTCGTGGCTGGCGGGGTCGGCGGTTGTCGGGGCCGGCGGGGTCCGCGGGGGGGTCGGCGGTTGTCGGGGCCGGCGGGGTCCGCGTGGGGGTCGGCGGTTGTCGGGGTCCGCGGGGGCGGGGTCGGCGGGGGGTCGTGCGCACGACTTACCCTTTATCCGAACTTCCGAAACCGGAACCCTCTAAAAACCGAAGGTTTTTTCGTTCGTACGCACGACTTACGCTGAACGAAAAAACCTTCGGTTTTTAGAGGGTTTCAGTTTTCGGAAGTCCGGATAAAGGGTAGTCTACCTGTACTTATAAAACATCTTCGGATTTTCCTTTATTTTGCTCGCCAGTGTTATTTCATGTCCCCTCCTTGATCTCCTAATTTCTTTTTTAAGTATCCCCCTGCACTTTTTGTACTCCTCTAGGGCTTCCTCCGTCTTTAGCCTTTTGTATCTACCAAAAGCCCTCCTTTTTTTCCTAATCCATTCTCGTATATCCCCTGACATCCACGGTTCCCTGTGGTTTTTGGAACCACTCTTGACCTTTACGGGAACATGTTGCCATTGTATGATCTCAATCTCCCTTCTGAAAGCCTCCCATTGCTCCGATGCGGATTTTCCTACAAGTAGCTGATCCCAGTCCATTTTGGCCAGATCCTGCCTTATCCTATTAAAATCGGCCTTCCCCCAATTTAGAACCTTTATTTCCGGCCCATCCCTGTCCTTTTCCATGACCACCTTAAATCTTACCATATTATGGTCACTATCACCAAAGTGCTCACCTACTAGCACTTTTTCCACGTGGCCGGCCACATTCCCTAGAATTAGGTCCAGTACCGCCCCCTCTCTTGTAGGACTTTCTACATGCTGGCTCAAAAAGCTCTCCTGGATGCACTTTAAGAATTCTACACCCTCTGAGCCTTTCACACTCTGACTATCCCAGTTAATATTGGGGAAGTTGAAATCCCCCATTATTATTACCCTATTATTTGCACATTTCTCTGAGATTTGCCTACATATCTGTTCCTCTATCTCCCCCTGACTGTTTGGAGGCCTATAGTACACTCCCAGCAAAGTGCTTGCCCCCTTTTTGTTTTTAAGCTCCACCCATATGGCCTCATTAGAGGACCCTGCTAATATATCATCCCTCCTTACTGCAGTAATTGACTCCTTAATTAATATTGCGACACCCCCTCCTCTTATACCTCCCCTTCTGTCTCGCCTGAAGATTCTGTACCCCGGAATATTGAGCTGCCAGTCTTGGCCCTCCCTCAACCACGTCTCCGTGATAGCAACAATATCATACTCCCATGTGTTTATCAACACCTTCAGTTCATCCACCTTATTTGCAAGACTCCTTGCATTAAAATAGATGCCATCCAGCCTTGCCCTTATATATTTGCCCTGTCTACCAAGCTGACTTGTTTTTTTCTCTATAATTGGCAGCACATCCCCCCCCTATTTCAGCTCCCCTCTGTATCCCATCCCCCTGCCAAGTTAGTTTAAACCCCCCCCAACAGTGCTAGCAAACCTCCCCGCAAGGATATTTGTCCCGCTCTGGTTCAGGTGCAACCTGTCCGACTTGTACAAGTCCCACCTTTCCCAGAAGCAGGCCCAGTGATCCAGGAAAGTAAAACCCTCCCCCCTACACCAACTCTTTAGCCACGCATTCATCTGCTCTATCCTCCCATTCCTATACTTACTAGCACGTGGCACTGGGAGTAATCCAGAGATTACAACCTTTGAGGTCCTGCTCTTTAATCTGTTACCTAGCTCCCTAAATTCTTGATGCAGGACCTCATCCCTCTTTTTACCTATGTCGTTGGTACCAATGTGGACCACGACCCCTGGCTGTTCACCCTCCCCCTCCAGAATGCCCTGCAGCCGCTCAGTGACATCCTTGACCCTGGCACCAGGGAGGCAACAAACCATCCTGGATTCACGTCTACGGCCACAGAAACGCCTATCTGTTCCCCTTACTATAGAATCCCCTACCACTATTGCTCTCCCACTCTTTTTCCCCCCTTCCTGGGCAGCAGGAGCACCCCCAGTGCCAGGAAGTTGGCTGCTGCTGCCTTCCCCTGGTGAGTCATCCCCCTCAACAGGTCTCCAATAACGTACAGTAGCACAGCACTCACTCTTTTAGGTGAAGTCCTCAGTGAATTTCTGGAGACAATGTTGATAGAGTGTTGGTGAAGCCTTGTCAAAGTGTTCCAGAAAGTCTCCCTATGTGTATCAATAGTCCTCATCAAACGCAGTGTAGTTGGTTAATCTCAATCAGCAAGTGAACAGTGAAAACTGAGCATGGCTTTAAGTAGTGCTCGCAATCCTCATCAATGACTTGTTTACAGCTGTTCAGCTGGTCACTGTTAGAAGAGGTCATTAATTGCAGTGCTAGCCAGCAAAATGGCATCGAACCTCTCTAACGTGCATTAGGAGCCAATTTAATTGGTAAACAGAGGCTTAATCATCCTCGGGGCAGCCGTTCTTAGTGCGTGCTTCAACTCCTTTACCAAGATGGAGTCTTGCGCTAAAGGTGGGTGTAATGATCAGTAACATGTCATTCTAGAATGGTACACTAGGTGGAGCTGTATGTTTAGCAGGGGGCTACCCACAAGGCAGTAGTCAAGATGGATGCCTGTATACTAGTCCACATGGCTGAATAAATGACTAGCTCAAGCTAGCTGTTCATAATGAAAACGTCTATTTATTTATGAACATAATAACATGGTACCAGGATTGGTAATATCTGCTGAATATTGTGAAACGCGACATGGAGAATTTGAAGCCACTGGAGGGTTTGAAACTCACTGGGAATGTCGACTGCAATTGGCGGACTTTCAAACAACAATTCGAACTCTACATTGCCGCCATCGGGTTCGGTACGATGCCAGACGCAAGGAAAATAGCATTACTGCTCACAGTTGCAGGCCTGCAGGCGATAGAGGTATTTAATACATTTGTATTTGATCAAGAGGAGGACAGAGGAAAAAATGGACGATGTGCTAAAGAAGTTTGATACATATTTTTCTCCAAAAAAGAAAGAGACCTATGAGAGGTACGTGTTCCGCTCACGGACACAGCAACAAAATGAGACTTTTGATAGCTTTGTGACCAATCTGAAACTGAAAGCACAGACATGTAATTTCTCTGAACTGAAATCATCCATGATTCGTGACCATATTGTGTTTGGTATTCATGATAAAAAAGTCACGGAACGTTTGTTGAGAGAAACCGAACTAACATTGGAGGATGCTGTGAAAATATGCCATGCCAGTGAGCTAGCTCGGCAGCACGCAAAGACTTTCAGTGAAATTAATAATGATGCGACTGTAATGAGTGACTGTGCTGCTGTCGGTGCTGTGTCCTACAAGTGGAAGAAACGGGCAGAACAGAAATGCAAAGCAATCGGAGGATGGAATTTTTAATTGTAAACGCTGTGGTTACCAGCACCAGTCAAGACAATGCCCAGCGTTTGGAAAAATGTGCACAAAATGTAATGGAAAGAATCACTTTGCCAAACAATGCTTTTCAAAAGTAAAAACAAAGAAAGGGCAACAAGTCAATGTGATTGAGGACACTGATTTAAGTGAGACATTTTTTGTAGGAATGGTGTCATGTGACAATATGGAAAAGGTTACAGAAAATCTGCAGCCCTCCGGAATGGACAATGCTGAACATAAAGTTAATGCAGTAAAAGAGGACAAATGGATAATGCCACTGCAGGTAAATGGAGCATTAGTTACATTGAAACTAGACACTGGGGCAAAAGCAAACTTAATCAGTATGAGTGACATTAAAAATATGAAAGAAAAGCCCAAAATACAGAAAAAGTCAGTACAGGTAGACTACCCTTTATCCGGACTTCCGAAAACCGAAACCCTCTAAAAACCAAAGGTTTTTTCGTTCAGCGTAAGTCGTGCGTACGACTTATGCTGAACGAAAAAACCTTCGGTTTTTAGAGGGTTCCGGTTGCGGAAGTTTGGATAAAGGGTAAGTCGTGCGCACGACCCCCCGCCGACCCCCCCGACAACCGCCGACCCCGACAGCCCCGACAACCGCCGACCCCGCCAGCCCCGACAACCGCCGACCCCCCCGCGGACCCCGCCGGCCCCGACAACCGCCGACCCCGCCAGCCCCGACAACCGCGGACCCCGCCAGCCCCGACAACCGCCGACCCCCCCCCCGCGTACCCCGCCGGCCCCGACCCCCGCCGACCCCGACTGACTTACGTTGAGCGTCAGCATAAGTCGTGCGCACGACCCCCGCCGACACCCCCGCCGACCCACCTTCCGAAATCCGAAATTCTCCTTTATCCGAAACTCGGCTGGTCCCGAGGTTTTCGGATAAAGGATAGTCTACCTGTACTACTGAAGAACTATAATGGACAGAAAATAGATAGCTTAGGTGTATGCACACTTAAAGTGACAGTCAAAGACAAAGTGCATCATCTCATGTTTTCTGTTGTGGCTGAAGGACTTGATTCACTGCTGGGTGACAAAGCCTGTGAAGACTTAGAACTGGTCAAGAGAGTATACCGTATAAACTGTGCCATAAACAGACCAGATGACTCAGTGGATTCTGTAGTGAGTAATTTCCAGGATGTGTTCAAAGGATTTGGAGTTCTACCATTCATTTACAAGATCCAGTTAAAGGAGGATGCTCAGCCAGTGGTACATGCTCCACGGAGAGTTCCAGCACCCCTGTGTGACCGGCTCAAGAAAGAACTGGACAGAATGACCACACTAGGAGTCATCAGGAAAGTCAAAGAGCCAACAGACTGGGTTAACTTCATGGTATGTGTAAAGAAAAAGAACAATGATCTAAGAGTATGCATGGATCCAAAGGACTTAAATGCAAACATAAAATGTGAACACTACCAGATTCCCAAGCGAGAAGAAATCACCAGTGAAATGTCAGGTGCCAGATACTTTACAAAGCTTGATGCCTCACAAGGATTTTGGCAACTAAAACTGGATGAAGAGAGCACCAAATACTGTACCTTCAACACACCATTTGGCAGGTATTGTTTCCCCAGAATGCCTTTCGGGATAATATCTGCACCTGAAATCTTTCATAGAGCGATGGAACACATAATTGAAGGTCTGGAAGGAGTTCGGATCTATGTTGATGACATCATCATCTGGGGCTCCACACTGAAAGAACACAATGAGAGACTGACTAAAGTGCTACAGAGCATACGCTGGAATGGGCTGAAGCTCAACAAAGCCAAGTGTCAGTTTGGCGTCCAGGAAGTCACTTTCCTAGGAGATAATCTATCTGGTAAAGGAATAGAGCCAGATATGGAAAAAGTAAACGCCATACTCAACATGCCCTGACCCACTGACAAAAAAGGAGTGCTACGCATCATGGGGATGATAAACTTCATTGGAAAGTTCATTCCTAACTTGTCAGCCAAGACAGCCTGTCTGCGAGACCTGCTACATAAAACAAATGAGTTCGCATGGACAGAAAGACATGAACAAGAGTGGATGAACCTTAAAACAGTGCTGACAACCACACCTGTATTCACCTTCTTTGACCCAACAAAGAGAATCAAAGTGTCAACGGATGCATCAAAAATGGCCTAGGCGCAGTCTTGCTACAAGCAGAGGGTGAAGATTGGAAGCCTGTTGCCTATGCCTCCAGGTCTATGACTGATTCTGAGTGTCGATACACCCAGATTGAAAAGGAATGTCTAGGTTTGGTAGTTGGACTAGAAAAGTTCCATGGCTACATATATGGACTTCCCACCTTCACAGTTGAGACAGACCACTGCCCACTGGTTGCCATCATTAAAAAAAATCTGAATGAGATGTCTCCAAGGATTCAGCGACTCATGATGAAGCTGCAAAGATATGACTTTGAACTGATCTACACACCAGGCAAACACATAGTGTTAGCAGATGCACTATCCCGAGCACCCACAATGAGTCATGTGAGCTCTACTGAGGAAGACTTGGATGTTCATGTGAGTATGGTCACTGCTGCGCTGCCCGTGTCACACACAATCAAAGGAAATAGCAGAAGAAACAGTAAAAGATACAGTGTTACAAACAGTAATAGAGAACATTCATCATGGTTGGCCAAATGGTTCCTGTCCAAAGTACTATCACATCAGGTCAGAGTTAATTGTCGCAAGTGGACTATTACTAAAACAGAACAGAATAGTCATTCCACAGGCTCTACATCAAGACATGCTCAAAAGGATTCATGAGGGACACCTCAGAATTGAAAAATGCAAAAGGAAAGCAAGAGACACTGTTTATTGGCCTGGCATAAATAAGGACATTGAGAACATGATAGGCAAATGTGAGACATGTCAGAAACACCAAAACAAACAAGCAAAGGAACCAATGATAGTAGCTGACTTACCAATAGCACCATGGCAAAAGGTTGGTATGGACCTTTTCATTTGAATGGTGAAGACTATCTAATAGTGATTGACTACTATTCTAACTATCCTGAGATGGCGCTGCTCTCAAGCACATCAGCAAGCAGTGTCATAATGCATGTTAAATCCATCTTCGCCAGACATGGAATTCCCAGGATTGTCGTTAGCGACAATGGTCCAAGCTTCAACTGTAAGGAGTGGCAACAGTTTGCAGCACATTATGACTTTCAGCACATCACATCCAGTCCTCTGTATGCTCAGTCAAATGGTAAGGCAGAGAAAGGTGTTCAAGTTCTCAAACAGCTACTGAAGAAAGCAACAGAAAGCAAGTCTGATCCTTATCTCGCCCTACTGAGCTACCGAGCCTCCCCTTTAGACTCTGGTTCTTCACCTGCTGAACTAATGGGTCGCAAGTTGCACACCACGCTACCCTGCTGTGCAGAAGAAAAGCAGAGTAAGGAACTGAGACAGAGACTTCAACTGTTAAAGCTGAAACAGAAATCATACTATGACAAGTCATCCAAAACTCTGAAACCATTGACAAGGGATGATGTTGTCAGGATTGAGGATCCAAATGCATGGAACAGGAAAGCTAAAGTTGTTGAGGAAGTAGGACCAAGGTCATACACTGTTAGAACTGAGGAAGGACAGATTCTCAGGAGGAACCGCCGTTCCCTCCTGAAAACACAAGAAGCTATCCAAGAGCAAATCGATGACAATGCCGCAACTGAATCTTGTCACTTACCACCAGAACAATCTAACACAAACACACATACAGGCTCTCATGAAAACACATCAGACTTACCTGTGCTGAGAAGATCCACACATGAAGTAAAAAAGCCTGATAGACTTAAGAGTACAAAGAAAACTATAATAAAAGAATGAAAAGCTTAGAGTTCATAAAGTAAAGCTTTGAAAATGTGTTGACTGTTGTGAAGATGTTTATGTTGTTATGATTGATATTGATTGATATTGATTTTGTTTAACCTCAAAGAAAGGGGGATGTAATGATCCGTAACATGTCATTCTAGAATGGTACACTAGGTGGAGCTGTATGTTTAGCAGGGGGCTACCCACAAGGCAGTAGTCAAGATGGATGCCTGTACACTAGTCCACATGGCTGAATAAATGACTAGCTCAAGCTAGCTGTTCATAATGAAAACGTCTATTTATTTATGAACATAACAGTGGGCTAACCTGGTGTTTCAGCTCAAGACCCCATCTTAGCCACCTCAGAGGCTCTTTATCGTCTAAACTACCTGTTCTACAGCTGGGAAAATAGCCTCCTGCATGTCTCAGTAAGGATTCTTTAATCTGATTGGATAAGGAAATACGCCGTTGCTTGCTTAGTTCACACAGGACACAGGTCCCAGATCCCGTGTAGAGTGTACAGCATTGAAATGGATTTTTAATTACCCCCACAAGTTCCAGTGCAAAAGCCCATAGAAAGCGGGCAAGTGTAAGTGAAGTCTGAATGGCGAGCACCCTTTGCCACTGAGCACAAAATCCGGGCCATTATAAATTGACAAAATTCTGCTCGGGTAATGCCAGTAAAACCCCAAATGCTAGAGTCAATATGATGTAATGCTACAGAGATTTACTAATAACTGTAAACACACTTGTAAGATGTGACACAAAACTTAATGCACTACTCATAACCACTTTATTTAATGACATCTATAACACTAATTAGCACCATTACTGTATTAGGTTCAGTATCAATGATTACTGTAAAAGTACTGACACTTAGTATAGTCAACAGAATCTGAAGATTCAATTTTGCAAGGTTATGGCAAGTACTTCGCAGAGTCCAAAGGGTAAAGTAGTACCAGTATCCTTTCAAGTTAATTTTGTAACTTAATTCTTTTTCATTATGAGAGATGCAGTCACTTTCATGTATTAGCAGATTAAATAGAATGCCGAGCAGTTCAGTTGGTTTCAATTAATTATTTCATTGTCTTACTCGTAGAATATAAAAACCGGTTTAACTAATTAGTCTAACAATCCAGATCTCTGAAAAACATCTCACAGATCTCTAAATGATGTCAAAAAGTCTGAGTGGGCACTGAACTTAAAACCCATCTAAGTTGATGCAGAAATTCAAATTCTCAATGCAAACCAGTTTGCAATCTAATTACTTGGCAATATTTCTGTATTTTCAGAGTCTGCTCTTCAGTATGTCAAAACGACCGAAAGATCTTTGTGAAGGAGCTGTGCCCACAAAGAAAATGAATACTGGAAGCATGGAGGAATTTGATACAATAGAAGCCAGCAGGAGAAATGAGCAAACTGCAACCAGTGGACAAAATGGGGAGAATTTGAATTCACCCTGGGTAAATATTTATCGTTCTGGGGATAGGCTATCGACAAACATCCACTGTAAGCCCACTGACTTCCACAGCTACCTGGACTACACTTCCTCCCACCCCACTTCCTGTAAGGACTCTATTCCATTTTCCCAGTTTCTCCGTCTCCATCGCATCTGTTCTGACGATGCCACCTTCCATACTAGTGCTTCTGATATGTCTTTTTTCCTCAACCGAGGATTCCCCTCTACCGTGGTTGACAGGGCCCTTGACCGTGGTCGCTCCATTTCTCGCACTTCTGCTTTCACCCCTTCCCCTCCCTCCCAGAACCACGATAGGGTTCCTCTTGTCCTCACCTTTCATCCCACCAGCCTCCACATTCAACGGATCATCCTCTGCCATTTCCACCACCAAACACATCTTCCCCACCCCTCCCCTTTCAGCATTCCGAAGGGACCTCTCCCTATGCGACCCCCTGGTCCACTCTTCAATCATCCCCAACACCCCTGCACCTTTCCACGGCACCTTCCCGTGCAAGCGCAGGAGATGCAACACCTGCCCCTTTACCTCCTCCCTGCCCACTGTCCAGGGCCCAAACAATTCTTGATGAGAGGTGATCTCATTGAAACATACAAAATTCTTACAGGACTTGACAGGGTAGATGCAGGGAGGATGCTTCCACTGGCTGGGGAGTCTAGAACCAGGGGTCACAGTCCCAATAAGGGGTCGGCCATTTAGGACTGAGATGAGAAATTTCTACACTCAGAGGGTGGTGAATCTTTGGAATTCTCCATCCCAGAGGGCTGTGGCGGCTCAGTCGTGGAGTATATTCAAGACAGAGATCTATAGATTTTTGAATTTTAAGGGAATCAAGGGATAAGGGGATAGTACAGGAAAGTGGAGATGAGGTAGAAGATCAGCCATGATCTTATTGAATGGCGGAGCAAGCTTGAAGGGCCAAGTGGCCTACTCCTGCTCCTATTTCTTTTGTTTGTATGTTCTTCCAGGTGAAACAGCTATTTACTTGTATTTCTTGCAATTTAGTATACTGCATTCGCTGCTCACGATGCGGTCTCTACATTGGGGAGACCAAACGCAGATTGGGTGACCGCTTTGCGGAACACCTCCGTTCAGTCCGCAAGGGTGACCCCCAAGTTTCTGGTTGTCTGTCACTTTAATTCTCCGCTCCACTCCCACTCCGACCTCTTTGTCCTCGGCCTCTTACACTGTTCCAAAAAAGCTCAATGTAAGCTCGAGGAACAGCACCTCATCTTTCGATAGGCACTTTATAGCCTTCTGGACTCAACATCGAGTTCAACAATTTCAGACCATAAAGTCTGCCCCTATTTTTTCAGATGGCAGCTGTTGATATTTCTGCCATTCCCATTTACACCTTTTGCCATTTAATCACTCCTGCCTTCCACCCGATTACAGGCCTTCCCTTTTGTTCTTTGCTCCCCTCCCCCCTCCCTGTCCCTGCACTTGCTTAAAATCTGTTACATCTCTAACATTTGCCCGTTCTGACGAAGGGTCATTGACCTGAAACGTTAACTCTGTTTCTCTCTCCACAGATGCTGCCTGACCTGCTGAGTATTTCCAGCATTTTCTGGTTTTATTTCAGATTTCCAGTATCCGCAGTATTTTGCTTTTGCTCTTAAATATTTATCGTTGTTAGGCTGGGCTGTCTAGGTGAGACACTTCTCAATACGAAATAGGGACTGCTGCATTGCTTTTGCGCCCCTCGTGATATCTGATTCCAGAGCCATCACATAGAAGTTCTATGTTAGGAAGTGGAGGAAATCCAAAAGGGGGGTACAAATTTTAAAAGAAATGTAAAAGCAACAAAGCCAGATATAGTAGCAGATGGCGTGTCGGAACCTGCTGAGACCCGGGGGGAGAGGCGGAGACCCGGGGAGAGGGGCAGAGACCCGGGGACAGGCTGAGACACATGAAGCTTAGATATACAAAGTACACAATTTGTTCAATTGATGGATTTCATGAAATCCTGATCACTTTGGATTATATTATGCTAAATAACTTTTGATCAATTGCAATGATAGTACAGTAATACACACCAGTATTACTGTGTTGTATGCTCCAACCTCATACGTCAGGCTGGAGGGCCGTGTGAACTGCCTTGTGCAAATTCTGCCCATTATGTAGCGATACTGTCAGTTTGACTGGCATTCCTGCCTGTTCCTTATATAGGAAACTCTCGATTTACCGGCACCTAAATAACCGGAAATCTCTGTTAACCGGCAAAATGCAGGAGTAGGTTCAGGTAAGTTTTACTTCATATTAGTGGCTGTTCCTGGATCTGTGGCTGTGTAACCGGGATTCCTGCACCTGTTGCTAAGCAACAGGGACGCCTGGATCTTGTGGCCGGGGTTCCTGCACATGTTGCTAAGCAACAGGGAAGCCTGGATTTGTTGCTGTGTACGGAGCTCTCGTACCTTTCACTATACCTCTCTGTAATCTGGACTTTTTGATAAACCGGTACCACGTCGGTGCCGGATAAAAAAGAGTTTCCTGTATCATCCATTCATCTATTCCTTGATCTGACTATTGGTTTGTATATATATTTCAAGCACAATGACGTTTAGCTTTTATAAACTGCACTGAAGCCATTATTTTCAGTCCCTGCCACAAACTCCGTTCCCTAGCAACCGACTCCATCACTCTCCCTAACACCTGTCTGAGGCCGAACCATACTGTTCGCAACCTTGGTGTCGTCATATTTGACCCTGAAATGAACTTCCGACCATATATCCGCAGCGTAACAAAGACCGCCTACTTCCACCTCCGTAACATCGCCCGTCTCTGCCTCTGCCTCAGCTCATTCACTGCTGAAACCCTCATCCATGCCTTTGTTACCTCTAGACTTGACTATTCCAACGCATTCCTGGCTGGCCTCCCACATTCCACCCCACGTAAAGTTGAGGTCATCCAAAATTTGGCTGCCCGTGTCCTAACCCGCACCAAGTCCCGTTCGCCCATCACCCGTGGGCTCGCTGACCTACATTGGCTCCCGGTTAAGCAGTGCCTCGGTTTCAAAATTCTCATCCTTGTTTTCAAATCCCTCCATAGCCTCACCCCTCCCTATCTCTGTCATCTCCTTCAGACCCACAACCCCCCACCCCCCCGAGATACGTGCGCTCCTCTAATTCTGCCCTCTTGAAAATCCCTGATTATAATCGCTCAACCATTGGTGGCCGTGCCTTCTGTTGCCTAGGCCCTAAGCTCTAGAATTTTCTGCCTAAACCTCTCCACCTCTCTTTCCTCCTTTAAGAGGCTCCTTAAAACCTACCTCTTTGACCAAGCTTTTGGTCACCTGCCCTAATTTATCCTCTGTGGATCGGTATCACATTTTTTGTCTTAAAATACCCCTGTGCAGCGCCATGGGATGTTTTACTACGTTAAAGGCGCTATATAAATACAAGTTGTTGTTGTTGTGGAGGGGAAGAACATTTTACAACAGGCCCCTGTACCTAAGGTTACTCCAGCTATTTCATTTAGCAAAGGTTGGTGTTTTCCACTCTAGTTGGGTGCTTAATGACAGCGATTTTCAGAATGTTATTCTAAACTTGATGTTTGGTGTCTGGAATTTGCACTTCCACAAAGAAAATGAAGCAAAAGAAAGCAGAAAAATATTAGTGAGGGAATATTGGTAATATGGCAACTTCATGGAGTAATCTGATTATTTTGATCAGATGAAAATGTAGCTGTGTTGTCCTATTTACTTAGGCACATGTGTCTACTCATTTGGACACATCTAATATAGGTTTCTCTGTTTCAGAATGCAAGTGAAGTGGGAATCGTTGAAAGTATTTCATTGAAAAACTTCATGTGCCACGCTTGCCTTGGCCCACTTACATTTGGGCCCCATTTGAACTTTGTGATTGGAAACAATGGAAGTAAGTGTAAAACTCTTTTAAAACAATCATCTGGTCTACCTGCAGTTCTATTATTCTTTTCCTTTCAGCTACTGATGCAATAAGTTGCATCTTCACGCGGGTAGTTTTGATCTGTAAACCTAGGGGTGTGAATTTTAACAGGAACAATGCACTGAATTTTATGGTGTTTAGGTTCTTTGTATGTTAAACAGTTTCTGCATAAGGTTCACTTGCTATTCATGATCATTTTAAGATTATGCTATTCTGACATGCTTTATTTACATAGAGAGCTTTTTTAAATATTGGGAAGACCGAAGCCATTGTTTTCGGTCCCCGCCACAAACTTGGTTCCCGAGCCACTGACTCCGTCCCTCTCCCTAACATCTGTCTGAGGCTGAACCAAACTGTTCACAACCTTGGTGTCATATTTGACCCTGAAATGATCTTCCAACCACATATCCATGGCATAACTAAGACCGCCTATTTCCAACTCCGTAACATTGCCCATCTCCACCCCTGCCTCAGCTCATCTGCTGCTGAAACCCTCATCCATGTCTTTGTTACCTCTAGACTTGACTATTCCAACGCACTCCTGGCTGGCCTCCCACATTCTACCCTACGTAAACTTGAGGTCATCCAAAACTCGGCTGCCCGTGTCTTAACTCTCACTAAGTCCCGCTCACCCATCACCCCTGTGCTCGCTGACCTACATTGGGCTCCCAGTTAAGCAATGCCTCGATTTAAAAATTCTCATCCTTGTTTTCAAATCTCTTCATGGCCTCATCCCTCCCTATCTCTGTAATCTTCCTCAGCCCCACAACCCCCCCCCCCCCCGAGATATCAGTGCTCCTCAAATTCCGCCCTCTTGAGCATCCCTGATTATAATCGCTGAACTATCGGTGGCCGTGTCTTCTGTTGCCTAGGCCCTAAGCTCTGGAATTCCCTGCCTAAACCACTCCGCCTCGCTACCTCTCGTTCCTCCTTTTTAAGATGCTCCTTAAAGCTGACCTCTCACCTGCCCTAATTTCTCCTTGTGTGGCTCGGTGTCAATTTTTTGTCTTATTACACTCCTGTGACGTGCCTTGGGATGTTTTACGACGTTAAAAGCGCTATATAAATACAAGTTGTTGTTGAGTAATTCAAATTTTTCATTGCACAGTGTTGTATGTATTATGTATTACCCAGTTCATTGTCTATTCTATTGTCAATTAATTTGGTCACAAATTTTAAAAAAGCTTATTATGTCACCTAGTTCTAGAGCAACATGTTATCAAATGTACTCCTGTTATTAGAAGTCCGAACACCTCATCCTGCACTAAACCAAGTGAGAATTGTGCATTCAGCCCTGAATTCACAAATTTGATTGACCAGACAATTCCTTGTAGAAATCAGACTACATATTTCTTCCAGATTTTGTTTTATTATACCAATGGAAGTAATACACTGATAACTCTCTGGGTCCTTCCTCCCCTGCATAAAACAGCTGTGGCTGCAACACTTCCAATCCACCCCTAGAAAACTAGTCTGGTTATCAGTTGAGACGAATTGATAGTCAAATGCCCTAACATTATAACAATTTTAATGTTGAATGAAACCACATAATGTGCATTCTTTTTGGATCCTGCACAATTTCTCCCTGCCCCCAGTCTAACAGAGAATCAAGCAGTACTCCAGAATATCTGCACTTCCAATGGACAGTAAAGGCTGGATTTTCTCAGCGGTGTTGGGATGGTGACGAGATAGCTGGTTGCCGGGTTCCAGTCCCGCTCCCGGCTGTAGCTGCTCTGTCAATGGGATTTTCCCTTGATTGGCCTTGTTAAGCCCGCCCTGTGGGCTTCCCGGTTAATTAACAGGAAGTGGGTCTGATGACGTCATTTGATGACGCATCATCAGCCAGTTTCCTGTGAAGGACCATGGCTAAATTGAGTTTGACAGTTGTTCTGTCAGTGTTTAACAGCATTGAGGTGCTGCAAACACTGACAAGCACTGCACAGAGGTGGATGGTTGCACCCAGGCTCTCCAATGATTACAGAGGGAGTCACAGCACACAGGGAGGTTCTCTTCCCTTCCAAGGGTGGAAGAAACCTCCCCAGGACACCAACGCAGCCTGCTTGCACATTGCACAGGAGGAAACAAGCAGGGATGTTGTCAGGAGGACCTGGCTGCAGTGGCGCAAACCTTTCAATGATCTCAGTGGATCACGAAACGTTACTGCAAAGCCACACTCAAACTCACCCTGCTGTGCCACTCAACACGTCCCTATCACTCTGCCTTCCATACCCTTCTCCTGCACATCCTTACTCACACCAACTTACCTTGCACCTCCATCCATCTCTCTCTAGCTACATTATCACTTCCTCATCTCACTAGCCACCCCTCACACTCACCCGCATCCTACTGCAAGCATACCAACTAACAACACACAAGGGTAGACACTTGAGAGGTTTAGCCAATGTCCATGTGAAGTTTCTGGTAATGTGTTGTCATAGAGTGAAATCTATATTGTCAACACTGCCCCTTATTGGACAGATCTGTGCGCACCTTGAGAAGTGTCTTACTGAGTTCCAGTGAATGTTGAGACATAACTCCCTGATGCGCTATCAATTACTCATAAAAGACGGAGAGTTAGGAGAGTAACTAAAAGGCTTTTATTAACAAAGAACAGAGCATGCCTCTCGTGGTTGACTGATTTCCAAGAAGGCAGGGGGCTGCAGAGCAGTCACCTTTATACCTGGGCGTGTGGGTGGAGCCAGGGGCGGAGCCAGCTGAGGCATGCATAGATACAACAGTGTGCAACAACAACAACAACGGTGAGCAACAATAACAGTGGTTTACCACATTCACCCCTTGTTTAAATTTGAGTCCGGCGGGGTGAAGTGTACTAAAGGTTCGTGTAAGTAAGTCTATCAGGTGGCCTTGTATGCCGTCCTGATCGTCGTGGTGGCGGCGGTGATGGTGCAGCATCCAGCGTTGAATCTGGCGTCTCATTGAGTGGTTGGGTGGTCAATGACGGGTCCTGGGGCTGCGGCATGCTGTCTACAGGGGTTGGGTTGTGGGTAGTGGTGGATGGCAATGGTAGTGTTTCAGGGGCACCTGAAGGTGCGAGGTCTCGTATGGAGACTGTGTCCTCCCGCCCGTCTGGGTACGCCACGTAAGCATACTGGGGGTTGGCGTGGAGGAGGCTCACCCTCTCGACCAGGGGGTCCGTTTTATGGGACCTCACGTGCTTCCGCAGTAGGACGGGTCCTGGAGACGTCAGCCATGTCGGTAGCGAGGTCCCCGATGTGGACTTCCTGGGGAAAGTGAACATTTTTTCATGGGGGGTGGCATTGGTGGCCGTACAAAGCAGTGACCGAATGGAGTGGAGCGCCGCAGGGAGGACCTCCTGCCAGCGAGAGGTCGGAAGGCCCTTAGATTTTAAGTTTAAGAGGACGGCCTTCCAAACCGTCGCGTTCTCTCTTTCCACCTGGCCGTTCCCCCGGGGGTTGTAGCTGGTGGTTCTGCTTGTAGCAATACCTCTCGTGAGCAGGTACTGACGGAGTTCGTCGCTCATAAAGGATGAGCCCCGGTCGCAATGGATGCCGAACAAGGCGAAAAGGTCATTCAGACATTTAATGACCGTGGTACTGGTCATGTCTGGGCAAGGGATGGCAAACGGGAAACGGGAGTACTCATCAATTATGTTGAGGAAGTACACGTTGCGGTCAGAGGAGGGGAGGGGCCCTTTAAAATCGACGCTCAGGCGCTCGAAGGGGCGAGTGGCCTTGATCAGGCTTGCTCTGTCTGGCCTATAAAAATGCGGTTTGCACTTGGCACAGATTTGGCAGTTCCTGGTCATGGTCCTGACCTCCTCGATGGAGTAGGGCAGGTTACGGGATTTGATGAAATGGAAGAACCTGGTGACCCCCGGATGGCAGAGGTCATTGTGGAGGGTCTGCAGTCTATCAACCTGCGCGTTGGCGCATGTACCACGTGATAGGGCATCTGGGGGCTCACTGAGTTTCCCGGGCCGGTACAAGATATCGTAATTGTAGGTGGAGAGTTCAATTCTCCACCTCAAGATCTTGTCGTTCTTGATTTTGCCCCTCTGCTTATTATTAAACATAAAAGCCACTGAACGCTGGTCAGTGAGCAGGGTAAATCGTTTTCCGGCCAGGTAATGCCTCCAATGTCGCACCGCTTCCACAATGGCCTGGGCCTCCTTTTCGACAGAGGAGTGTCGAATCTCGGGGCCCTGGAGGGTCCTTGAAAAAAGGCCACGGGTCTCCCCGCCTGGTTAAGGGTTGCAGCTAGGGCGAAGTCGGATGCGTCGCTCTCCACTTGGAAAGGGATGGACTCATCCACTGCGTGCATTGTGGCCTTCGCAATATCTCTTTTTATGAGAGTGAAGGCTGCACATGCCTCTGCTGTCAGGGGGAAGGAGGTGGACTTGATGAGGGGTCTGGCTTTGTCCGCATAGTTGGGCACCCACTGAGCATAGTAAGAGAAAAACCCTAGGCATCTCTTCAGTGCTTTTTGGCAGTGGGGGAGGGGGAGCTCCATAAGGGGGCGCATTCTGTCGGGGTCGGGGCCGATGACTCCGTTCTCCACTACGCAGCCAAGAATGGCGAGGCGCGTGGTGCGAAACATACATTTGTCCTTGTTGTATGTTAGATTCAGCCGCTGGGCCGTACAGAGGAATTTCTCTAGGTTAACGTCATGGTCCTGCTGGTCGTGGCCGCAGATGGTGACGTTGTCTAGATAGGGGAAGGTGGCCTGCAGCGCGTTCTGGTCAACCATTCGGTCCATCTCCCTTTGGAAGACCGAAACCCCGTTGGTGACGCCGAAGGGGACTCGGAGGAAGTGGTAGAGGCGACCGTCAGCTTCAAAAGCTGTGTACTGGCGGTCCTCAGCCCTGATGGGGAGCTGGTGGTATGCCGACTTCAGATCAATCGTCGAGAACACCCGGTATTGTGCTATCTGATTGACCATGTCAGATATGCGGGGGAGTGGGTATGCATCTAACTGGGTGTAGCGATTGATCGTCTGGCTGTAGTCAATAACTAGGCGCTGTTTTTCGCCAGTCTTCACTACCACCACTTGTGCTCGCCATGGGCTAGTGCTACCGTCAATAATCCCTTCCTTCAGGAGTCTTGCTACTTTGGATTTAATGAAGCTCCTATCCCCGGCACTGTACTGCCTGCTTTTGGTAGCGATGGGCTTACAGTTGCGGGTGAGGTTAGCGAACAAGGGGGGGGGGGAGACTTTAAGCGTGGAGAGGCTGCAAATGGTGCGCGGCGGGTGATTTAAAAGCTGCTGGCTGCAGACTGTGAGTGGAGGGAGGGGTCCGTCGTACGCTAATGTGACACTTTTAAGGTGGCACTGAAAATCCAACCCCAGTAGAACGGCAGCGCAGAGATGGGGCAGGACAAGAAGTTTAAAATTTTTGTATTCTGTGCCCCTTACTGAAAGGGTCACTACACAGTAGCCACCGACGTCTGCTGAATGGGATTTGGAAGCCATAGAGATCCGATGGCGCGTTGGCAGGACCGGGAGAGAGTAACTGCGCACCGTGTCGGGGTGGATAAAGCTCTCCGTGCTCCTGCTGTCGAAAAGGCAGGTAGTGGCGCGGCCGTTTACCATAATGTCCATCGTGGACTTGGACAGTTGGTGAGGGAGAGATTGGTCCAGCGTCACGGAGGCCAGCGTATGGTCGAGTGAGTCGCTGTGGTCGTCAGACGAGGCGGTGGTTGAGTCCGGGTCACCCGCGATTGGAGTTGGAGGCGTCCAAGATGGCGGACAAAATGGCTGCGCCCATGATCCCGATCCCCACGCGGCTGGAGGTGTCCAAGATGGCGGACAAGATGGCTGCCCCCACGGTTCACACGCGGCGCTGCTGGCGTTAGCGGTTTTACCTTTGCAGGCGCTGACGTAGTGTCCTTTCTTCCCGCAGCCAGAGCAGGTAGCGTTTTTCGCCGGGCAGCGTGCTCTGGGATGTTTTGCCTGGCCACAAAAGTAACATTTCGGGCCCTTGGACATCGCTGCAGCAGTTGGTGCCGGGGGTGGCGGTCCCATGACCCAAGGTTGTGGCGTCCACGGTGCGGAGCGGTTAGGGGAGAATGCGTCCATATTCCGGTGGGCCGCGTCTAGCGAGAGCGCGAGGGACACTGCCTTCTTCAGGTCGATTTCGCCCTTCTCCAGCAGTCTCTGCCGGGAGTAGTCGGACTTGAGGCCCGCAACGAAAGCATCTCGGATAAGTCCCTCCGTGTGTGTCGCGGCCGATACCTCTTTACAATCGCAGGCTCGGCCGAGTATCTGTAGTGCCCGTAGGAATGCCTCCACCGATTCCCCGGACTGCTGTTTGCGGGATCTCAGGAGGTGTCTGGCATAAACCGTATTTACCGGGCGTGTGTATTGTCCTTTTAGCAGATCGATAGCCGCCGCGTAGGTAGTCGCGTCCTGGATGAGCATGTAGACTTGGTGGCCCACCTTGGAGGCCAGGATTTTTAGTTTGTTTCCATCTAGTGTCACGGCTGAGGCTTCCAGGTAAGCTTCGAAGTAACGCAGCCATTGTGCGAACTTGGTAGACGAACCCGCCTCTTGAGGGTCTAGGTCCAGGCATGTTGGTCTGAGGGCATGCAGCAGCGCCTGCTGCTCAGTGTTTGGTGCCGTCATTTGCTGCAGCGCCTGCTGCTCAGCGTTTGGTGCCGACATTTTTTTGTTAATAAAATTGACGCGCTATCAATTACTCATAAAAGACGGAGAGTTAGGAGAGTAACTAAAAGGCTTTTATTAACAAAGAACAGAGCATGCCTCTCGTGGTTGACTGGTTTCCAAGAAGGCAGGGGGCTGCAGAGCAGTCACCTTTATACCTGGGCGTGTGGGTGGAGCCAGGGGCGGAGCCAGCTGAGGCATGCATAGATACAACAGTGTGCAACAACAACAACAATGGTGAGCAACAATAACAGTGGTTTACCACACTCTTCCCCCCCCCCCCCGCTATAGTGATGAGTGTGCATGGAATGGCTTGGACATTAAAGGGATGCTTCACGGTGCTGGTGTGGGATGGTGTCAACCTGGCGCATCATGTGGCAGCCAGGGTTTACAGCGTGATAACCAGACTAGTTTTCATGGGGTGGATTGGAAGTGAAATAAATCTGGCCATGGTGATGCCATCGCTGGCCTCTCAGGCAGCAATGTTGTCAGGGGCGCTGTGCCCTGTGTCCTGTGCAGCATCAGGTGATGGCGGAGAAGGTTGGTGTTGTTGTTGGTGCTGCTGGTGTGCCTGGTGATGGGGCTGATCGTGGAAGGATTCAGAGGAGCAAGGTAAGACAGTTTCTAGGGCACCGATGTTGCTGCAATAGATGGCAGCTGCAGGTGCGATGACAGAAGCAATCTGTCATTGATGAGAGAGGTTGTTCCAATGAGGTGGCACTGGACATACAGTTGACTCTGAACACTTACAAGCTAAATAAATCTCTATATGTCTTACAAATGCAGTAACCAACAGTTTCTGCGCTCTGAAACTGACCATCTGCAACATGGCATCCTTTACACCACTTCTGCAGCTGTCAGCTTATCAGATACATCAGATCAGACTCAACTCACGCCAGGGTAAGCTGGTGTGTTCCCGAGCAGAGGATAACCCATGGGGGAGAACGTAAAATTGGAAGGAAGCCTCAAAATAGCATTAAATTGTTTCTTAACAAGCCATTTAATGAGCTCAATTGTCTCCCCTGCTGCTTGGTGTCGGGTCAGTTCTGCGCAGACAGACCTGACACCTGGGAAACTCGCGTGGAGGCGGGTTGACGGCGGGTTTCCTACCCGCTGTCAATCATTGCTATTTTGACAGCAGACCTGCCTCCAAACCCACCCTCTGAGCGCCGGCAAAATCCAGCCCCATATGTCTCATGGCACTATTCAAAGAGGAGTATGGAGTTCTTCTGCTATTCTGACCAATATTCCTCCCTCGGGTAACATCACAAAAAAGATAAACTAGCCGTTCATCTCATTTCTGATTATGGGACCTTATGTGCAAAATGGCTGTTTCATTCAGCTACAAAATAGCAGTGACTGCACTTCAAACTAATTACAGGAAACTTTGTGTTATCCAGAGGCTAAATGTCCGGCAAACTCGAGCCACCGGCAAAAATCAGGAGCCGTTTTTTTTCTTTTCGTTGCTTTTTTTATTCCCAGTCAGGCACTGCAAGGTCTGTAGCTATAGCAACAGCTTCAGCTAGAGACGCTTGCAGCTGCAGCCGACTGTTTAGAAGCTGTTGCTAAGCAACAGTGTTTGTTGTCAGATACGGGGATGAAAACCTCCGTATGCTTCAACATTAGAGCTGGGGTGTCCGGCAGTTTTGAGGGAACGGCAACAGCTCGGTCCCATCGGTGCTTGATAGCACAAAGTTTCCTGTAATTGTATGTGGAATGCTTTGGAACATTTCTGAGATATGATAAGATGCAAATTTCAAAATGAAAATTGCTATTGATCCATCTGCACAATTCCACTATCCAACTCTGGCCAGTGACTCACTCCAGGATCATAGAAACAATCACAAAGTTAAAACAGAAAATGCTGGAAATACACAGCCGTTCTCTTTCAGATCTTGATGGTCTTGCTGTGTATTTCCAGCACTGTGTTTTATTTCAGATCTACAGGAAAATTTGCAGGGCTGTGTGGAAAGAGCAGGGGAGTGGGACTAAATGGATAGCTCTTTCTAACAGCCAGCACAGGCACCATGGCCTCCTCCTCTGCTGTATCATTCAATGATTCGATGGTTAGGGCTCACTTCAAGTTTCCGCTAAAATTCATTTGCATAATTACAAACGTAAAATCTTCCATGAACCAGCGCAATTGGGCAGCGAAATAGAACGTAATTTTTTTTGTTTCTTTCCATTAAAAAGTATCCCTTGATGTATTTCCGAGTGATGAACTGGTGCAGTTTTATTAATATAGCTGATAATGGGTTAATCACCAAAAATAAGCATTTTTAATAAGGGTATCTAGTCCTCTGCCTGTGAGTAATCTGATTTAAAATCACTGAAAATGACTTTAAAAAATCTATACTAAACCATTTAATAGTTTTTATTTAAGTACACTAGTCAGTTTTGTAGTAAATTTAATATTTTTTGATATAAAAGATCTTTTGAAATGTGTCTACTAGTGCCTGTGCGCCTAAGAAAATTAGTCAATTTGAAGAACCTTCCTGAAACAGCACAATCAGTGGAATATCGCAATTTCGACCTGGGGTCATGGCCAGTTTTGTGGGAGCAGGGCCCGATTCGGGCAGTTTGAATCTTGAACCAACGTAAAAGATCGCGGAAAACATGAACACAAGTGGTTTTAGTTGTAACTCACTTATGTTTAAAATTCCGCAACCTTTTGCGCTGATTCGACCAACTCCGCCCGAATTGTGCTGCTATAACTTGTGCAAACTCAAACCCAATGACATCTTGTTCTCCTCTGTCGTTAGGTGGAAAGAGTGCTGTACTGACTGCTCTTATAATCGGGCTTGGAGGGAAAGCTGCTGTCACAAATAGAGGATATTCTGCAAAAGGATTTGTGAGAAATGGTCAGAGGTAAGATGCTCTGACAACATTTTTTCCTCAATTTTTAGAAATGTATTTCTTATACGTTAAATATGAAAATTGGTGACTGAAACGCTTAATTATTTTTTACCTTCAACATCAATCTTTCTTTCTTAGAAAAATAAATGGGACAAAATGTATTCCTAATAAAAAAAAAAGCGATCACAAGTCTGAAGCATGATTAAATATGAGTACTTGATTTGTACATCTTCCCAAACTACATACTGCAAGGGTGAGTTGGCCTTAGCAGCGGTCTGTACCTCTAGCAATGCATTGTATCTGCTACAATAGCTGCTATATGGACGGAAATCATTATTGGCTAAATCCCTCTATAAATCAAACCATGTGCCAGACACCAAAGTCTACACACCAGTGAGATATTAAAGCACAAAGGGATTTTGTTTCTTTAAATATTATGAAGACTGGAGGACTTATTTCTATACTGTAACACTTGAGTGCATATTTTATTACTAATAAAGTACTTTGTGTTCATATTTTGTCTGGCTTGAGTACTACAACTGGGTGTTTTCCTTCTTCTCATTTTTCTAGAACACCATTTAAAAGTATAGCTGCAAATTTGAATAAATCCAATTTTTTTTTTTGAGTAGTTTGGCTCAGAATCACATGTATAAGTACTGCCAAAAACATAAATTCAATCCTGACCTGCTGCAGAAATGCTCCTGTACTTTTAACTGGTAAACTGTGCAGTTTGCTGCTTGCTTTTGATCTTTTAAATGTGGCTATGCCTTTATTCCTAGATTTGGTGTATATACTAACTATATGTTAAAGTTAAGTTTTAGTAAAAAAATTGAACTTTTTGGAGAAAAAGTCATTCCCATGCCAAATTGAAACTATATGGGGAAAAAAGTCAAATTGCCAAGCAAATTAAATTTAATGTGTTAGTAAAACAAGGACATTGCTGATGAAGTGTCTCCGATAAGATAGAGAAAACAAGGACATTGCTGAGAGAAAGACAAATTATTCAAAACTTCTGATATGTAGAGAGCAAATTGCCATTTATATGAAGATGTGTATGTGAAGTGTGTGATTAACTCTTGAAAACAATAGACTGCTCAGCAGCAAAGAGACCTTAAGGATGGTTAAAAATAAGATAAGGCAGAATAGCACGTCGGATGTCTGACTTTATGGTCTAAGTACATTAAGTAAGGCATGGGAACTGGTCTGAAATGTGCATTATAAAAAGCCTGGCGAGGGTAGGTGAGACTGCTGTTGTTGGACAAGAGGAGCCAGCGGCATGCCAGAAGGTGAAGAATAAGAAATCCTGGTCCATGTGGACATAAGTATATGTGAGCATGAGTCTATGAGAAAGTGCCATGCTTCATCTCAGACCTGGCTTTTCTCACAACCAAGTGTTATATCTCTTTTTACACTAGATACCCAAACTTATGCTACTTTAAATTCTGGGTATCAGAGTGACATCCCTGGATTGGCCTCTGTTCAGGCAAGACAGCTGGGCACAGATTAGCTTTGATTATCCCATAGAAAAAAGACTAGTTATATGGAGGAGATTCCCAGTGGAGCCAGTTGAAGAGGGAGTGTCTGAAGGGAGATTGACGAGGCATAGGTTTTTATAAAATAAAAACAGAAAATGCTGGAAATACTCAGCAGATCAGGCAGCATCTGTGGAGAGAGAAACAGAGTTAACGTTTCAGGTCGATGACCCTTCGTCGGAATGAAGGGTCATCGACCTGAAACGTTAACTCCGTTTCTCTCTCCACAGATGCTGCCTGATCTGCTGAGTATTTCCAGCATTTTCTGTTTTTATTTCAGATTTCCAGCATCCGCAGTATTTTGCTTTTGTATAGGTTTTTATGTTGGGGCAGTGGAGGAGTCTTGTACGAATTTTATCTTTGAATTGTCTTGAGCAATTTAAAGTATTGCAGCTGCAGTTTGATGCTTGGTTCATCATTAACTTGAAAGCAACCTGTAAAGGAGTATGACATCATGACGTAATAATACTAGTACATTTTTTATGAGTCAAAAGCTGCACTGGTTTAAAATGTCAGTCCTCTACTGCTGGACATTGATTTAACACATTGTTTACGCAGCGAGTTGTTATGATCTGGAATGCACTGCCAGCAAGGGTGATGGAAACTGATTCAATAGTAACTTTCAAAAGAGATTTGGATATATGCTTGGAAAGGAAAAAAATGCATGGATATGGAGAAAGAGCAGGGGAGTGGGAATAATTGGATAGCTCTTTCAAAGAGCCGGTTGTTATATCTGACATTGGTGATAGGTACTCGATTGCCTTGGCCTGAGCACATGGAGTTTGATAGTGCTGTTATCATTGTATTATGTGTAGGTATTCGATTGCTTTTGCCTCGGAGTGTGTGTGTGGAGCAGCCATTAAAAAGCAACATAAACTGAACTCTGCTTACGGCCTCTGGATTATCTTTGCAAACACAACATTTGGCGACGAGGATGGCTGAAATCTCTCTTCCACCGCCTCCTCCCTTCCTTGCACTACCCGGTGAGCCGCTGATCCCATGGGTTCGCTGGTTACAGTCCTTTGAAACCTATCTCACTGCTCTTGGACTAGAAAATGTGAGTACATCATGGAAAAAGGCACTGTTATCCCATTGCTTGGGAGCGGAGGGCCAGCGTGTTCTTGGGATATTATGCACAGCAGACTCAATTCAAACATATGATGTGGCTGTGGCTCTGTTAAGCACACACTTCTCTGCCCCACAAAGTGCCCTCCTGCGGCGATTCATTTTTAGACAGCGTCACCAACTCCCCAGCGAGTCTGTGCATCAGTACGTGGCTAATTTGAGGGGGTTAGCTAGCTCATGCAAGTTCAGTGCATTACAAGATGAGATGGTGCGTGATCAACTAATAGAGCACACCAACAACGTGAGAGTGCGTGAAAGACTGTTACTGGAGTCCGACGATCTGTCTTTGTCACAGGCAGTCAACATTGCCTTTCAAGTGGAGTCTGCAGCCGAATGTGCAGCGAAACTAGCACACACACCCAGTGACAGCGCCCTCGGCCCCGACAGCTCTGACACGGTAATGCTCGTGCAACGGCAGCAACGCGCACTACCGCGGCAACAGTGTGGAAACTGCGGATCTCATTCACATGCTACCAGAGCGCAGAATTGCCCCGCGCGCGGCCAAGCCTGTCGCAATGGTGGAAAACAAAATCGCTTTGCCAATGTCTGCCGCTCTGCCCCGGTTGCTACAAATGAACACTCTCAGTCCTCAAGCACTATAATTCACAATGTGAGCTCTGGGCCAGTAGTGGCTTTCAAGTCATGCACAATTAACCTGAATGATGTGTGCATTCTGCTGTTGTTGGATACCAGTGCCAGCGTCTCACTGCTGAATGTGGACACATTCAAACGCTTTTTCAGCTCCCTGCCACTCTCTGCGCCCTCCACTGCCCTTTGCGGGTATGGTAATTCGAAAATTGGACTAGTGGGCTCAGTCAACCTCACTGTACGCTATGGAACAAAAGTTTTGCCAGATTTCTGCTTTCATGTGGCACGCCAAGGAGCTAACCTGATGGGACTGGATCTTTTCACTGACCTGGGTTTTTCTCTCTTGGACACCGGCGGGTCTGCGATTCTGCACGTCACCTCACCGTAGCGCCAAACATGGCTAGCACTCTTCGAGGGTCTGGGCTGCCTGACTGCCTTCACCCACCAGCCCATGGTTGACTCCACCGTTGCCCATGGTTGACTCCACCGTTACCCCCGTCATTCAGCCACTGCGCCACATCCCGCTTGCTCTCCGTGACGGGGTCACAGCTGAACTAAAGCAGCTACTGGAAGCTGGCATCATCGAACCAGTTGATGCCTCCCCAAGGGTCACCAACCTGGTGGTCGCAACGAAAAAGTCAGGTGGTCTTCGAGCAGTGAATAAGGCCGTAATCCCTGACAAATATCCACTGCCCACGTCAGAGGAACTCACAGCGCAGTTCTATGGTTCCATCCTGTTCTTGAAACTGGACCTTCGACAGGGCTATCTATAGGTTCGCCTCCACCCCAGCAGCAGGGACCTCACTGCTTTTGTGACACATGCTGGCGTCTTTCGGTACACCAGGATGCCACTTGGACTTAGCTCTGCACCCAGCTGCTTCCAAAAGGTGATGCCCTCTGTGCTCGCGGGCATTCCTGGGGTGGCCATCTACCTGGATGACATCGTCGTGCATGGGCCCTCGACCTCCACTCACGACGAATGCCTTCACAGAGTTTTCACGGCTCTAGCAAAACACAAGCTCACACTGAATGGCGAAAAGTGTGTCTTTGCTGTTTCAGAGATCGAATTTGTGGGGTTTCGGTTGTCGGCTGACGGTATATCCCCACTCCAGTCAAATGTGGATGCCATTCACAGCATCCCAGAACCCAGCTCTGCAGCACAGGTTGCCTCCTTCCTTGGCATGTCTGGGTACTACCTGAAGTTTTTGCCCCAGTACTCAGCCACCACAGCCTCACTGCGCCAGCTCCTGCGAAAGGATGAGCCCTGGGTGTGGTCACGAGCCTGTACGGAAGCTGTTCGCCTCCTCAAATCGCAGCTCACGTCGTCTCCAGTGTTGGCTCACTTTGACGTCGCCAGCCCCACCCTCGTCACCTGTGACGCGTCCGCTGCAGCTGTGGGGGCGGTGTTATCGCAGATACAGAATGGAGTGGAGAAACCAATCGCCTTTGCCTCCCGAGCCCTTAGCCCCACCGAACAGAAGTACTCAGTAGGCGAGCGTGAGGCGCTGGCGTGCATCTGGGCATGTGAGCGGTGGCACCTGTACACGTATGGCCGTGCCTTCACCCTGCGAACCGATCACCAGGCTCTCACTGCCCTGCTGTCGACATCCGGCATGGGCCACAGACCACTGTGTCTACACTGCTGGTCTGACCACCCCCGCCAATACAATTTCAGTCTTCAGTTCACACCAGGACGTGACAATGTTGTTGCAGATCTGCTCTCCCGCACTGTCTCTGCCCCAGCCCCACTCGTCGGGTCTGACCATGTGGTACAGGATATCGTATATCGTCCAGATGCTGCACACGCCTCTCCAAACCACAGTCTCTCTCCAGGAGCTCAAAGAGGCCTCTGAACAGGATTCGGCCCTCTCCCAGCTGTGCACCTTCATCAGAGATGGCTGGCCTCGCAATGTGCCTGAGGAACTGTCTGCCTACTCCAGAGTTAAAGAGGAGCTCTCCTGCTGGAATGACTCCTGTGTTACACGTGGGCTCTGCACTGTGGTCCCAAGTGCCCTTCGTGCGCGTGTTTTATCCATGGCGCATGAGGGCCAGTTGGGCATAGTGAAGCTCAAACAACGATGCCGAGACCTAGTGTGGTGGCCGGGTATCGACAGGAAAATCGAGGCCCTGGTCAAGGACTGTGCAGCCTGCCTTGTAATTGGCAAGACTGGCCACCAAGCTTCTCCACCCCTGCAACCCCTTGTCTGGCCCTCTCAGCCCTGGGAGCACCTGCAGCTGGACGTCTGCGGGGAGATCCATGGTGTCCCCCACCATCAACGGTTCCTCGTGGTGACCTATGACCTGCACTCAAAATGGCCAGAGGTCACTGCCATGGGCTCCATCACCTCTCGGGTCATCATTGATATCCTTGAGTCCCTCTTCTCCCGCTGGGGGCATCCAAAGGCCAGCACCACAGACAATGGCCCCCAAATGGTCTCTTCGGAACTCTCCTCTTACCTTGAGAGCAAGGACATCCGTCACATACGCACCACCCCGAGTCAAATGGGGGGGTGGAGCGTTTTAACCAGACACTGAAAAATGGCCTCAGAGCACACCTATCCCAGGGGTGTGCGTTTGACAAGGCCCTCCTCCACACACTGCTGCACTACAGAGCCTCCCAGCATTCCACTACAGGGGTCTCACCCGCATCCCTCATGCTAGGCCGTGAGCTCATGCTGCCCCTTGGCATGCTCCGCCCCTCGCTAGCTCAGAGCCCTGCTCCACCGACTCAAGCCACAGTCGCTAGACAGCAGGAGAAGATGAAACTCTGCTTCGACCAGTCGAAGAGGGCCAAGGCGCCCAACATCTCAGTCTCCGATTAGGTCAGAGTCTGCAGGCCTTACCGCAACAATAAGATGGCGTCATTCTGGCCCTCCCCTCTCCAAATCAGCCGCCAACCTGGACCAGCCACTTTCTGCCTCACTGACGGCTCTCGGTGGCATGCCAGCTGCCTTCGGAAGGTGCCAGCACCCCCTGATGCGGGATAATACGGACCTAATCCCCAAGCCTTACCCCCAGAGTGGCGGGATGCACATGTGGCTCAGCCAGCCAACCCTCAAGCAGATATTGTGCCTCAGCCTGCTCCTTACCAGTCCCCACTTCGGCCTGCTCTTCACCAGTCTGCACCTCGGCCTGTTCGTACACGTTCTCGCCCTGGCCACCTACAGGACTTTGTCACTACATTTCATGTTTGAAATTCTGTGAGGGGGGAGGAAATGTTATGTCTGACATTGGTGATAGGTACTCGATTGCCTTGGCCTGAGCACATGGAGTTTGATAGTGCTGTTATCATTGTATTGTGTATAGGTATTCAATTGCTTTTGCCTGGGAGTGTGTGTGTGGAGCAGCCATTAAAAAGCAACATGAACTGAACTCTGCTTACGGCCTCTGGATTATCTTTGCAAACGCAACACCGGTATAGACACAATGGGCCGAATGGCGGCCTCCTGTGCTGTATGATTCTATTCTATAATTGGCTGAAATAATACTCAACTGTGACTCAGCAATCTAATCGGTCAAAGTAAAACTCACCTATCTATCAGATGGTGATGATGCTCTCAAGATAATTATGAGGAACACTATTCAGCCCATCTTAATTGATTTATCGAGAAAGACCCTACAGTCCCCACCCCTATTTCAGCAGCTAATTGTTTCTAAAATGATTGCAGGATTTTTGCCTCCACTACTTTCTTTGGGAATCTATTATATGTGATAATCACAATGAGAAGAAAAACTTTCTGATACTGGTTTTAAATTTATCGTTCTCTAGTTTGAACCTGTGGTCCCTTGTCCTAATGTTGCAGTTTAATTTAAAGTAGTATTCTGGTTTTACCTTTTCTATTCCCTTAACTATCTTATATACCTCTAACATTTTGAGACTTTTATCTATTTGGTCTGGAAGGGATTTTGTTTTAATTTATGTTATCATTTTCTCCAAAGTTGCATTCAGTTTACAAAGGGCTAACTCCCAGAGACACACAAGCCACCTAGACTGTTCATATAAGACAATTACAACAACAACAACTTGTATTTATATAGCACCTTTAATGTAGTAAAACATCCCAAGGCGCTGCACAGGAGTATTATAAGACAAAAAAATTGACCCCGAGCCACCTAAGGAGAAATTAGGGCAGGTGACCAAAAGCTTGGTCAAAGAGGTAGGTTTTAAGGAGCGTCTTAAAGGAGGAAAGAGAGGTAGAGAGGCGGAGAGGTTTAGGCAGAGAATTCTCGGGCTTAGGGCCTAGGCAACAAAGGGCACGGCCACCAATGGTTGAGCGATTATAATCGGGGATGCTCAAGCGGGCAGAATTCGAGGAGCGCAGATATCTCGTGGCGGTTGTGGGGCTGGAGGAGATTACAGAGATGGGGAGGGGTGAGGCCATGGAGGGATTTGAAAACAAGGGTGAGAATTTTGAAATCGAGGCAATGCTTAACCGGGAGCCAATGTAGGTCAGCGTGCACAGGGGTGATGGGCGAACGGGACTTGGTGCGAGTTAGGACACGGGCAGCCGAGTTTTGGATTACCTCAAGTTTACGTAGGGTAGAACGTGGGAGTGCGTTGGAATAGTCAAGTCTAGAAGTAACAAAGGCATGGATGAGGGTTTCAGCAGTGGGTGAGCTGAGGCAAGGGCGGAGACGGGTGATGTTACGGAGGTGGAAATAGGCGGTCTTAGTTATGCTGCGGATATGTGGTCGGAAGCTCATTTCAGGGTCAGATATGACATCAAGGTTGCGAACAGTGTAGTTCAGCCTCAGACAGATGTTGGGGAGAGGGATGGAGTCCGTGGCTAGTGAATGGAGTTTGTGGCGGGGACCGAAAACAATGGCTTCAGTCTTCCCAATATTTAATTGGAGAAAATTTCTGCTCATCCAGAACTGAATGGCGGACAAGCACTCTGACAATTTAGAGAGTGTGGGGGATTCGAGAGAAGTGGTGGTGAGGTAGAGCTGGGTGTCATCAGCGTACATGTAGAAACTGACGCTGTGTTTTCGGATGATGTCGCCAAGGGGCAGCATGTAGATGAGAAATAGGAGGGGGCCAAGAATAGATCCTTGGGGGACACCAGAGGCAACGATGCGGGAGCAGGAAGAGAAGCTGTTGCAGGTGATTCTCTGGCTACGATTAGATAGATAAGAATGGAACCAGGCGCGTGCAGTCCCACCCAGCTGGACAACGGTGGAGAGGCGTTGAAGGATGGAGTGGTCAACCGTGTCAAAGGCTGCAGACAAGTCAAGAAGGACGAGGAGGGATAGTTTACCTTTATCACAGTCACAAAGGATGTCATTTGTGACTTTGATGAGAGCTGTTTCGGTACTATGGCAGGAGCGGAAACCTGATTGGAGGGATTCAAACATGGAGTTGCGGGAAAGATGGGCACGGATTTGGGAGGCAACAACACTTTCAAGGACTTTGGAGAGGAAAGGAAGGTTGGAGATGGAGCGGTAGTTTGCAAGGACAGAGGACTCAAGGGTTGGTTTTTTGAGGAGGTGATGACGACAGATTTGAGGGAGAGGGGGACAATACCTGAGGAGAGAGAACTGTTAACAATGTCAGCTAACATGGGAGCCAGAAAAGGAAGTTGGGTGGTCAGCAGCTTGGTGGGAATAGGGTCGAGGGAGCAGGAAGTGGGTCACATGAACAAGAAGAGTGTGGTGAGGTCATGAGGGGAGATTGGAGAGAAATTGGAGAAACATGTGAGTTCAGGACTAGGGCAAGGGGGAACCTTAGGAAGGAAGTTTGGCCCGGTGGGCTAGGGAAAGGAAGGGAAGTGGCAGAAGCAGCTGAACGGATGGGCTCAATCTTAGAGACAAAGAAGTCCATTAGCTCCTCACACTTGTTGTCGGAGGTGAGGGTGGAGGAACAGGGGTTTAAGAAGACGGTTAGCAGTGGAGAATAGAAGCTGGGGTTTATCTTTGAGGATGAGGGCGAGTGTGAGGGGTGGCTTGTGAGATGGGGTATGATAATGTAGATAGAGAGGGATGGGTGGAGGTGCAAGGTATGTTGGTGTGATTAAGGATGTGCAGGAGTAGAGTTGGGAAGGCAGAGTGATGGGGATGTGATGAGAGGCAGGATGAAGATGAAGGTGAGTGTAGCTTTGGACTCGCCTTTCCTGATCTAATAAGATCGTTGAAGCATTTGCGGCACTGCACCCAGGTCCTCCTCAATACATCCCTGCTGTTGACCACCTCGGCTATCTGGAGCCAAGCTCCTTCGGTTTGGTGGGGAGGTCTCTTCTGCCCACTGGCAGGGAAGAGGACCTCCCTGTGTTCAGTGACTCCCTCCACAAGCTTCCAAAAGGCATTTGACAACGTGCCACACAAAAGATTATTGCTTAAGATAAAAAATCACGGGATTGGGGGTAATATTCTGGCATGGATAGAGGATTGGCTATCTAACAGACGGCAGAGAGTTGGGATAAATGGTTCATTCTCAGACTGGCAATCAGTAACTAGTGGTGTTCCGCAGGGGTCAGTGCTGGGTCCCCAACTCTTTACAATCTATATTAACGATTTGGAGGAGGGGACCGAGTGTAACATATCAAAGTTTGCAGATGATACTAAGATGGGGGGGAAAGTAGTGAGTGAGGAGGACATAAAAAACCTTCAAGGGGACATAGACAGGCTAAGTAAGTGGGCAGAGATTTGGCAGATGGAATACAATACTGGAAGGTGTGAGGTTATGCACTTTGGCAGGAAAAATCGTAGAGCAAGTTATTATCTTAATGGCAAGAAACTGGAAAGTACTGAAGTACAAAGGGATCTGGGGGTCCTGGTGCACGAAACTCAAAAGGTTAGTATGCAGGTGCAGCAAGTGATTAAGAAGGCCAATGGAATGTTGGCTTTCATTGCTAGGGGGATAGAATATAAAAATAGGGAGGTATTGCTTTAGTTGTACAAGGTATTGGTGAGACCGCACCTGGAATACTGCATACAGTTTTGGTGTCCATACTTAAGAAAAGACATACTTGCTCTCGAGTCAGTACAAAGAAGGTTCACTCGGTTAATCCCGGGGATGAGGGGATGGACATATGAGGAGAGGTTGAGTAGATTGCGGCTCTACTCATTGGAGTTCAGAAGAATGAGAGGTGATCTTATTGAAACATATAAGATTGTGAAGGGGTTGGATCGGGTGGATGCGGGGAGGATGTTCCCGATGATGGGTGAAACTAGAACTAGGGGGCATAGTCTTAGAATAAGGGGCTGCTCTTTCAAAACTGAGATGAGGAGGAACTACTTCACTCAGAGGGTGGCAGGTCCATGGAATATGCTGCCCCAAAAAGCTGTAGAAGCTACATCATTACATAAATTTAAAACAGAAATAGACAGTTTCCTAGAAGTAAAGGGAATTAAGGGTTACGGGGAGCGGGCAGGAATTTGGACATGAGTCTAGGTTTGGATCGGACATGGCCCTGTGGGTAGCGGAGCGGGCCCAGGGGCCGTGTAGCCTGATCCTGCTGCTATTTCGTGTGTCTAATTCTGTTAGATTCAGGAGATGGTTCTGTGATAGTAGATTTGAGGTTAGGATCAGATCAGCCATGATCTTATTGAATGGCGGAGCAGGCTCGAGGGGCCGATTGGCCTACTCCTGCTCCTATTTCTTATGTTCTTATCTTATCAAACACACTGGGGGGAATTTTAACCTTAAAAAACAGGTGGGTTGGGGGCGTGTGGGAGGTTAAAGTGTTAAAAATCTGAATTCTGACCAAATCCCGCCCACTTCCTGTTTTAACAGGGGCGGGACAGGTGGGGGTTGGGGGGGGAACAGGCAGCCAATCCACTGCCAGGAGATGGGTCATTCATTTAAATATTATAATGAGGCTGGAAGCCTTTATTTAACCTCCATTTTGATTATAACTTTAGCTGGATTGAGAATTGGTTAACAGACAGAAAACAAAGAGTAGGGATAAACAGGTCTTTTTCAGGATGGCAGGTTGTGATTAGTGGGGTACCGCAAGGATTGGTGCTTGGGCCCCAGCTATTCACAATCTATATCAATGATTTGGATGAGGGGACTAAATGTAACATTTCCAAATTTGCTGATGATACAAAGCTAGGTGGCAGTGTCAGTTGCGAAGAGAATGTGAAGAGGCTTCAAGGGAATCTCGACAGGCTCAGTGAGTGGGCTGTAGGATTCACAAAATTCTGGGACCCCCTACTCAATAGACATGTGTCTGGAATTTTAAAAGGAACTGTGTTGGACCTTTTGGAGGAGAAATGTGGACAGAAATATCTCGCTATTAGGCGCCTTTGGATTGAGTTTGGACATTTTAAATTGTATGCTGGGTCTGCACAGGGAAATGGGATCCTTATAGGACTGCTAACCCACCTGGGAGGCAGGCCCCCAGGGAGACATTAGCAGTCTAACAAAAGCCCACTTTCCAGGGACCCAGATACATATATAATTTATTGGGCCAGTAATTCCTGTCCCAACGCGTGAGTACGGTCGGGGTACTCAAGCGTCTGGCCGGAGGAAATGCTGGTTTTCAGCATGCACAGCGCATGCGGGGAAAACCGGCATTTCCTGCCCTCTGAACGAAGGGGTTCAGAGGCAGAACGCGTGCGACTGCACAGGCAGCGTGTGCGCAGTAAAATTCCTTTTTTTTTCAGTGTTGTGCGCGTGTAAAGGCCTCCGGTCTTTACGCGTGGAAAAACAAGACGTAAGTATTTCGTTTTTCAGGTAAGTGGGCTTTTAGTACAATGTAGAAATTTTTTTTCCACAGGTTTGTTATTTTTAAAGAATTTACAGGATGGTAAGTTTAGTTTTAGACCCTATTTTTTAAAAATTTATTTTTTTCAAAAAATTGATTACTTGTTTAAAACATTAAAAAAAAACTTATTTATAGTTATTATAATCAGTGGGATGTTTTTTTAAATTTTATGTAAAGTTAAAGTAGTGTTTTGGCAGCCCATACATTTCATGAGTTTGACAGCTCTTACTGTCAAACTCATGAATAAGTTTCCCCTCCCCTGATTGGTTGCACAGTGCTCACCTGATCCCAGCCGGCACACCGCACTAACTACGCTGCTGGATCAGGTTAGCACAGCGCGCCGACAGCTGAACCGGGCCTGTGAAAGGAAATGCAAGCAGGCCCGGGCTTCAGATGTCGGCACGCAGGGTGAGTGCAGATCGGGGGCTTGCACGCGCGGCAAGCTCCCGATCTAATTTCAGGGCCAATAGTTCTTAAAACGGCTATACAGAAAATCCCTGGCATCAGCAAAACACACAATGGACAGTATCAAAACCTGATTACATTCTAACAGCACCATTCAAAAACCCCATCAACATCTTTGGGAATCTTGTATCATGCTAATGCTCAATCAGCCCACCAAAATTCTCACAAAGGGATCACATCAGAGTTGATCAGCCTGCCAAAATTGCACAAAAGGGAGTCATCTAAAATCAATTGTGCACCCGAGTTTTGGCGCAAAAGTTTAAGCAGCCTCTCGGGTATAACTGGGGGCTTGTTAGTAGCTAAAGAGTCCTCAACAGACAGGCTGAAGAGAGAGAATGCCGGCGGGCAGCAGCAGCAGCACACCGGAGCAGAAGAAACATACCCGAGAACACGCTGGAAAAGCACTTGGACTCTGGGCTCTTTGATTCTGGCTTTGAAACATCTAACTTGCCACACGAGGTTACAGCAACGCAACAAGAAAACCTAACAAGAAGCCTCGGAGTCACTGAAAGATCAACCATCATCCAGCGCTGACTCTAGGAAAAACTTGTTTACCATCAAAACGTCGACCAGTGCTAATACCGAAGACACCGCAACCAGCCAAGGAGTCCACAAGATTGAGGAGAGAGAGAAAGCGGTGTGCAACTGGTCTAAACTGTGGAGAAATCCTTTGGTGAGCATAGTCCCTGTAATTTCAGAGCCTAACTTAATTAGTGTAGTGGTGGGAGGTGTTTTTACAGGAAACTCTCGATTTACCGGCACCTAAATAACCGGAAATCTCTGTTAACCAGCAAAATTCAGGAGTAGGTTCAGGTAAGTTTTACTTCATATCAGTGGCCGTTTCTGGATCTGTGGCCGGGTTCCTGCACCTGTTGCTAAGCAACAGGGATGCTTGGATCTTGTGGCCAGGTTCCTGCACCTGTTGCTAAGCAACAGGGACGCTTGGATCTTGTGGCCGGGGTTCCTGCACCTGTTGCTAAGCAACAAGGACGCTTGGATCTTGTGGCCGGAGTTCCTGCACCTGTTGCTAAGCAACAGGGAAGCCTGGATTTGTTGCTGTGTACGGAGCTCTCGTACCTTTTACTATCTCTCTCTGTAATCCAGACTTTTTTATAAACCGGCACCACGCCGGTCCCGTTGGTGCCGGATAAAAAAGAGTTTCCTGTATTTTATTTTATTTTTTTCTCTCACTGCACAACCTCTGTACCCGTTGCGTATACGTTTTTGTTTAGTTAATTCGTGTGGTGTGCGATTTCTAAATAAAATATTTGTTCTTGCACCAAACAGTTGTCTGCCTACATCTATCATATCCCCTAAATAATTCCAAGCCCCAGAACCAGGGAGTGGGACGATTCGAACCGTCAAGGTCAATTTAAAAGGCCGACAAACCCACCACCCCCTACATAATGGCAAGCCAGGTAGGAGCTTGGTACAAAGGATGTGAGGGTGTAGACTTGATTCTGGTGGAAAGAACAAAAATGGAGGAAAGAATCTCCGAATAGGTATTTAAGAAAGTAAATATTACCAAAAAGTGGGTCATAAGCCTGTTACGGGCTGAGCGTCCAGTGGGCACAGCTGCTAAGTGGACCGAGAGCAAGGACCATAAAAGGCCAATAGAGAAGGCTATTTGGTTGGTCTTCTACCAAAGACAGATCCAGTTGCTGGATAGGAAGGTCAAGAAATTGATAGCAGAGCTCCGGGAATCCGAAGAGCACTCAGCCGTAAGGGTTATGGCGGGGGAGAAAATGTTTGAGGAATTAACTAAACAAAAGCATATCGGGTTACAGCTAGAAGAGACCCACAGGAATAAGTCGGACTATTTCCAATGCCAAGTAACAGAGGCAAAGGGGAATGAGCTAGTGCTGCGGGGGGAAAATGCCCGCCTAACAAAAGTAATAAGAGAACAGGAGGAGAGGATACGGGATGTGCAGGCAGCCTATAAAGTAGCCAGTAGCAAGGGCTTCGGGGTGGAGGATCACGGGCCCTGTGAGGCCAAGGTAAAAGGTTTAACCCAGGCCCTATCTAATGCTAAGGGGATGGTATGCCTGATAAGCCCAAGCGCTCCTAAGGGAGATGTGCAGGAGCGAGGGGGATAGAGTGGCAGAAAGGGACATCCAACCACCACCTGCAGCCCTACTGAGGTTAAGCCTGGCAGTACAGAGAGAGAGCGGCACTGAGGAAATACAAGGGGTGTCAGGACCGGGGCCGATGTGCCCGATCCGACAACAAAAGTATGGTGCCGGCAACGGTGGTCAGGGACAAGGGGCCCTGGAGAGCCAATTTGTAATTCCCCATGGAACCCAGCAGCTCCGGGCAATGGTAGCTCATTTAGAAAAGTTAACCCCTCAAGGGGACCCCTCGGTCCATTTTATGGACATAGAGCAGGCAGCCAGTATAAATGGCTGCGATGAGGCTAAACAGGCTAAAATGCTGCTTTTCTCCTTGGATCGCAAGGTATACCAGGCCCTCTCTGCAGATAGCAAGAGGGGGCAGAGCACATACGCTGCGATCCAAGAAGAGGTGTTAGAGGTTCTGGGCCTAAAGGATGGAAGTCTGTTTTCCCGGGTCGAGAAGACCCTGCAACAGGCAGATGAAACCCCACAGGCTTTCGCAGACAGGCTGTGGCCCGTCTACGAGAGAGCATGTGGAGGAGATCTCGACCGGGAACACCTGGACCGGGAACCAACAGCTCGCTGGCTTCACAGCCTAGTGGCTCACTGCCTGCCATGAGTAAAGGCTAAAGCCGAGCTGTGGTTCGACCCCTGAGACCCCACCCCACCGGCTACCGACCATAGAGCACATATACCAGAAACGCTGTCTACGGAAGTCACGGTCCATCATCAAAGACCCTACCCACCCCAGCCACAGTCTGTTCGCCCTCCTGCCATCTGGGAGACGCTACAGATGCATTCGCACCCGTACGACCAGATTTAGGAACAGCTTCTTTCCCAGGGCTGTCATCCTACTGAACTCCACAAATAAACTCTAAAGCCTGCACATCTGCCAATGCACTTTATTATGGTTATGTTTATGTTAATATACTACAAGCCAAATGTATGTTGCATGTTTAAATGTCTTGATCCAAATGTACACTCTCGGGAGCCGCAAGCCTACATTTCGTTGTACTGCACTTGTGCACTAACAATGACAATAAAAGTTGATTTTGATTTGATTTTGAGTCAGTGGTTAGACTGTTAACTCTGGCTTACCGGAACGGCAGAGGGGCAGTTGAGGCTCCACAAAAAGGAAAGGTCCACGAGATCCGGCCCAGTAATTCCAGGAGAGAATGGCACCAGGAAGGGGGGAGCCCTTCCGATTCAAAGAGTACGTGCTATGAGTGCGGCAAAAGTGGACACTGGCGGAAGAATTGCTGAAATCCTTGGAAAGATAGGGCAGAAAAGGAATCCTCGCCCTTAAAGGATTTCCCTGCCACAAAGAGCCGGGCCTGTGGCACACAATCCCTCTGGCAGTTTCGATGAGATTGTGGCCACGCTCCGAACTATGATAACGGGCTCAGGGAAGGTAGCTGTAGCCACCGGCGCAACCCCATCTGCCCCACCTAATCCTGATCCATGACTAGAGCCAGCGCAGCCTGTATACCTGTGCCCTTTACACTATGATGAGTGGAAACGGCCTTGCATGAAGATGGAGGTGGAGAGGGTTAAAGGGACCTATCTGCTAGACACTGGTGCTTCCAGCACCATTGTCTATGCGGATAACCCAACCACCTCACCTCTGTCGAACGGAGTCCCGTATTCCTTGGTAGGGTTCACAGGTAATGAGCAGGCTGGCTCGTTCTCTATTCCACTATCAATTAACTTAGGAGCACTCCACACCAAGTGGAAGTGTGTCCTAATGAAGTGGGAGAAAGAGGGAACAGGGATCCTAGGCGCAGATTTCATTATTGGCCACAAGGTCCTAGTTGACCTCAGAAATCATTGTCCATGGGGAGCGGTGTGCACGGGGGAAGAGAAAGAGAAAGAAGTTGTAGTGATCCCGGGGATACAAGGCAAAGGGACTCTATGCACGGTAAAGCCAAAAGAAGGCTATGACCTTGAGTTACTGGTAAGCAGTACCCCCAGAGAGTATCGGGCGTTTGTGCGGGCAAATCGCCACCCACAAGCATGATTGTGGAAGGGTAACAGGGGTCGAGGTTAGCGTAGATGGGGATCCCATGGCCAGGCCCCAAAAACAGTATAAGTTCCCTAGGGAGGCGGAGGCAGACCTGGAGATTGCCCTGGGTTCCCTAGTCACACAGGGAGTGTTGAGGCCGATAGCTACCCATGTGAACTCATCACTTTGGCCGGTTAGGAAACCGGACAATTCGTGGAGAGCCACTGTGGACTACCGGGTCCTCAACCGCAATATCCCAGCCTGCGCGCCCACGGTCGCTGCAGTTGCCAACCTAATTGGAAGCATATCTGCTGCACCTTCACAGTGCTGGATATCTCAAACGGTTTTTGGTCCATCCCGTTAAAGAGAGGGGACCAGTACAAATTTGCTTTTACCTTCAAGGGCCAGCAATACACGTGGAACTGCCTTCCCCAGGGGTTTCATAACAGCCCCAGTATATTCCACCAATGCATGGCCAATTGTCTAAAACACTTCAGCAAGCCCCAGCAGTTGGTACAGTATGTGGATGACCTCCTATTCACTGACAAGGGTGAGGAGCACGGGCCACTGCTGGCTGAACTGCTGGAACTGCTAAAGGAAGAGGGTTTTAAAGTCAACCCAAAGAAGGCGCAGATCGGCCAGCTAGAAGTAAAATTCCTGGGGCTGACTGTGCGCGCAGGCGAGAGGGCAATAGATAAGGCCAGGAGAGAAGCAGTGCAGGAATTGCCGGCCCCTCGTTCTGTTACCGGAGTAAGATCTTTCCTAGGGCTCACCGGTTATTGCAGGGATTTCATTGAGGACTACGCAGCCACAGCAACCCCCCTACTCCGACTCCTTCACAAAGGAGTGGAGTGGGACTGGGATAAAAACTGCGGGGAGGTGTTCACTCAATTAAAAAAAAATCTGTAAACCGCGCCAGCTTTGGGGGCTATTGATGGGGACGAGGAGTTTTTCCTGGAAGTAGCAGCCAGTGGGGATAGCCTGAGCGCGGTGCTGCTTCAGGAGCGACATGGCCAGCTCAGACCGGTGGTCGACTCCTCCAGGGTCCTCACCGAAGTGGAGAAGGCATACTCCAACTGTGAGAGACACCTCCTTGCCACTCATTGGGCGGTAAAAAGATCCCTTATTTTTACAGGGGGGTCTCCAATTACGCTCCTCACTCATCACACGCCCACCCAAATGCTCCTAGATGGGAGAATTAAAGACGGGACAGTGAGCAGTGCCCGCATTGCTTGCTGGACCCTACTTCTCTCCCAAATGGACTTAAAGGTGAAAGGTCTTTGTGAGCCTAAACTAGCGGCCAACATGATCTACTCAGGGGTGGCCCATAGGTATGATAGCAAAATACTGCAGATGTTGGAAATCCAAAATAACAACAGAAAATGCTGGAAAAACTCAGCAGGTCAGGCAACATCCGTGGAGAGAAATTTGAATTGACGTTTCGGGTCGAACCCTTCTTCAAAACTGGAAAGAACAGAAACTGGATCGAAGGCAGGGCTGCGATCGGACAAAAGAATAAAAGAAACAAAAGAAGTAAAAGAGATTAGAAGCTAGACGAGATGGTAATAGGCCCATAGGTGTTCCATAGAAGGGGTATGGGATGTCGATGTAGGATTTTGGGCCGGGATACATCCCACAGGCCGTGAAATCTACGCTGACGATCTCCAGCACAGTGTCAGCAGGCGAGCGACTCACGGGCTGCGGGATCTATGACCCACGGACAGGCATTGCCCTGGCGATTAAGCTCCTGAGCACCATGAGCGCCCAGCATGCCGAACTGTCGGTGGTGTATGTTGTGACCCACCCCGAGGAGTTCCCTACCCCGTACACGATTTCTTCAGATAGCATGTTTACCTGCAATTCGTGTACAGAATACCTGGCCATCTGGTCCCGTCGCGGGTATTCATCTGTGGATGGGAAACCCCTAGCAACCAAACTGTTGCTGGAGAGAATCATGCGGGCTACAGGCAGTGAAGGGCAGGTGTGTATACATAAGGTAAAGGCCCACTCAAAGGCCGAACCCCGTGGGGAGGGTAACCAGCAGGCAGACACCCTAGCTAAAGAGGATGCTCGTACGGGCAGTTTCTGGGACCCGTACAATTTAGGACCCGTGGCAGCAATTGGGGGCAGAGACCGGACACAAGGGAGTGCAGGGGTAGCATTGGCCCCGGACCTGAAAACGGTTCAGGGCAGGACTCCGCCCTGAGATCTGTTTTGAGTTTGCTCGCCAAGGGGGAGAAGGTAGAGGGTCCATACAGCGTGGCTAAAGTGGCCGTAAAGGAAGGCATGTTGTTTCATGGGGATCAGTGGATTGTTCCGCAGCAGCACCAAAGGGAATTCCTCCAACTGGCCCACGAGGGTCCAGGGGCCGGACACCCCGAACCTGAGACTATCTGGCAACGGGTGGAACAGGCAGGGTGGTGGCCGGGACTCAGGGAGGATGTCCGGTAGTTTTGCTCGGAGTGTTTGGTGTGTGCAGCCAACAACCCTGACCCCCAGAAAAGGAAGGTGTCCATGGGGCATATCAGAAGGGTAGAGGGACCATGGCAGTCGATTCAGATCGACTACATTGGGCCCCTAACCACCGCCCAGGGAGGATACAAATACTGCCTGGTTTTGGTAGGTGTTTTCTCCAAGTGGGTGGAAGCCTTCCCGTGCCGCACAGCGACCGCACTAGGCACAGCTAGAATTTTAGTTAGGGAAGTGTTCTCCCAGTGGGGACTTCCACAGTATGTGGAGTCCGACCAGGGAAGTCATTTTACCGGGAAGGTGATGCAGGCCACCCTTAAGGTGCTCGGCATCGAGGGGAAATGGCATGTCGCCCACAACCTGCAGTCATCGGGCCCTGTGCAGCAACTGAATCGGACTATAAAGGAGAGGCTGCAAAAGGAGACGGGAGACTTACCCAAGGCATGGGTGGAGGTCTTGCCGTTGGTCCTAATGGGGGTCAGGGCCAGCCCATCAAAAAGCACGGGGTATTCCCCGCACGAGCTTATGACTGGCCGGACCATGCGAACTCCCACCCATGTGCTAGCCCCGGTGCTTACTGAGGGCCAACTCAGGGAAGTGGGCTTCACTAAGAATCTGTTTGAGCACCTCAAACAGATTCACTGGCAGGCTGCTGGTAACATGGGGGGGCAGCACAGGAGTAACCGATTGCTGTTGGAACTCCGTAGACACCACGAATGGGCGGTAGGGGATCAGGCGATGGTGAGGAACTTTGTGCGGGTAGGTGTTTTTGAAGCACTGTACGTGGGGCCATACAATATTGTTGATAAAGCAAGCCCCATGGTGTAAGCTGTCAAATTGCCCCGCCGCACAAAATGGTTCCACATCAACCAGTGAAAGCTGTACAACCCAGAGTCAGCTAAGCGCAAAGGGCCCTCCTCAGGACAAGGGCCCCCAGCCGGCAGCCTCCGACTGGGGGGGAGCCGCAGGGGTAGTGGGGGCGACTCACAGGCCATACAAGTAGGGGCCATGAGCTGCATTGCTGGAGGGGCTGTCCCAACTATAATTTGGGACTCGGAGGCCTTAGAAGAACCTTCCGTACCCCGCAGCCCAGGTTCCCATGGTCCCCTACGCTACGATACAGACTGCTCCGTCCTGAGAGGGACTCCAGGAAGCAAAGACTGTGGAAGGCGGGAGCAGTCCCACAGGACATAGGTTCTGACTATGGGGAACCAACAGGGGAGATAGTAGTCCCACTAGCTTTAGGGTTAGGCGCGGTTCACTGCATAGAGGGAAGGGCCATCCCGCCTATGGTATTGGACTCGGAAAAACCCCCGAGTACCGACCCCGTGAGAAGAAGTAGCCGAGTCTCACGGCCTAGGACATAGAAACATAGAAGATTGGAGCAGGAGTAGGCCCCTCGAGCCTGCTCCACCATTCAATGAGATCATGTCTGATCATCCAAATTCAGTACCCCGTTCCTGCCTTCTCCCCATATCCCTTGATCCCTTTAGCCTTAAGAAATGTATCCAACTCCTTCTTGAATATATTTAATGAATTGGCCTCCACTGCCTTCTGTGGTAGAGAATTCCACAGGTTCACCACTCTCTGGGTGAAGAAATTCCTCCTCATCTCAGTCCTAAATGGCTTACCCCTTATCCTTGGACTATGACCCCTAGTTCTGGACTCCCCCGCCATCGGGAACATCCTTCCTGCCTGACAGAATTTTATAGGTTTCGATGAGATCCCCTCTCAATCTTCTAAACTCCAGTGAGTACAAGTCCAATCGACCCAATCTCTCTTCGTACGTCATTCCTGCCATCCCAGGTATTAGCCTGGTGAATCTTCGCTGCACTCCTTCCATGGCAAGAACGTCCTTCCTCAGATAAGGCGACCAAAACTGCACACAATACTCAAGGTGCGGTCTCACCAAGGCCCTGTACAACTGCAGCAAGACATCCTTGTTCCTGTACTCGAACCCTCTTGCTACGAAGGCCAACATACCATTTGCCTTCTTAACCGCCTGCTGCACCTGCATGCTTACCTTCAGCGACTGGTGCACAAGAACACCCAGGTCTCTTTGCACTTCCCCTTCTCCCAATCTATTGCCATTCAAATAATAATCTGCCTTCCTGTTTTTGCCACCAAAGTGGATAACCTCACATTTATCTACATTATAGTGCATTTGCCATGTTTCTGCCCAATCACCCAACCTGTCCAAATTGTACTGGAGTTTCACAACATCCTCCTCACAGCATACCCTCCCACCCAGCTTTGTGTCGTCTGCAAATTTGGAGATACTACATCCAATTCCCTCGTCCAGATCATTAATATATATTGTGAACAGCTGGGGTCCTAGGACCGATCCTTGCTGTACCCCACTAGTCACTGCCTGCCACTCGGAAAATGACCCGTTTATTCCAACTCTTTGCTTCCTATCTGCCAACCAGTTCTCTATCAAAGTCAATACCTTGCCCCCAATCCCATGTGCCTTAATTTTGCACGCTAATCTCTTATGCGGGACCTTATCGAAAGCCTTCTGAAAGTCCAAATACACCACATCCACTGGTTCTCCCTTATCTATTTTACCAGTTACATCCTCAAAAAATTCCAGTAGATTAGTCAAGCACGATTTACCTTTTGTAAATCCATGTTGACTTTGTCCAATCCTGTCGCTGCTTTCCAAGTGCTCTGCTATTACATCTTTTATAATGGACTCTAGCATTTTCCCCACTACCGATGTCAGGCTTACTGGTCTATAATTCCCCGCTTTTTCTCTACCACCTTTTTTGAATAGTGGGGTAACATTAGCTACCCTCCAATCCATGGGTACTGTTCCAGAGTCTATCGAGTTCTGGAGGATGACCAGCAATGCATCTGCTATCTCCAGGGCCACTTCCTTAAGTACCCTAGGATGTAGATTATCAGGCCCTGGGGATTTATCGGCCTTCAATCCCGTCAACTTCCCCAACACCATTTCCCTACAAATACTGATTTCTTTCAGTTCATCCCCCTCATTAGTCCCTATGTTCCCCGACATCTCTGGGAGGTTATTTGTGTCCTCCTTTGTGAAGACAGAACCAAAAGGACGCCATGGTCCCCGGTACAAATGCTGCCCAGATACCACAGAAGGCACAGGACATCCAGGATGTAACCTGGCCACCCGGAGACTTTGGTTTAAGTTAGTATCTAAGTTAAAGAGGTTTTGAGTTTTTTATTTTTTTATAGAAGTGTGTAACCTGAATGTTTGGTTAATGTGTAACTGACCTCCTGGCTGTAAGGTACGCCTAGGGGAGTGTAAGTAAAATTTTGTGATGTTTGAGTCTACTCTGAAAGTGTGTAATGTACCTTGAAGAATCTGTGTTGTATATTGAATGTATAACTGTGGGCGGGGGGGGTCGGATCGGATCCCCTCGGCCAATGGAACTTGTAACACAAAAGGCATACTTGATGTACTGTATTCGTGAGGGAAATGTAATGTTTTGAGTTTTTTTTTACAATTACTAGGTAATTGAGGGAAGGTTCGGCTCTGGGATATTGGGAATTTTGTTCCCCAACGGTGACACTATAAGGGAATAGTGCCAAAGGCGGGACAATTATGTAGGGGGTGGTGGGTTTGTCGGCCTTTTAAATTGACCTTGACGGTTGAAATCGTCCCACTCCCTGGTTCTGGGGCTTGGAATTATTTAGGGTATGTGATAGATGTAGGCAGACAACTGTTTGGTGCAAGAACAAATATTTTATTTAGAAATCGCACACCACACAAATTAACTAAACAAAAATGTATACGCAACGGGTACAGAGGTTATGCAGTGAGAGAAAAAAAAACAAAACAAAATAAAACCACCTCCCACCACTACACTAACTAAGTTAGGCTCTGAAATTACAGGGACTATGCTCACCAAAGGATTTCTCCACAGTTTAGACCAGTTGCACACTGCTTTCTCTCTCCTCAATCTTGTGGACTCCTTGGCTGGTTGCGGTGTCTTCGGTATTAGCATTGGTCGACGTTTTGATGGTAAACAAGTTTTTCCTAGAGTCAGCGCTGGATGATGGTTGATCTTTCAGTGACTCCGAAGCTTCTTGTTAGGTTTTCTTGTTGCGTTGCTGTAACCTCGTGTGGCAAGTTAGATGTTTCATAGCCAGAGTCAAAGAGCCCAGAGTCCAAGTGCTTTTCCAGCGTGTTCTCGGGTATGTTTCTTCTGCTCCGGTGTGCTGCTGCTGCTGCCCGCCGGCGCTCTCTTCAGCCTGTCTGTTGAGGACACTTTAGCTACTAGCAAGCCCCCAGTTATACCCGAGAGGCTGCTTAAACTTTTGCGCCAAAACTCGGGTGCACAATTGATTTTAGATGACTCCCTTTTGTGTGATTTTGGCAGGCTGATCAACTCTGATGTGATCCCTTTGTGAGAATTTTGGTGGGCTGATTGAGCATTAGCATGATACAAGATTCCCAAAGATGTTGATGGGGTTTTTGAATGGTGCTGTTAGAATGTAATCAGGTTTTGATACTGTCCATTGTGTGTTTTGCTGATGCCAGGGTTTTTCTGTATAGCCGTTTTAAGAACTATTGGCCCTGAAATTAGATCGGGGGCTTGCCGCGCGTGCAAGCCCCCGATCTGCACTCACCCTGCGCGCCGACATCTGAAGCCCGGGCCTGCTTGCATTTCCTTTCACAGGCCCGGTTCAGCTGTCGGCGCGCTGTGCTAACCTGATCCAGCAGCGTAGTTAGTGCGGTGTGCCGGCTGGGATCAGGGGAGGGGAAACTTATTCATGAGTTTGACAGTAAGAGCTGTCAAACTCATGAAAAGTATGGGCTGCCAAAACACTACTTTAACTTTACATAAAATTAAAAAAAACATCCCACTGATTATAATAACTATAAATAAGTTTTAAAAAATGTTTTACAGGCAAGAACTATTAAAATATGTATGTATCTGGGTCCCTGGAAAGTGGGCTTTTGTTAGACTGCTAATGTCTCCCTGGGGGCCTGCCTCCCAGGTGGGTTAGCAGCCCTATAAGGATTCCATTTCCCTGTGCAGACCCAGCATACAATTTAAAATGTCCAAACTCAATCCAATAGGCCCTAGTTTAGTCCAAAGGTGCCTAATAGTGAGATATTTCTGACTACATTTCTCCTCCAAAAGGTCCAACACAGTTCCTTTTTAAATTCCAGACACATGTCCATTGAGTAGGGAGTCCCAGAATTTTGTGAATCCTACAGGCGAGAACGTGGCTGATGGAATATAATGTGGATAAATGTGAAGTTATCCACTTTGGTAGAAAAAACAGAAAGGCAGAGTATTTCCTAAATGGTGAAAGATTGGGGAATGCAGATGCTCAAAGGGACCTGGGTGTCCTTGTACATGAGTCACTGAAAGTGAACGTGCAGGTGCAGCAAGCCATTAGGAAGGCAAATGGTATGCTGGCCTTCATTACAGGAGGATTTGAGTACAGGAGTAAAGAAGTCTTACTCCAATTATATAGGGCCTTGGTGAGACCACACCTGGAGTACTGTGTACAATTTTGGTCTCCTTACCTAAGGAAGGATGTACTTGCCATAGAGGGAGTGCAACGAAGGTTCACGAGATTGATTCCTGGGATGGCGGGACTATCGTATGAGAAGAGATTGAGTAAACTAGGCTTGTATTCTCTTGAATTCAGAAGAATGAGAGGGGATCTTATTGAAGCATACAAAATTATTACAAGGCTTCATAGGATGGATGCTGGGAGAATGTTTCCCTTGGCTGGGGAGTCTAGAACCAGGGGCCACAGCCTCAAGATAAAGGGTAGGCCATTCAGGACTGAGTTGAGAAGAAATTTCTTCACACAGAGGATGGTGAATCTTAGGAATTCTCCAACCCAGAGGGCCGTGGAGGCTCAGTCATTGGGTATATTCAAAACAGAAGTCGATAGATTTCTGAGTAGTAAGGGCATCAAGGGATATGGCGATAGGACTCGTGAATGGAGTTGAGGCAGAAGATCAGCCATGATCTCATTGAATGGCGGAGCAGGATCGAGGGGCGGAATGGCCTACTCCTGCTCCTATTTCTTATGTTCTTATGGTCGGGTTTACCTCACCTTGTGAAACCGGCCAGCTAATGCAAGGCGGGGACTGGACTGTTGGATCCAGGAGGTAATTGTCTTTACACTTTCCCCCTGGATCCAGCGTCCCTGCCTCACCCACCCCCCGCAATCAGAAACTCCCCCACGAGGTCCGAACACCGGCCCCTCCCCACCCTCCGTGCTGATCCCGGCCCCCGATCCTCTTCCGACCATGCCCCCCACCGTGGCCCCTGGCCGCCACCCGCCCCCACATGATCCCTCCCTCCCTCCTCTCTGTGGCCTTGTGCCGCAGGCCTACCTGGCTGGAGCCAGCCAGCCTCTCAATCTGGCTGGCTGCGGGTGGGAAACTGAGGCTTTCTATGCAGATCAGGCCCTGCTGTTAAATTCCCCGCAGACGTTGCCGAATTTAATGGCAGGGCCTGAGGGAAACCTGTTCTCCCGGGTTTCCTGACCGCTTCGGAGTTCTCCCACCCCCAACCTGCCTTCCCCATTAAAATTCAGTCACTGTCAGTCATCTGGTGATTGCAGATTGTCCACAGAATCCCGGATGAGGAGTGCATATAAATAAGGGAGAATCATGCTTTTAAAATTGAATAAAATTCATAAATGAACTAACAAGTTGGTCAAGTCATGCACGAGTTGTTTGAATTTCAGGTGAAAGCAAAAGCAGTTTGCTCTGGTAAAAAAATCGCCTGTCAGTTCTTTCCATCAGTAGTGTGAGTATCATTTTTCGGGGAGTTGATCCACTCTGCCCTGTTAAAACTTGCATGATAATGTAACCTGAGGATGTAATAATAATGCCCCTTTGTCACCGGAAAGCAATATTGTAACTCTTGCACGTTTACTTCTTCAATCTCTGAAAATGGACCGAGCAAGCACTTGGTGAGACAAAGGTAGTTATGAATCATTAAACTGTTTTATTTCACAGCATGCAAATATACCGAGCTTTAATAGTGATATAGACCCAAGGCATTTCACAGGAACATTATCAAACATAATTTGACACGAGCCACATAAGGAGATCTTAGGGAAGGGCAGGAAAGAGGTAGGTTTTAAGGAGCATCTTAAAAGAGGAGAGAGTGGTAGGAGGCAAAGATGTGTGGGAAGACGTTTTGTTATTCCACTCAGCTTCACTTTGCTTCCCATACATACAAAAAGTCAAATTCATTATCTGCACTCATCTACATGCTGCCCCTTGGTGACATCATCCGAAAACACAACATCAGGTTCCACATGTACGCTGACGACACCCAGCTCTACCTCACCATCACCTCTCTCGACCCCTGCAGTGCCTTTGTTTTGCCACCCTGCTTGTTTGACATCCAGATATCCATTAAATAAATAAAGCCTGCCACAAACTCCGTTCCGTAGCCATCGACTCTGTCCCTCTCCCTGGTCACTGAGGCTGAACCAGACCATTTGCAACCTTGCTGTCCTATTTGACCCTATCTCTGTAACCTCCTCCAGCCCTACAACTCTACGAGATCTCTGCTTCCTCCAATTCTGACCTCTTGTGCATCCCCGATTTTCATCGCTGCACCATTGGCGGCCGTGCCTTAAGCTGCTTTGGCTCTAAGCTCTGGAATTCCCTCCCACACATCTTCACCTCTCTACCTCTCGCTCGTCTTTTAAGATGCTCCTTAAAACCTACCTCTTTCCTGCCCTACCCTAAGATCTCCTTACGTGGCTCGTGCCAAATTATGTTTGATAAAGCTCCTATGAAACGCCTTGGGAGATTTTACCAAGTTAAAGGCACTATATCAATGCACGTTGTTTTGTTATTCCACTCAGCTTCACTTTGCTTCCCATAAATAAAATAATGAACTTGTTCTATGTTGGTGAACTGCCTTACTCTTAATTTTAGAACTATCTTACTTCGCATTGAGTTTAAGCAGACTTTGCTAAGTGGCAGAAAAAGTCTTTTAAGTGCATTTACTGAATTTTAGTGAGTAAATAAGTGAATTATTTGAAGTAAGTTTAATTTATTAGAGTAAATTAAGCTGTTGGGGAGTTGAAACTGGAAGTAGAATCCGGGTATAAAAAGGGGCGGGCTTAAAGCTGCAGGCTGAGTGCAATCACATTGAGTGCAATCACATTGAGGATAAATGGCAGATGCACTATAATGTGGACAAGTGCGAAGTTATCCACCTTGGGTGCAGGAACGGGAGGGCAAATTATTATTTAAATGGCAATAGATTGGGAGAGGGGGAAGTACAGAGAGACCTGGGTGTTCTTGTACACCAGTCACTGAAGGCGAGCATGCAGGTGCAACAGGCGGTCAAGAAGGCAAACGGTATGCTGGCCTTCATAGCAAAAGGGTTAGAATACAGGAACAGGGATACCTTGCTGCAGCTGTACAGGGCACTGGTGAGACCACACCTCGAGTACTGTGTACAGTTTTGGTCGCCTCATCTGAGGAAGGATGTTCTTGCCATGGAGGGGGTGCAGCGGCGATTCACCAGGCTGATACCAGGAATGGCGGGAATGACCTATGAGGAGAGACTATGTAGTTTAGGGATGTACACACTGGAGTTTAGAAGATTGAGAGGGGACCTCATAGAAGTGTATAAAATTCTGACAGGTCTAGACAGACTGGATGCAGAAGGAATGTTTCCCTTGGCGGGTGAGAACAGAACTAGAGGACATAATTTAAGGATAAGGGCTAAACCATTTAGGACAGAGATGAGGGGGAATTTCTTCACTCAGAGAGTGGTGAACCTGTGGAACTCATTGCCACAGAGGGCAGTGTACGCCAGCTCATTAAATATATTTAAGAGGGAATTAGATATATTTCTACGGGCAAAAGGGGTTAAGGGTTACGGAGAGAAGGCGGGGACGGGATACTGAATTAAAGGATCAGCCATGATCTCATCGAATGGCGGAGCAGGCACGAAGGGCCGAATGGCCTACTCCTGCTCCTATCTTCTATGTATCTATGTATCTATGTAAGTAGAGTTTGGTAAGTGGGAGGTGAGGGGGTGCTTGTTGCTCTGTTTTGCTTCCCTCTCTCGGGCTAATCCAACACTGCGGACATGGAGCAGTGAGACAATTCAACCGGATAGGTCCCCCAGACAGCTTCCATGAGGGAGGTTGGTGATCAACTGGTTGGTAGGTTCTCTTCCTTCTCTTCTATACCTTTTAAGTTGGTAAGTCCTATTAAATAGTGGTGTAATATTATCATCTATATCGGGGCAGAGGGTCTTCATAATTAATAATAAGAAATGTAATTAATTACACAGATATGGGTGAACAGGTGATGTGTCACTGTTGCGAAATGTGGGAGCTGGTGGACCCCATTGAGGCTCACGGTGATTACATTTGCGATAAGTGTTTGCTGCTGGAGGAACTCAAGCTCCATGTTAAAGAGCTTGAGACTGAGCTTCAGACACTGCGACACATCAGGGAGGGGGAGAAGTTCCTGGACTCTATGTTTCAGGGGGTGGTCACACCTATGAAATTAATTACTGCAGATGTAGTCCGTGGTCAGGGACAGGACGGTGTGACTATGAGTGAGGAAGGTACAGGGATCCAGGATGTAGTGCTGAAGGAGCCACAGCCCTTGCTCTTGTCAAGCAGGATTGAGGTTCTTACTCCCTGTGAGGGCAGGAGCGGGGACTGCAGGGAGGATGAGCAACCTGGCCACGGCACCATGGTGCAGGGGGCCATTCAAGTGGAGGGAGTAAAAAGAAATGTTGTAGTGGTAGGGGATAGTATCATTAGGGGGATAGATAGGGTTCTCTGCAGTCAAGAGCGGGAGTCCCTCTTCTGGGCTGGAAAGAAACTTGGAGTGGGAGGGGGAGGATCCAGTTGTCGTGGTCCATGTTGGTACAAATGACGTAGATAGGACAAGGAAGAAGGTTCTGTTAAAGGAGTATGAGCAGCTAGGGGTCAAATTAAAAAACAGAACCTCAAGGGTAATAATCTCTGTTACCTGAGCCATGAGCGAATTTGGCTAGGACAAATAAAATTAAAGAGTTAAATGCGTGGCTCAAAGACTGGTGTGGGAGAAATGGGTTTTGCTTCTTGGGACACTGGCACCAGTACTGGGACAGGAGGGAGCTGTTCCGTTGGGACGGACTCCACTTGGCCAGTGCTGGGACTAGAGTCCTGGCGAATCATATAACTAGGGCTGTAGAGAGGGCTTTAAACGAATTAGTGGGGGGGAGGTTTCTAGAGAGCAAATAACAGAAATGACAACGGAGAAGGTCATAGACTTAGGTAGCAGTGGGGAAATTAAAAAACAGAACGTGTCAGGAAGGGACAGAAGGTATGGAGTAAAAGGTAAAGTAGTAAAAGGGGAAAAAACAGGAACAAAGTGTCACAAAACATATTTGAAAGTTCTTTAGCTGAATGCACATAGCATTCGTAACAAAATGAATGAGTTAACGGCACAAATAACTACATATGGGTATGATCTTGTGGCCATTACAGAAACATGGCTGCAGGGTGACCATGACTGGGAATTAAACATACCAGGTTATTTAACAATCAGGAAGGACAGGCAGGAAGGGATGGAAGGTGGGGTGGTTATGTTAATAAAGGAAGGAATCACTATAATACAGATAAATGATATTGGATCAAAGGAGCAGGATAGTGAAACAGTTTGGGTAGAGATAAGGAATAATAAGGGGAAAAAACACTAGTGGGTGTAGTCTATAGGCCTCCGAACAGTTGCAACTCTGTTGGATGGAGTATTAATCAGGAAATAGTTGAGGCTTGTAATAAGGGAACAGCTATAATTATGGGGGATTTTAACTATCATATTAACTGGACAAATCAAACTGGGCAGAGCAGCCTTGAGGATGAGATCATTGAGTGTATTAGGGATGGGTTTCTTGAGCAGTATGTAACTGAACCGACCAGGGGGCAAGCAACCTTAGATTTGGTCCTGTGTAATGAGACAGGATTAATTAAAAATGTCCTAGTAAAGGACCCCCTTGGAATGAGTGATCATAACATGGTTGAATTCCATATTCAAGTAGAGGGTGAGAAGGTTGGATCTCAAACAAGCGTGCTGAGCTTGAATAAAGGAGACTATGAAGGTATGAGAGCGGAATTGATTAGAGTGGACTGGGAAAATAGATTCAAGGGTAAGACGGTACATGATCAGTGGTGTACATTTAAGGAGTTATTTTACAACTTCCAAAAAATATATATTCCACTGAGGAAAAAAGGGTGTAAAAGAAAAGATAGCCATCCGTGGCTAAGTAAAGTAATTAAGGATAGTATCCGACTAAAAACAAGGGCATATAAGGTAGCCAAATTTAGTGGGAAGATAGAAGATTGTGAAGTCTTTAAAAGACAGCAAAAAATAACTAAAAGATTGATTAAGAAAGGGAAGATAGATTATGAAAGTAAATTAGCAAAAAATATAAAAACGGATAGCAAAAGTTTCTATAGTTATATAAAAAGAAAAAGGGTGGCTAAAGTAAATGTTGGTCCCTTAGAGGATGAGACCGGGAAATTAATGGTGGGAAACATGGAGATGGCAATAACGCGGAACAAATATTTTGTATCAGTCTTTACGGTAGAGGACACTAAGAATATCCGAACACTAGACAAACAGGGGGCTCTAGGGGGAGAGGGGCTAAATACGATTAAAATCACTAAGGAAGTGGTACTTGGTAAAATAATGGGACTTAAGCCGGATAAATCCCCTGGACCTGATGGCTTACATCCTAGGGTCTTGAGGGAAGTGGCGGTAGGGATTGTGGATGCATTGGTAATAATTTTCCAAAAGTCCCTGGACTCAGCAAAGGTCCCGGCAGATTGGAAAACTGCTAATGTAACACCCTTATTTAAAAAGGGTAGTAGGCAGAAGGCTGGAAACTATAGACCTGTTAGCCTAACATCTGTGGTTGGTAAAATGTTAGAGTCCATTATTAAGGAGACAGTAACGGGACATTTGGATAAACATAATTTAATAGGACAAACTCAGCATGGTTTTATGAAGGGGAAGTCATGTTTGACAAATTTGCTGGAGTTCTTTGAGGAAGTAACATACAGGGTGGATAAAGGGGAACCAGTGGACGTAGTGTATTTAGACTTCCAAAAGGCATTTGACAAGGTGCCACACAAAAGATTATTGCTCAAGATAAAAAATCACAGGATTGGGGGTAATATTCTGGCGTGGGTGGAGAATTGGCTCTCTAACAGAAAGCAGAGAGTTGGGATAAATGGTTCATTCTCGGACTGGCAATCAGTAACTAGTGGTGTTCCGCAGGGGTCAGTGCTGGGTCCCCAACTCTTTACAATCTACATTAACGATTTGGAGGAGGGGACTGAGTGTAACATATCAAAGTTTGCAGATGATACAAAGATGGGAGGGAAAGTAGTGAGTGAGGAGGACATTAAAAACCTGCAAAGTGACATAGACAGGCTAAGTAAGTGGGCAGAGATTTGGCAGATGGAATACAATACTGGAAAGTGTGAGGTTATGCACTTTGGCAGGAAAAATCATAGAGCAAGTTATTATCTTAATGGCAAGAAACTGGAAAGTACTGTAGTACAAAGGGATCTGGGGGTCCTGGTGCACGAAACTCAAAAGGTTAGTATGCAGGTGCAGCAAGTGATCAAGAAGGCCAATGGAATGTTGGCTTTTATTGCTAGGGGGATAGAATATAAAAACAGGGAGGTATTGCTGCAGTTATACAAGGTATTGGTGAGACCGCACCTGGAATACTGCATACAGTTTTGGTGTCCATACTTAAGAAAAGACATACTTGCTCTCGAGTCAGTACAAAGAAGGTTCACTCGGTTAATCCCAGGAATGAGGGGATGGACATATGAGGAGAGGTTGAGTAGATTGGGACTCTACTCATTGGAGCTCAGAAGAATGAGAGGCGATCTTATTGAAACATATAAGATTGTGAAGGGGCTTGATCGGGTGGATGCGGTGAGGATGTTCCCAATGATGGGTGAAACTAGAACTAGGGGGCATAATCTTAAAATAAGGGGCTGCTCTTTCAAAACTGAGATGAGGAGAAACTTCTTCACTCAGAGGGTGGTAGGTTTGTGGAATTTGCTGCCCCAGAGAGCTGTGGAAGCTACATCATTAAATACATTTAAAACAGAAATAGATAGTTTCCTAGAAGTAAAGGGAATTAAGGGTTACAAGGAGCGGGCAGGAAATTGGACATTCATCCCCTTGAACCTGTTCTGCCATTCAATTAAATTATGGCTGATTTATATCTTAACTCCGAAGGTAGCAGTGCAGCAAAACTATTGGCTATAAGAAACTGAGCCACTGCATTTCTGCTTGCAGCCCAGGGCCGAGCCTCCTGTTCCTGCAGTATGCTGCTTTTTCTTCTCAGTCTAAGTGCAGTGTCGGCTTTCAGTCAAATTCACTATCGCCCCACCCATCCCCATCCAAAGGTGAAATCCAACAAACTAACTTGAAAATAACCCAGACTAAGTTCACGTGAATAGAGTTCTCTGCAGCAGCAATACGTATGAATGATCACTAGCTTGTTAAACTATATTTCATTATCTACAGCACATTGGTTCAAACACCCTGCCTAAATCTTAATCTAAATTTCCCAGCTTTGCTGTCCTGTGAATTTAACCCATGAGAGCTTAGTTTATCTCGCGGGTAGTATTTTTAACATATATTACACCAAGGTTTCCCTATGGCTGCATCGCCATATATCGTGAAACATGCCATCTGGTGGCCTTAAATCCCAATATATTTGTGTACAACAGGGAAAATCCACTTTTAAGTAGTTTAAATACAGTCTAGTTTTGAAATAGTAGGAGCAGACTGTATTTGGTTCTGACCTCCTAGGGGTTAAATTAAATAACCCCGAAAACGGGCACTGGGATTACGATGCGTAATTAACCTGCACCCGTTCACTGCAATGCAGGCAGATCGGCAACTTCGTGCTGCCGGTTCATTTTCACGATTGCTGCAGGCAGCCAGCGCTCCCCGTGCTGTTAACTGACACATGCATCAGCAGGGGGCCTAATATCGTCAGTGCCTAGCACTACTTAAAGCTAGCCTGCACCTCTTAAAGAGGGAAGTGCATCGTGGCTGGTGGTGGTGCTGAGACCATTCTGAATATTGTGCTGTGGAAGAATCAACAATGGCTGACCATGGAGTTTGCACCAATGTTTTTCTGCCCTGGAGATCTTGGTGGAAGAGGTGGAAATAAGGAGAGATGTCCTATATCTGCAGGCGGGCCAGAGGCCCTTAAGATACATGCTCAGAAGGCAGTGGCAAGAGATAGTGACAGAGGTCAATGCCAGGACCTGGATGCAGCGCAGGAAGAAGGTTAATGATCGGACATGAGTTGTCAAGGCGAATGAGTTCATCTTCAAATGGCATATCCTACCAACTGCATCACTAGCGCCATCCACTGCTCAATTCACTACACCCTCATCACCCACCTATCAATTAGTACACAACCCTTCAATTCATATGCTTTACTTCACCCTCGCACACTTAGCACTGTTGCAAGCCTAGCAGCCACAACTCACAGCTCGCACACAGTGACAGCTATTCAACCATGACAGCCACATCACCCATGTATATTGCAGGACACTCAGTGACACACTTACCTCTTCCTCGCAGGAGATGGTGGCGCATAACAGCAGGCAACAGGAAAGAACAGGAGGATGACGAGCACGCCTGCATATTTTAACCCCCATGGAGGAGCTAGTGCTGGTCATCATGGGAAGGGGTATCACTGAGGTTGTGGCCACTGGCAGCGCTGGAGGGATCGATGATGAGGGTATCTCTATACTTAATCCTCTCATCCCACTTCTCCCTCATCCCACAATATCTTCTGACTCACAAGCTGCAGATGGTGTAAGCACACACTTCTTCCTTTCTCCTCTCCCCTCATCACAATCCAACCCTTGTCCCTATTTCATTTTAGATAACAAAGAACTGGAACCTTCCCAGTCATTGGAGGAAGAGAAAGAAGACAGTGAAGATGAAGAGACACCATCACTCAATCTTACACTCAGCCAGCAGCTCAGATATTGACACTGCTTGTATTTTAGAGGCTAAGATAGTGGAGGGATCTGCACCTGGTGAGACACCGGGCAGGAGCCAGGGGAAGGGATAGTGCAGGTGCCAGCTTGCTGGAAGGTGAGATGTTGCTTGTATCTCCGGTAACAGCCTGGAAGGAGCCAGGTGCATAAAAGTTAAGAGCCAGTCACCTTGACAGCCACAGGCAATGATGCCCTTGCCCTACTTTGATGTAGCAGTTGTGGCTGCAGTAGTTGGCAGATTTCAGTCACGACCTCTTTTGTGAAGCACTCCTGCTTCACAATGGCCTACTCCTGCTCCTATCTCCTATCTTCTATGTAAGACATCTCAAGCATTGGTCCTCGCTGAAGCTGAGCTAAGAGAATTGCTCCCTAAAGAGCCTTGGCAGATATGGCCTCCTGCTGAGAGCATTTCTCCCCATCCTCCTCCTCCCTCCTCTAGCAGCTTGTCCTGCTCTGCGTGACCTCTGCTCATTCTCCCAGTGATGCTGAATGCCAGACCACCCATGTCTGGAAGCAACTGGTTTGAACACAAGCCTTTAAGTCACCAAAAAAGTACATCAGCACCAGCCAGACTATTCCCTGTAGACTGTTGAAACTTTAAACAGGCATGAAAAAGCATCCAAAATGCGTAGAATTGCAGCAACAGCCAGAAGACATAATCCAGCGACTAACCTGCAAGTAGTTGCTGATTCCTTTAAATAGCGCTGGTGCAAGGTCCTTCATGCCATTTAACATCATGTTCAGCTGTGCGTGGTTAAGAGAGGCTAGAGCGTGGTGCTCCAAAATGGCACGACTGGTATCAAATCAGTGTTACACGCTGATTGACGTCATGATTTGCCTGCTCTGCATGTTGCCAGCGGTCGTCAGGTGTGCGCGCGCTAACCCCTTTATGAAGATGGCGTCCAGCGCACTTCCCGTTCGAAGTGTGCGTCGTAGATGCCATTTTCATCATAGTTTAAAAGGGCTTATGACGCCCAAAAAACGGGCACTATCGAACCAAGTTTTGCCGCCCATTATTTTAACTGCGTGCTCATGAAAGCCCTAATATGACTAATGGAGAAGAATAAATGATTAAAATTAAATGGCGTGTTTGAGAGTATGGATGAATATATTAAAACTAACAATCTTAACATTCTGTATTTGCAGTTCTGCACGCATTTCTATAACCTTGAGCAACAGAGGAATTGATGCTTTTAAACCTGAACTATATGGGAAAGCCATCATAGTGGAACAACTTATTTCTGGACAGGGAACAAGACAATACAGATTAAAGAGTAAATCAGGTAAAATGTAAATCTATGTTTAAAAAAATAGTGTGTGTGTGTTTAGGGAGAAGCGTAGTTATTTTATTTTACAATATGTAGAGCAATCAAGCTTTTACGCAAATTGCACTAAGACATTTTGGATATAATAGTAATTTTTTTCTCCATTGTCCCAATTTCCTGTCCAAATACGATACTTCTTCCATATGATGGAGGTGGAGTTTGGAGAGGGAATCAATCATCTAAGGACACTGACCAGAGTGGAGGGGGAAAGTGGGAGATCATTTGGCTCACCAAGTCTGTGCTGGCGTTTTTCACCACATGAGCCACTTAGTCTAATCCCACTCTCCTGCTCGCTCCCCATATTTTTTAATGTTCACCTTTTTTAAGCAATGAATTGCCATTTCAAAAAAATTGACTCTTTAACAACAGTTTGTGACAAGAGTTCCACATTTTAACTGCCCTCTTTGTAAAGACATTTTTCTAACCTTCCCTTTGATTCATTCTGTGATTTTCTTAAATTTGTGCCCTCTCATTAACTATCTTGCCAACCAATAAAAAATCTATCACTGTTTACTTTATCATAATTCTGCATAATCTTGAAGACCTCTATCAGGTCATTGCTCACCCTTCTCGGCGCCAGTGAGAAAAGCTTTAACTTCTCAAGTCTCTTCATAACTGTAAACCCTGGTAACACTGATAATGTTTTGTTATTAAATGATGTGCCACTTCTATTCCAATAGTGGAATAGAGGGGAATAAACCACTGTGGTAGTGTTATACACCAATGTATCAAAATACTCATAGTTCATTTATGTCTTGCAACAAAGATCACTATGAAATTTACTGCAAATGTTGCAGAAAATGTGGTATGAAATGATGCAAGAGTATTGTGCTCTGTAAGTATGTGTACACACTACACCAGTGCATAACGCAGCAGTCGACTAAATGAAAGAAATAGTTGAGATCCACAGTTGCCTTACAAAATATCAAATTATACAATTCAGATCTTTATGAAAGTTTTATATGCTTGCCGTGCAAATTCCTTTCATTATTTAAGATCGATAATATTTTTTCTAGGATATATCATTTCTACAAAGAAAGCAGAACTCAATATGATCTTAGACCAATTCAATATAGAGGTATGTTTCGTTTTTCAATTCATGACCTTTGTCGAAATTAAAATGAGCCTGCAATGTGCTGTCACCGATTTCATGGCAAAAATGAGTTCATATCAATTTCTCCTCTGTGCTATTTTAATGAATGTTTTAACCTGCCTATTGTAAAATAGCAGAAAGAAGAATTTGAAATGAGCAAGTTAGGTGTTTGTATGCTAATGCCAACAGTAATTTCTAATATATAGTGAAAGGCTGCAGGTATTATTCATACAGTGAGAGTGATATTTTCACTGAACCTGTTAGTAACCTATTCAAGAACATAGCCAATCGAATGGGTACATATTTACACATCCTGTTGGCATGAGTATGTTCCAGGCAGGTGAACATTTTCACCACTAATCTAATAGAGCCTCTGGACGCAATCTCATCATTCTTAGGAAGTGATAGTGTTTTTAAGAGACCAATTTATCGTCAAGCAGGGCAAAACCATGAGTGATCCTGGTTTCATAGATTACTGGAGCCCGACTGGTAGCAGAGCACGAATCAGTCTTGTGAACTTATGCTAACATTTCCACATATACTTAGGATTCCAGTGTACCAATCAGTTGTTGGATTTCAATTCAATTCCAGACAGGTAGTCATCTGGCCTAATATGGAAGGTGTAGCAATTGACATCAGAAACTCAATGGGGGAAAAATTCGGTTGCTTTGCGCCTCCCATTAGCAGGGCGCAAAGCAACTAGCGCCCGGGCGCGGCGCCGCCCACGCCTCCCGCAAAATTCAGCGGGAGGTTAGCGGCAGCAGTAACCAATGATGTCATCGCCAGGTGCAGCACCCCGCTTGCACCCCGGCCGCGATCTTCGGGAACGCCCCCTGACTTACCGCTGGATGCTATGTCTGACGGGGTCAGGGGGGCCTACCTGAGGCGGCCATTTTTGTTGCTGGCCGCCTGCCAGCACCTGCCTGTGCTCCCGTCCCCGGCCTCCTGAACCGCCCCCTCTGCGGAGTGCCGGCTGTGCTCCAAGAGCCCGGCACTTCTCTTGAGTGCTGGGCTCTTTTGCCGGCACTCCCCATCCCCGGGGGCCCAGCTGGGCTCTGGGTCGTGCTGCGCAAAGCCCCTCCCCGTTAAGAAGGGGAGGAAAGCCTGCGATACCATGGCGCAACGTGCCGCAGCGCGTGGCACGTAGCGCTGCGATATTCCGTCGCAGCGCCCCAAGAGGGATGCAGGATGCTTCCAGTAGTGCCCTGCTTTCTTCTTGGGGCGCTACCACTCAATTTCTGTCACGGGGGCGCTAATTTTTCCGGGGCGCTAAAAGTAGTGCCCCGGTGGAGTTAGCGCCCCAAAGGGGGTGCTACTCAATTTTTAGCCCAATGTATTTGTAAAATGCTACCATCTTTCTCTTGATTACCTACTGATCTTTATTTTTTGGGGGGAGTGGGTTACTCTAATGGGATCCTATTGGTGAAGGCATAACACTAAAATTGCTTGTGATGTTCTATTTTCTGTGTCCGCAATGTCCTCAATTGCTGGCTTGTGTTCTCTTGCTTCACACATTTGGGAAGGCTTGGTAGCCAGAAAATAGTTGGGATTTATGACTTTTAAAAACTGTACAAGGTTCTGTCAGATTTTTTTTCTACATTGATGCTGTGAAAGCTGCCCTGTAATATGAAAGGGACTGATTCCACAGCAGCGAGAGTGTAGAGTAATGGACAACTTTGGTTGCTTTAAGAAGTTCTGTATTCTAAGTATAGCAGTAACGGTTGTCTTGAATTCAATAACAATCCTGTGTAATTATGTATAGCCAGACAATCTGAATTGCTGCTTATTTCAAAGATTCTAACAGCTGGGATTGGCTAATTACATTTTATAAAGTAGGAAGGTGTCGTCCCAAATGTGCCATAATAGTTACAGATGAGGAGGGCCATTTAGTCCATCTCAGTTCACCCATCCAGCGCGATCCTAAGCACTGTTCTGACTATATAGTTCAACATTCATTGGCTTCATTGATTGCTGCACTGGTTGGACATGTTGAACATTGAGTCTACTAATACTCCTATGTCTCTTTTAGCTTCCTGCTTATCTATTTCAACATAATTTATGGAGTACATATGTAACTTAATTTTCTTTTGTATGTGCTGTACTTCACACTTACCTGCCTTAATTTTCATCTGCCACTGTTCTGTCCACATACATATTTTGTCCAACTCATTCGGAGCTGCGTCCTTTGATTCCACTGTCCCTCCCAGTTTGGTATCATCACAAATTTTACCACATTGCATTGAATTTCTAAATCCAGGTCATTTATGTAAATTAGAAACAGTTGCAGTCCGAACACCAATCCCTGGGGAGCTCCTTTCAGTGCTTCTCACTATCTTTACATAACTCCTCCAACATGTACTATTGACCAACATTCACCACAAGCCCACTGACTCCCACAGCTACCTGGACTACACTTCCTCCCACCCCGCTTCCTGTAAGGATTCTGTTCCATTCTCCCAGTTTCTCTGTCTCTGCCGCATTTGCTCCGACGATGCCACCTTCCACACCAGTGCTTCTGACATGTCTTCCTTTTTCCTCAACCAAGGATTCCCCTCTACCGTGGTTGACACGGCCCTCTACCGTGTCCATTCTATCTCCCGCACTTCTGCCCTCACCCCTGCCCCTCCCTTCCGGAACCACGATAGGGTTCCCCGTGTCCTCACCTTTCACCCCACCAGCCTCCACATTCAACGGATCATCCTCCACCATTTCCGCCACCTCCAACGTGATCCCACCACCAAATGCATCTTCCCCTCCCCTCCCCTTTCAGCATTCCGTAGGGACCACTCCCTCCGAGACACCCTAATCCACTCCTCTATCACCCCCAGCACCCCTTCCCCTTCGCCCGGCACCTTCCCGTGCAAGCGCAGGAGATGCAACACCTGCCCTTATACCTCCCCGCTTCCCACTGTCCAGGGCCCCAAACACCCCTTGCAGGTGAAACAGCGATTTACTTGTACTTCTTGCAATCTAGTATACTGTATTCGCTACTCACGATGTGGTTTCCTCTACATTGGGGAGACCAAACACAGATTGGATGACCGCTTTGCGGAACACCTCCATTCAGTCTGTAAGGGTGACCCCGAGCTTCCGGTCGCCTGTCATTTCAGTTCACTGCTCCATTCCCACTCAGACCTTACCGTCCTCGGCCTCTTACATTGTTCCACGGAAGCTCAGCGTAAGCTCAAGGAACAGCACCTCATCTTCTGATAAGGCACTTTACAGCCTTCTGGACTCAATATCGAGTTCGACAATTTCAGATCATAACCTCAGCCCCTATCATATTTTTATATATTTTTTATCCACACTTTTGGTTTGTACCTTTTCCTTTTTTTTTCTCTCCGACATGGTAGCTGTCTTTCATTCTGCCAGTGTATTTCACACTTCACCTAGAGCCATCCTTTGTTTCTTTACCTGTCCTATTACCATCACGTCTCGCCTTGAGTATCTCTTAATGTCTCTTCACCTCCCACAGGCCTCCCTTTTGTTCTTTCATCCCCTCCCCCATTTCCCAGCCCCCAAACTTGCTTTTTAATCTGTTTAATTTCCTGCTTTTTTCTCAGTTCTGACGAAGGGTCTTCGACCTGAAACGTTAACTCTGTTTCTCTCTCCATGGATGTTGCCTGGCCTGCTGAGTTTTTCCAGCGTTTTCTGCTGTTATTTCGGATTTCCAGCATCCGCAGTATTTTGCTATCGCCATGTACTTCTTGCTATCTACCCTTCCTGTTAGTCTTAATTAAGTTAACGCCAGCCCAGCCCCCAATTAACTATTAGTTCCAATCAAAACTTTTGTACCTTGTTTCAACTGAACAATTGTTGCAACAACACATCAATTTTTTTCTCTCACAAAAGGCTTCTACTTTATCTGTACTATCTTGCCAAACTTAATAGTTGCTGGATAGAATGTGCTTTTTTATGCCTATGTTGCGGCTGCCGCAGAACACGAATGGAGGCCGAACCGATCTGAGGAACACATGGCTTTTATTACATTCTCTTGAGAGATGGCTGCCCCAGCTCCTCTCTCTGCTAAACCTGAAAAAAGACTGAGGGCGACACCCGCGCTTTTGAGTACACACTGAGGGCGACGCCCGCTCCTTTGTCATGCCTTAAAGGCAGCATGCTTCTTAAAGGCAAGGTGCCCGATTTATTGTCCATGGACGGAAAAGTGGATTGCGCCTGTTTAGGTGGCGATCCGCCACACAGCTCCCCCCAGAATTCGCTTAGGAGGTGTGGACGAGACGGTGCGGCGGTCTGATGGGCCGGCCGGAGCGGCTCTTGTAGGACGCCAGTGGACGTGGAACGGCCGGGCGTGGAGCAGCCGGGTGTACTGGCTTAAGGGCAGATCGGCCGCGTGGCGGTGGACGAGCTACTGGGACCTGCTCACAGGGCTCCGAGTGTGTTGGCTTGAGTCGGTCAACCGACACTTTTTCAGTCCTGTCGCCCACTTATAGGTCGAAAAATTTGTCCCCAGCCTGTAGCACTTTGTAGGGCCCGTCGTACGGGGGTTGAAGGGGTCCGCGGTGGGCATCGTGCCGGACGAAAACGAACCGTGCCTGGTGCAGGCTTAGCGGGACGTGTGAGGTGGATTCGCCGTGCCGGGCAATGGGCACCGGGGCGAACTGTAGCGCCGGTGAGGCGAAGTCGTGGCGTTGCTGGTCGGCTGACCAGGGTGTCGTGGCGGTGGGCAGGAACTCACCGGGTACGCGCAGCGGCTGGCTGTACACGAGCTCTGCTGCCGCTGCGTGGAGGTCTTCTTTAACCGCGGAGCGCAGGCCGAGGAGGACCCATGGGAGTCGGTCGGTCCAGGCGCCGTCCTGGAGGCTGGCTCGAAGAGATGCCTTCAAGGATCTGTGGAACCGCTCACACAGTCCGTTGGCTTGGGGGTGGTACGCTGTGGTGCGGTGAATGGTTACCCCGAGATTGCGTGCGATGGCGGTCCAGAGTTCAGAGGTAAATTGCGGACCTCTGTCCGACGTCATGTCGGAGGGGATGCCGAACCGTGCGACCCAGGTGCTGACGAAGGCTCTGGCGATGTCGGCGGTGGTGGTAGAGGTCAGTGGAATTCACAGAAATCACAGAAACCCCACAGTGCAGATAGAGGCCATTTCGGCCCATCGAGCCTGCACCGACACATATCCCACCCGATCCCCGTAACCCCTACACCAACACATATCCCACCCTATCCCTGTAACCTCACGTATTTAATCCCCCTAACACTAAGGGTCAATTTATCATAGCCAATCAACCTAACCCGCACATCTTTGGCCTCGGGCCAGCGCGTGGTGCGGTCGACGATCATCAGCAAGTGCGTGTGGCCTTGCGACTGCGGCAGGGGCCCGACGATGTCCACGTGGATGTGGTTGAATCTACGTGAAGGGACGGTGAACTCCTCAAGGGGTGCTTTCGTGTGTTGCTGCACCTTGGCCCGTTGGCAGGCTAGGCAGGAGTTGGCCCAAGTACGCACATCCTTGCGAAGGCCGCGCCAGACAAAGCGGTTGGCTACCAATTTGATGGATGCGCGGGCGCCGGGGTGGGAGAGGTTGTGGAGAATCTCGAATACCCGGCGGCGCCAGGACGCTGGGCCGAGGTTGAGATAGGGATATGTCGCACTTGACCGTGACTGCGGTCGGGCCGCAGGCGACGTCGGCCAGGCGTAGCCCTGGTAGGTTGGTAGGTGCGGAGAGCAGATCAGGGTCCGTGAGCTGGTCTGCTGCGAGTTGAGCGTAGTCGACTGCCAGGTGTGCGGCGTGGATGGCGGGGCGGGAGAGGCAGTCGGCTACCACGTTGTCTCGGCCGGAGACGTGTTGGATGTCCGTGGTGAACTCGGACACTGCCGCGAGCTGGCGCTGCTGCCTGGCGGACCAGGGGTCGGTTGTCTTTGCCATTGCGAATGTCAGGGGTTTGTGGTCGACAAACGCAGTGAAGGGGTGGCCCTCCAGCAAAAACCGAAAATGGCGGACCGCCAGGTACAGCGCGAGGAGCTCGCGGTCGAAGGTGCTGTACTTGACTTCCGGGGGGCGTAGTTGGCGGCTGAAGAAGGCAAGTGGTTGCCAGGCGCCGTCGACCTACTGCTCGTACACGGCGCCGACCGCGTGGTCGGAGGCGTCCGTGGTGAGCGCTACTCTGGCATTGGGCCGTGGGTGCGCGAGCATGGTGGCGTCGGCGAGCGCGGTCTTGGTGGAGTTGAAGGCGGCTGATACGTCTGCCGTCCATTCGACCGCCATCTTGCCGCTCCTGCCCCGGAGGGCTTCATACAGGGGCCTCATGAGGGACGCCGCTTTGGGGATGAAGCGGTTGAAGAAATTCACCATCCCGAGGAACTCCTGGAGTCCTTTGATGGTGGTGGGGCGGGGAAATTGCTGGACGGCCTGCACCTTGGTGAGCAGGGGAATGGCCCCAGCATGGGTGATGTGGTGGCCGAGGAAGTCGATCTTGTCCAGGCCGAACTGGCACTTGGCTGGGCTGAGGATGAGCCCGTGGTCGCTGAGGCGCCCGAACAGGATGCGAAGGTGTTCGAGGTGTTCCTGCTTGGAGGAACTGGCTACCAGGATGTCATCCAGGTAGACGAACAGGAACTTCAGGTCCCGAAGGACCGAGTCCATGAGCCGTTGGAATGCCTGGGCCGCATTTTTGAGGCTGAAGGGCATCCGCAGGAGCTCGAAAAGCCCGAAGGGGGTGATTACGGCCGTCTTGGGGACGTCCGCGGGGTGGACGGGGACTTGGTGGTAGCCGCGCACCAGGTCGACTTTGGAAAAGACTGAGCGGCCGGCCAGTCTAGCCGAGAAGTCCTGAATGTGCGGCACGGGGTACTGATCAGGGGTGGTGGCATCGTTGAGGCGGCGGTAATCCCCGCAGGGGCGCCAACCCCCGCCTGGTTTGGGGGCGATGTGGAGTGGGGAGGCCCAGCCACTGTTGGAGCGGCGGATGATGCCGAGCTGTTCCATAGTGGCAAACTCGGTCCGCGCGACCTCCAGTTTGGCCGGGTCCAGCCTGCGGGCGTGGGCGTACACTGGGGGGCCTGTGGTGGGGATGAAGTGTTCCACCCCGTGTTTGGCGACCTCCGCGGAGAAGGTCGGGTTGGTGAGGGTCGGGAATTCGGCCAGGAGTGCCGAGTAGTCATCCGTGGCCCGGGCGTGGCAATGTGACGCCATGTCGGCGGGTTGACGGGGGGCCATGGCGCCCAGGATGGGGGACATGGTGTTCATGTCCACGAGGCGGTGTCGAGGGATGTCTACCAGTAGGCTGTGGGTGCACAGGAAGTCTGCGCCGATGAGAGGGGAGAGTACCTTGGCAGTGATGAACTCCCATCGGTAGCGGCGACCAGCGAGGTCGAGGGTGACTGTGCGGGTGCCGTACGTTCGGATGTCCGAGCCGTTAGCGGCAGCCAGCGCCTGTCCTCGTTCGCCCTTTTGGATGTCGAGGGCGGAGGCCGGGATGATGCTGTGCTGAGCTCCAGTGTCGCACAGGAACCGGCGGCCGGTTTTGTCATCCGTGACGTACAGCAGGGAGCCCGTGTGGCCCACGGCCATCGCGGGGGCTGGTACGGGGGCGGACTTGAAGGAGCAGGGAGGTGTGCACCGTTGTGCCCTGGCGCCGAACCGTGCATGGTAGTAACAGTAGCCCGGGTTTGTGGGGCGCGAAGGCCCCGTGGGCTCCGTGGCTGGGCCTTGTGGCCGTGTGGTGGCCGGTGAGGGGCGCGCCCAGGCTGTGGCTGCCAGGTCCGGAGCGACGTCGCGGCTGGAGTGAGTGGACAGCAGCTTGTCGGCCTCGTCGGCCAGGGCTTCTAGGTCCGTGAGGCCGGACGCCACGATCGCTGGGCGGATGCTGGGAGGTAGCTGGCGGATGAACAGCGTGCGGAAGAGGGACCCGGGTGGGCTCTCGTCGGTGTGTGAGAGCATGTGGGAGACGAGGTCTGACGGTGAGGCGTCACCGAGGCCTGGAAGGTCGAGGAGGCGGCAGTTTCGCTGGTATGTCGAGGTCGTAAATTTTTTAAGGAGCGCGGCCTTAAGATGTGCATACTTGCCCTCCTCTGGTGAGTTCTGCATCGCTATCCAGACCTTCGTGACTGTGGAGCTATCGAGTGATGCGACGAGGTAGTCATACTTCGTCCCATCTGTGGTGATGTGTCGCAGCCGGAATCGGGACTCAGCTTGGAGGAACCAGGCTTCGGGCTGGTTTTCCCAAAACTCTGGCAGCTTCACGGAAACTGCGTTCGTGTCCGCCATTGCAGTGCTCGGACTACGTTCTGAGCGTCGGGGTCACCAATGTTGCGGCTGCCGCGGAACACGAATGGAGGCCGAACCGATCTGAGGAACACATGGCTTTTATTACATTCTCTTGAGAGATGGCTGCCCCAGCTCCTCTCTCTGCTAAACCCGAAAAAAGACTGAGGGCGACACCTGCGCTTTTGAGTACACACTGAGGGCGACGCCCGCTCCTTTGTCATGCCTTAAAGGCAGCATGCTTCTTAAAGGCAAGGTGCCCGATTTATTGTCCACGGACGGAAAAGTGGATTGCGCCCGTTTAGGTGGCGATCCGCCACACCTACAAATTATCTTAGCAATGCAGTAACTTCCAGCTGTCTCAGCATTCACAGCCTTTGCAACTCTGAAGTAGGCAGTGTCTTTAAGTTTAACAACCTCTACCTACACATGCCCATCACAAAGTACCATAGTAGCGAAGCATGATAGGTGCCTGTGGCTAAATTGATTTTTGCCTGTGTTGAATTTCTTGTGTTCTTGTAATGCTGGATTCAGCATATAAGGGATGAATTCCTACAGTTTCACACTGTCATTTTTAACAGAAAGTCATTGGCCTGAGCTAGTCTATTTGTCCATTAGATATTCCTCAAGTTGTAAATTTGCTTGGGCTCACATACATTATTTACAATTTCAATCATCTTATGTCATTGTTAGAGACACCTGATTATCTAAGGTGTAATTCGATTTAATTCACAGTGTGTAGGGAAGGAGCCAGGCAGATTCCTAAAAGCCTACTGGTCTCACATGAAAGGCAAAAGTTTGAGTCAGCTTAGCCTTGAAGAGTTAAGCTGGTGTAAATGGCCTTCTGTATTGGAACCCATGTTTAGAGAGAAAGTGAGTTCCATCTTTTTATTTTCATAAACCCAGGAGTGCAAGGAATATATATGTATTCATACCATGAGAACCATGTATTGTTCATCCATACAAATATCTTATCTAAGTAAATCACTTTTTGAAGCCCATATATCATCTCAACAAAGTGCATTTTCATTCTGCCCTCATTAAAGAGAGCGGACTTCATGTGACAACATGTGGTGCATTCCAATAGCTGGTATACAGTGAAAGGTTCTTTGTTATGGTCCCTCAGTAATGCTATTGTTTACCTAGATACTGGGTAGAATAAGATGCACTCCACATCGTAAGGGACATGCGGTCTGCTTATGGGAATGACTGGTGGCGCTGAACTGAAGAGAATGTCTAGTGTAAAAACCCAGAAATTGTAAAGTGCCATTCGGCAGAACATGCAATGTTACAGTTCACATAAAATGTTCAAAGTACAGAAGGCTCAGAGGGAGGGGCAGGGTGTTTTTCATATTAGATGGCATAATAACAGGATGCAACCAGAAATAAGTACCAAGACTGGATGGAAAATCTTTTCTGATGGGGATGGTTGGTCAGCCTGCAGAAATATGTGGAGAAATTATTCTAGATTAGTAATGACAAGTTGTAGATTGCCTGTGGCCTAATGCATGATCCAGTAGTCTGGTTCAGCAGTGGGTTGTCAACACTGCATTTGAGCTGCTGCATATGAAGGACAGAGTTACACTTGACAACACTATCTGGAAGAGAATTCCACTGACACAAAAACCTCTGGGAAGCTTTGTTGCTGTTTTTTATGGGCTGTTTAGCTTGATAAAGAATGTTGAATTCAGCTTCTTTCTAATGTCACTGATTTGCAGATATTTAAACTTATGAAGCATTGCAAAGCAGTAATCATTCACTCTCAATTGCATTGAAAGCTGAATTTTGTCTGTTAATATATCCAAATAGAGGCTTAAAATAGAGTGCCTCATAACTGTAGCAGGATACTCCTGGGTAAGTTGAAATATGCAAAATTTCATGACATTAGTTATATGTAACTTTACAATGGTTGCTCATTTCTTTTGCTGTAACAAAATATTGTGGAGAATTAGATTATGCAAAAGACAAGGGGCTAGATTTTCAGTTTAGGCAGTTTTGGGGCGCTAGCTTTAGCGCCCGCCCGAAGTTAGCGCCCGCCCCAAAGTAGCGCCCCGTTGCCGGGAATTCAGTGGCTTCGCCCTAAGAGGTTGGTGGAGCGCTAAAAGAGGCGTTCCACTACTCTCTTTAGGCGCTAAGCCGGCGGTCCAGAGGGATAGCGCCCAGGCGGGGCGCAGCACGGGTGCGGTCATTTTTGCACTGACAGCAGACCCCGTGGTGCCGACCAGCTCTTAAAGGGGGAAGGGACGAATTAGTCTGCTGCCACGCCCTGCACACTGCAGCCTTGCAAAGAGGCCTCAACACTACTGCTCAGCCCCAGGGAGTCATGGCAACGCCAGAGAAGGCCCGTCAGCGTGCCCTGCGCTTCTCAGAGGGTGATCTGGACATCATGCTCACAGCTCTGGAGGTGAGGCGCAAGATCTTGTTTCCAGACAGTGGGAGGAATCCAACCCACCACGACTACACCAAAGCCTGGAAGCAGATCGCCCAGAGGGTGACGTTCACCGGCGAGGCCCCCAGGACCCACACACAATGCCGTAAGAAGTACAACGATCTGACCAGGATTGTGAGGGTGAGTAGCCTTTCCAGTCTCCTCCTCATTCTTGCATGTACACCTGACATGATGGGCAAAGGGACCTGAAAGTCCTTTTGGCCAGCCCTCAGCCAGCAGCATTGGGACAGTCATGAGCATCAAATGGCCATTCGGCACTCTACACTTTGGCCAAGCTATTCCACCATGGGAGGCAGTGCACACTACATCAGGGCTTCACTCTGTCCAAGCTATTCCACCATGGGAGGCAGTGCACACTACATCAGGGCTTCACTCTGTCCAAGCTATTCCACCATGGGAGGCAGTGCACACTACATCAGGGCTTCACTCTGTCCAAGCTATTCCACCATGGGAGGCAGTGCACACTACATCAGGGCTTCACTCTGTCCAAGCTATTCCACCATGGGAGGCAGTGCACACTACATCAGGGCTTCACTGCGCCCTTACAGCCCGTCCTTTCTCTTGCAGGCTAAAGTAGCGTTTAATCGCCAGGCCCGTGCCAGGGGTGGCCGCGCCAAGCTGCAGAAGCTCACTCGGCTGGAGGAGCGCGTGTGTGTGCTCATGGGAGCACGTGTGATTGTCCCCACAGCGTGCGGTGTATCCGACCCTCCACTGCCCGGCAATGGTAAGGACCTCGCCTTTTGGCCCTCTCGCGTCGCACTGGCCCATCCGAGCTATCTCCTTTGCCACTGTCCCACCAATGCGCTGAATCCCACCAGTCCTAACTCCCTCGCTGACGCCGTCTCCTCACTCTGAAGCTACTCTTGTGCATTCCTGCTTTCAGCTGGTGACGACCAGGACCCTGAGGCTGCCAGTGACAGCACCTCCAACCAGGAGGAGGAGGAGGAGCAAGCCGGACCTTCGGGGGAACAGTCACGTCCCGCAGGAGAGGAGGAAATGCTCGACACCTCCTCACTGGACGAGTGCCTGGAGGAACTGTCGCAGGGCAATGCAGCTTCTGGGACCAGTGGCGTCCAGCCACCCAGCAGCCGTGCGCGTGGCCCGCGGCCTTCCCCCCAAAGGGGGGAAGGATCAGAGGGGAGTGCTGCTGCTCGGCAAACTCGCCGTCACCAACGCGGCAAGGGTCCCCTAGTTCGGCCCCCTCCTCCCCAGCGGGAGAGTCGCGACTCCAGTCCGGACACCTTCACTTCGGAGGAGGTGCGGAAGCTCGATCAGATGGCCGACGACTCGGACCGGCGCCACACGGAGCTCATGAGCGTGGTGGGGCGCATGCCTGAGGCCATCGAGTCGCTGGCGACCAGTGTGCGCGAGTTCGGGGCAGCAACTGCCGCGACTGGCCGCATGCTAACTGATGCCGTCAAGACCCTGGCGGATGTGATGCGCGCGCACACCAGGACCAGAGGGCCACTCACTGCTGCCACACGCGCTGTCTCAGGCAGGCATCGCCAGGGCAGGCGCCGCGCTGGACCATCCCAGCAAGCCGGCCGTCGGCTGATTGCTGCGGATCCTGCAGTGCGGGCCCGGCCGAGTGCCACCGCGCCACAGCACCAGCCAGCGCATCCCAGACGCCAGCTGGCCCACATTGCACCATCCGTCGCCGCCATTCCCCCTCTGGGGCGTCAAGGGCAAGCGGCTGCAGCTGATGGTGGCCAGGCTCAGGCGCGCCACTCAGGAGACGGCCCCTCGAGGCCCAAACGCCGTGTAGGCCGCCCCCCAGTGGCATCTGGCGGAAGGGCATCTGAGCCTCAGGCGCCTTCCCCCAGCCTCGCAGCAGCCACTGGGCAGAGCTTGCGAAGGAGCAGCAGGCAGGGCAGGGGAGGCAAAATGCTGGGCAAGGTCTCGCCCTCGCGGGCCACTCAGTAGAGGGTGTGGCCAGCTTTCCTTTAATATGGCGGTGGCCATCTTTATTTTGCCCATGGTTGTGCTTTTGGAGGGCTTTTTTTTTGCGTTAGGCCGACGTTGAGGCCCGGTTTCAATAAAGGTGGAGTGGCTCCTCCCCAGTTTGTGGGAGTGAGTCGTTTGTTGGGCTTTTTGTGGGGCCCGTTTATTGTTTTTGGGGATTCATGTGGGAAGGGCTTTTCATTTTTGTTTAATAAAAAATTATCTTTATTCATGCAGTCTCCATGGTTGTTCTTCTTAGTGTTTGTTGGCTTCGCCGGCTGAGGGCTTGCGGAGCGGCTGCATTCATCTTCCCTCATGGCCCCTGGCCATTCCCTGACAGGGGGCTTAGAAGTACCGTGTAATAAGGTGGCGTCGTGCGGCCCTTGGCCCTGGTCGCTCCCTCCTGGGAACGTACTCCTCCTCCTCCTCCTCCTCCTCCTCCTCATGCTCCTCCTGCTCCTCCTCCTGAGGTGCTGGTCCAACGTCAGGTGGCAGTGCCTGAGTCCTGCGGATAGCCAGGTTGTGTAGCATGCAGCAAACCACCACAAATTGGGAGACCCGGTCCGGCGAATACTGGAGAGCTCCTCCGGAGCGATCAAGGCAGCGGAACCGCTGCTTGAGGACCCCAATAGTTAGCTCGATGATGTTGCGGGTGGTTTGATGGCTCTCGTTGTAGGCCTCTTCAGCAGCGGTCCTGGGCGCGCGGAGCGGGGTCATGAGCCAGGTGCACAAAGGATAGCCTTTGTCCCCGAGTAGCCATCCTCTTGGGGGAGGCTGTGCCTGGAACATGTCATGCACAGTACTCTGCCGCAGGATAAAGGCATCGTGGCTGCTGCCTGGGAAGCTGGCATTGACTGCCATGATGCGCTGCTTGTGGTCACAGACCAGCTGCACATTCAGAGAATGGTAGCCCTTCCTGTTGCGATACTGCTCGCCATGCTCCAGAGGGGCCCGCAAAGCCACATGCGTACAGTCAATGGCGCCCTGCACCAAGGGGAATTCCCCGAGTCTGGAAAATCCCAATGCGCGCTGATGCTGGCTCTCCAGGGCCATGGGGAAGGAGATGAATTGGCTTCTCCTTCTGAACAGTGCTTCGGTCACCTGGCGGATGCAGCGATGCACGCCGTACTGGGAGATGTTTGCTATGTCCCCAGCAGCGTATTGGAAGGAGCCGGTGGCATAGAAGTTCAATGCCACTGTCACCTTCACTTCCACCGACAGAGACGTCCTGCACCTGAGCTTTGGCCGCAGATCTCGGCGAAGCAGGTGGCAGATCTCTGCAATCACCCCCTTCCGGAATCGGAGCCTTTTAACACATCGCGCGGCACTCATGTTTAGGTAGGAGCGCTGCTGGCGGTATAGCCTGACTGGGTAAGGCCTACGTGGCCGACGCCTGTAGCCCCCTCTGCCTCTAGCCAGGGCTGCCCCTCTCACAATACGTCTGCGAGCCCTACGGACATGGAGCTGCAGCTCCGCGTTGGCACCCCATGCAACCCCCATCAAATCCTGGCAAACACTCTAATTTCCAAATGGCCACTTGCAGCGCTGTTGCCTGAGTCCAAAAATACCTGGCTCTTGCTGCTTGAAACCAGTTAGCTATCCTCCTTGTTGTGTCTCCAGAAATGCGTTGCACAAGACTGTTTTCTGAAATAATGGATGGCCTTTATACTGGAGAGGACGTTCCCTTTAATTAGCGCCCCCCGGGGCCCGCGCTGGTTGTGTTGCGTTCCTTTTTCCAAACGCTCCGGCCGCCCGCCGCACAATGGGGCGGTCCGACTGAAGTTTGCAATCGGGGCGGCCAAAGGGCGTTGCACGAGGATGTGACGTCATTTTCTGCGCGCGCATCCGGGCGGGCGCTAAACTTTGCGCCGGCGCTAACGGGCAACTTAATTTGGGGCGGGGCGCAAACTGCGCTGCGCCCGGGCGCTACACGCATAGCGCCCGGAAATCACTTCTCTTAAGGCGCTAACTGCTGGCGCAAGCAACTGAAAATCTAGCCCAAGTACTTTGTGAGCGTGTGTTATAGTGTCAGAATTGGCTCAGTAGTTAAGCTGTGCACATTATTTACTAAGGCAGTTTTATATTGCTATACAGGTGGATAACCCAGTATCCATTTTAAAACAAGAAATGAGTAAACTTTTATTGCAATCCAAAAGTGGAGCAGATAAATATAAGGTAAGCTGTGTTGTATATGTGGCAGTAATGTGTTATAGCTGAAAATACAACCACATTTTTTGTAATTCAGTGCAATGCACACTATTCACCCTTACACCCATGACTGTAATAGTATGTTTACCCTATTAATATGGGTGATGCTACCTGCAGTGAAAAAACTAGAATGGTATTTGTTTATGCTCTATTTTGAGATGAGCCACCTGTTAATTCATAGTTAACTGAACTGTATTTTTAGTTGACTTGCTTTTGCGGCAAGATTTGTAGTGTAGTTGATATTGGCAGCGATCATATTAATTTCCAAATTAATGTAGGCAGATATATTAAATGTATCGCCTTTTGAGAACTGAAAGAACTTCTGTTTTGTAAGTGTACACATGATCTGTACCACAAGACCACAAGGAGCAGTTTTCTATATGCTGTTACTGTTGAATGCAATGCAAGTATATTTACAACTATGGAGCTGCTATTTTCTTTATGCCAAATTGCCAAACCCCTCTCTTCCTCTCCTGAAGGGATTGGCTTCTTGCTGGGATACTGTTCCATAGGCTCCAGCTCCAGTATCTCAACTATAGCAGATATTATTCAAATGTGAGTGTTCGCAGGCTGTTTGGACACCGTGAGGGAGCAATGAAGGAGGGAGAAAGGGAGAGAATCGAATTGAAGAGAGGAACCTGTTCTCATCTTATGTACACACCCACACATTTGCAGCAGGGGCTGCAAGAAAATAATTGAGAACCAGATCCCTAGTTCACTCTCCTTTAACCAGAGATGATGAGGCCAGTGCTGCTACAACTGCCTTGTTGAGATGAGCTCACACAATACAGACAGAGAATTGAATGTTTAATCATTTATTCAAGTACTGTGAAGTTGTAAGCAGAATTTTTGATAATGTGAGCTTTATGATTTCAGGATGCCCGATGCTAAAATAACTAGATTTATTTAACCAATAGAATAACATCATCTCTTAATGTTGTCCTAAAACAAAGTTACAGCATCTAAGCAGGAATTGCTCTTTAAAAACATTTTTTTTAAGTTCTTCATGAAAGCTACTCAACTGGAACAGATGCGAGAAGATTATTCCCAAATAATGCAGACAAAGACAATAACAAAGGAGAAGATTGAAAAACAGGATGAAGTAAGTAGAAGTAGAAGTATATATAACTCACTTTGAGATGCTGTCCAGTCAAGTATAACACTACAGCCTTGGTTTTGGCTCTATTACCCCATGATAAATGAATACAGTTGGGCATTATGCAGCATAAATATGGTTGGACAGCATTGCTTCACCAAATGTTTCTTTTCTTCTCTGTGCCAAAGACAACTCCCGTAAGTAAGCCCTTGCTCCCTACAATCAGTATGCGACTTTATACACACAATGTCTAGTACCAGAGGAAAACTCTCGTTATTGTCATTAGGTCACTGGATTGATAATCGCACTCCTGTGTTCAAACACTTTATTCAAAATCATTTTGAATAAATCAATTGGTTCATCAAAAACATGATGCTGAAAGATATGTTTATATACCTATAAATAGGGTTGCCATTATAGGGATGTTAAATGTTGACATAAAAAGTGCAACTCAGAATTGCTCGTGCTTCCCCACTGATGCATCCTTGGAAATTAATAGAGTCATAGAGTTATACAGCACAGAAAGAGGCCCTTCGGCCCATCGTGTCCACGCCAGCCATCAAGCCGGTCATTAATACTGACCATGCTTCGACTTCCACATTCAGCTCAGAGTCACGGCTCTGCATAAATATCCGGTCCAAGCCCAGCTCTGTGGGAGCTGAGGCCTTCAAGATAAAACTTTAAAGAAGACATTTAAAAAAGACAATTCAGTGGATAAATGTAATCCTGTTAATGTGAAAACTTAATCATTTTTATTTTGTTAAAACCCTTAATTTGGATGTTAGAAATATCAGTTACATAGAGGCAGCATGTGTGGTGGCATGTGCAGGATTACAGTATCCAGTTCATATAATAAAAGGTTTTTATTATTACAGCTCTCTGGGTCATGCTGTTGGAGTTTAGAAGAATGAGAGGTGATCTTATTGAAACATATAAGATACTGAGGGGGCTCGACAAGGTAGATGCAGAGAAGATGTTTCCCCTCATGCGGGAATCTAGAACTAGGGGGCATAGTTTCAGAATAAAGGGTCGCCCATTTAAAACTGAGATGAGGAGGAAGTTCTTCTCTCAGAGGTTCATAAATCTGTGGAATTCTCTGCCCCAGAGAGCTGTGGAGGCTGGGTCATTGAACGTATTTAAGGTGGAGATAGACAGATTTTTGAACAATAAGGGAGTGATGGGTTATGGGGAGCGGGCAGGGAAATGCAGCTGAGCCTAAGATCAGATCAGCCATTATCTCATTAAATGGCAGAGCAGGCTCGAGGGGCCAAATGGCCTACTCCTGCTCCTATTTCTTATGTTGGGAAGCAAAGGTAAACTCTTGGCCAAAAACTCTAAATTTGTACCAATATGATTCATTTTTTTCCCAAAGGACCTATCAGAACTAAAGAAGAAAGTCAAGGAGAAAGAAAGTCATTATAAAAGCCTTGCTTCACTGAATGAGCTACAGGAAAAACTGGAACAGCTTAAGAATCAGATGGCCTGGGCATTGGTAAATAATTGGAAATTTTGTTTCTGTGATTCTTTAAAAATGTCTCATATGATCAGAATTTATGGTTGCAATTTTTTCATTTTTTTTCTTGTATAAATAACTGTAACAAAGGTTATAAAGGCCTGGAGTTTCCGCTCGATTGTGCTGGTTTTTTCGGTGCAATTCCCTCAATATCGGCATAACAGGAGCAAAAGATTGCAGAATTTTAAGTGCAAGTTGTGTTCAGCGCAATTCGAGTTTCCGCTAGTTTTAAAAGCATCCCGCTAGAAGCAGGCTCCACCCACAACACTGGTCATGTCCCCAGGGTGAATTAATCACCATTGGCGTTTCCGCAAATTGCGCTCGTTTGCGGGCTTTCGAGGAAACTCTAAATATTAAGCTGGAACTTTTGGGCACAAGGACACTTAATAGGTATGTTTTAAAAGGTTTCAAATGAAATCTTCAAAAAAATTTACTAAGGAACTGACTACTGTACCTCAATCTAACCAAAAAATTGTTTTGTATATTTGTTAAAAGTCATTTTCAGTCATTTAAAATTGGGTTACTCACAGGTGACACTGATTGACACTGTGCCTTACATGCTTATTTTTTTGTGGATTAACCCATTTTCAGCTGTATTAATCAAAGTTTACGAAGTTACCACTCTTAAATATATCTTTTTAAAGCAAAATTTTTTGTAAGAAAAACATTAAGTTTCAAAACGCTGCCCAATTGCGCTGGTTCATGGCAGATTTTACATTTGCCGATATGCAAATGAGTGAGCGGAAACTCGGAGAATAAAAGACTTTTCAAAACGGGCGCAATTTACGCACAGCCAAATATAGAGGAAAAAACAAGTCAGTCTGGAAGGCAGAGCAAATATGTAACGGCACAAAGGAGTATGGCAAGGCTGGATGGCATTTATTTTAATGCAAGGAGTCTTGCGAGTAAGGCAGATGAATTGAAGGTGTTGATGAACACATGGGAGTATGATATTGTTGCTATCACAGAGACATGGTTGAGGGAGGGGCAGGACTGGCAGCTCAATATTCCGGGGTATAGAATCTTCAGGTGAGACAGAGGGGGGTGTAAAAGAGGAGGTGGTGTTGCAATATTAATCAAGGAGTCAATTACTGCAGTAAGGAGGGATGATATCTTAGCAGGTTCCTCTAATGAGGCCATATGGGTAGAACTTAAAAACAAAAAGGAGGCAAGCATTTTGCTGGGAGTGTACTATAGGCCCCCAAACAGTCAGGGGGAGATAGAGGAACAGATATGTAGGCAAATCTCAGAGAAGTGTAGAAATAATAGGGTAATAATAGTAGGGGATTTCAACTTCCCCAATATTAACTGTGATAATCAGAGTGTGAAAGGCTTAGAGGGTGCAGAATTCTTAAAGTGCATCCAGGAGAGCTTTTTGAGCCAGCTTGTAGAAAGTCCTACAAGAGAGGGGGCAGTACTGGACCTAATTCTAGGGAATGTAGCTGGGCAAGTGGTAGAAGTGTCAGTAGGAGAGCATTTTTGGTGACAGTGACCATAATTCATTGAGATTTAAGGTAGTCATGGAAAAGGACAAAGATGCACCGGAAATAAAGGTTTCTAAATTGGGGGAAGGCTGATTTTTAATATGATAAGGCAGGATCTGGCCAAAGTGGACTGGGACCAGCTACTTGTAGGAAAATCCACATCAGAGCAGTGGGAGTCATTCAGAAAGGAAATAGAGAGAGTACAGCGCCATCATGTTCCCGTAAAGGTCAAGGGTGGGACCAACAAGTCCAGGGAACCCTGGATGTCAAGGGATATACAAGAATGGATTAGGAAAAAAAGGGAGGCGTTTGGCAGATACAAACAACTAAAAACAGTGGAAGCCCTAGAGGAGTATAGAAACTGCAGGGGGGTACTTAAAAAAGAAATTAGGAGAGCGAAGAGGGGGCATGAAAAAACACTGGTGGGCAAAATAAAGGAAAATCCCAAGGTGTTTTATAATTATACTAGCTGGAGAGCCCGGCGTTGCCAGGGCTGTTTTGGGGCAGGCGGTTTAAATCGAGTGCCAGGCTTTGGGGCCCTGTCTGTGTCCCTTTGTGAATCTGGTGCTGGGCAACATTTTAAATCGAGTGGCAGGCTTTAGGGCCCTGTCTGTGTCCCTGTCTGTCTACCTTTTAAAAGCTTGAAAAATGAAAGTGAAAGTACTTATAAAACGTTTTTGGTAAATCTTATGTTATTTTTAAAAGAGATACTAACTTTCAAAGTAGTTTTAGCTGGAAGCTGAAGTCATTTGAGCTGGAAGCTGAAGTCAGAGCTGGTAGCGAAACAATGGCTGGCACATCCCCGAGATGAAAACGAATAGTCCCGCCCACACACACACCGATTGGCCAACCATCAGGGGACCGTACTGTAGGATTGGTCAATCGTGACGGAACAGGATTGGTGGAACCTTGATGCCAGTCAATCAATGCTAGCAGATAATGAGTTTAATTTTGAAGGTTTTTTGCATAAGGCGCGAACAATTTTCGTCCGACCGAAAAGTAAATACGCTTAAAACCGTACTGGAAGCATAAGCTTTCTTTGGAGTTAACGCGCGCGTAGGTACGCCCTGTAACTTTCGAGCGCATAGCCCGACAGACGCACAGGCGATGACAGACAGAATGACAGAAGTACCGCTTTATATATATATAGAAGATTAAGGGCAAGAGGATAACCAGGGAAAGAGCAGGGCCCATTAGGGACCAAAGTGGCAATCTGTGTGTAGAACCGGAAGATGTAGGTGAGGTTTTAAATGAATATTTGGCATCTGTGTTCACTATGGAGAAGGACGATGTAGGCATAGAAATGAAGCAGGGGAATTGTGGTATACTTGAACAAATTAGCATTGAGAGGGAGGAGGTATTAGCGGTTTTAGCGGGCTTAAAAGTGGATACATTTCCAGGCCCAGACGAGATGTATCTCAGGCTGCTGTGTGAGGCAAGGGAGGAGATTGCAGGGGCTCTGACACAAATTTTCAGAACCTCTCTGGCCATAGGGGAGGTACCAGAGGACTGGAGTACCATTATTCAAGAAGGGTAATAGGGATAAACCAGGGAATTACAGGCCAGTGAGCCTAACATCAGTGGTAGGGAAATTATTGGAAAAAATTCTGAGGGACAGAATTAGTCTCCACTTGGAGAGGCAAGGATCAATCAAGGATAGTCAGCATGGCTTTGTCAGGGGGAGATCATGTCTAACCAATTTGATTGATTTTTTCGAGGGGGTGACTAGGTGTGTAGATGAGGGTAGTGCAGTTGATGTAGTCTACATGGACTTCAGTAAGACTTTTGACAAAGTCCCGCATGGGAGACGGGTCAAGAAGGTAAGAGCCCATGGGATCCAGGGCAATTTGGCACATTGGATCCAAAATTGGCTTAGAGGCAGGTGGCAGAGGGTGATGGTCGAAAGTTGCTTTTGTGACTGGAAGCCTGAGTCCAGTGGTGTACTGCAGGGATTGGTGCTGGGTCCTTTGCTGTTTGTAGTGTACATTAATGATTTAGATATGAATGTAGGAGGTATGATCAGTAAGTTCGCAGATGACACGAAAATTGGTGGAGTGGTAAATAGCGAGGAGGGATGCCTCAGGTTACAGGATGATATAGATGGGCTGGTCAGATGGGCAGAACAGTGGCAAATGGAATTTAACCCTGAAAAGTGTGAGGTGATGCATTTTGGGAGGACTAACAAGGTAAGGGAATACACAATGAATGGTAAGACCCTAGGAAGGACAGAGGATCAGAGGGACCTTCGTGTGCATGTGCATAGATCCCTGAAGGCAGCAGGACAGGTAGATAAGGTGGTTAAGAAGGCATATGGGATACTTGCCTTCATTATCTGAGGCATAGAATATAAGAGCAGGGAGGTTATGATGGTACTGTACAAAACGCTAGTTAGGCCACAGCTGTGATACTGTGTGCAGTTCTGGTCGCTACACTATAGGAAGGATGTGTTTGCATTGGAGAGGGTGCAGAGGAGATTCACCAGGATGTTACCTGGGCTGGAGCGTTTCAGCTATGAAGAGAGACTGGACAGGCTGGGGTTATTTTCCTTAGAGCAGAGAAAGCTGAGGGGGGACCTGATTGAGGTGTACAAAATTATGAGGGGCATAGATAGGGTAGCTATAAAGGAACTTTTCCCCTTAATAGAGGGGTCAATAACCAGGCGGCATAGTTTCAAGGTAAGGGCAGGAGGTTTAGAGGGGATTTGAGGAAAAACTTTTTCACCCAGAGGGTGGTTGGAATCTGGAACTCTCTGCCTGAAAGGGTGGTAGAGGCAGGAACCCTCACAACATTCAAGAAGCATTTAGATGAGCACTTGAAATGCCATAGCATACAAGGCTATGGACCAAGTGCTGGAAAATGGGTTTAGAATAGACAGGGCTTGATGGCCGGCGCAGACACGATGGGCCGAAGGGCCTCTTTCTGTGCTGTATATCTCTGTGACTCTAATCGCTGATTATGCCTAATGCAGAAACTCTATCCAAAATGTTTAAAGGGGAAGGACATTTTGAGGAGTACTATTCTGCTCTTACGTCTTGTCTCCCTTCTCACTCACTGCCACATACGTGCCTAACTCCAGAAACACCACAGCCAGTAACCTGCAACGCAAGCTCTGATTTGGAGGCAACGTGGAGATAGCACTCCAATGTTTGGTCATTTTCTGTCGGCCTTGGCTCTGAGTCAAAAGGTCATGGGTTCATGCCCCACTCCAAAGATTTGAGCACGTAAAGCAGGCTGACACTTCAGAGCAGTACTGAGGGAGTGCTGTACTGTCAGAAGTGTAGTCTTTCAGACGAGATGTTAAACAGGCCCTATCTGCCCCCTCAGGTGGACGTAAAAAGTCCCATGGCACTATTTTGAAGAAGAGCAGGGGAGTTCACTCGGTGTCCTGGAAAATATTTATGCCTCAACCAACATCACTAAAACAGATGATCATGTATAGCTTGTGGAACCTTGCTGTGTGCGAATTGGTTACCGCGTTTTCCTATATTACAGCAGTGCCCAAGATTCAAAAGTACTTCATTGGCTGTAAAGTGATTTGGGATGTCCTGAGGTTGTGAAAGGTGCTGTATAAGTGAAAGTCCTTTCCTTTTACTTTTAGAAGAGTAGCACTGCCAGTGGCCCAGAGCAAGACATCACCTCACAGTACCCTGCAATTCTTTTACCAAAGTTTGCATGTACCAGCATAGCTACAAACATCCTGGAGGGTATGAGCTTGAGGAGGTAGCACCAGCTGATTCACTGCACAGGTCAGGAGAAACAGGTGGCGGTGGCAAAGGAGGAGTGGCAAACTGTTGCCTTGACAGCTACAGCTATATGCAAATAGTAGACCCCTACACTTTAGGAAATGCAATAGCGCAGAGATATTGGAGAAGCTGTGCCATGCTCCTGTTAAGGTTAAGTGGAGATTTAATAAAGATATTCAAAATTATGAGGCATTTGACAGAGCAAATAGGGAGAAACTGTTTCCTCTCTCAAGTGAGTCAGTAACCAAAGGTCATAGATTTAAAATAATTGGCAAAAGAAGTAGAGGAGAAATGAGGAGAAATTTTTTCATAGAGAGGGTTGTTAAAATCTGGAACGCACTACCTGAAAGGGTGGTGGAATCAGATTCCATAGGAACTTTCAAAAGGCAACTGGACATGTACTTTTAGAGGACGCATTTGCAGGGTTGTGGGGAAAAAGCTGGGGTGTGGAAGTAAATTGGACAGCTCGTTCAAAGAGCCGGCACAGGCATGATGGGCCGAATGGCCTCTTTCTGTGCTGTAAGATTCCATGATTCTATGGCCCTGATATTTACTGGGGTGGGATTTCCAAGCGGGGAGGAGTAGTTCTGGAATGTGTTGGAATTTTAACTCACGATGTGCCCTTTTTAAAAAAAAATAGGTTCCCCGCCCGAAAGCCAACCCGATTGACAGGCTTGGCTCCCTGTCGGGCGGGGAACACTGCAGAAAAGGCCGCAGCGCAGGAGCAGGTAGGTTTTCTGCTGCTCGGGTTAGAGATCGCGATGGGCGGGCGGGGGTGCATACAGCAAGGTTTGCGGGGTCCGAGCCTGATCACAGGTGGTCGGAGAGAGATCGGGGGCCAAGGTGGGGGGTCTGTGATCGGGGGAGCGGACAGTGATCGGGGGTGGGGGCTGGAGTCCGACAGCTTGGGCCGGGGGGGGAAGCAGTTCTGCTCCACCTGGCTCACAAGCAGTGCTGGAAAAGCACTTAGCTCTTCCATGCGGCAGTCCCCACCTCACTTTAGCTGTTGGGTTTCCCACGAACCGAGAAACCTGGTCAGTAATCGTTAAGCTTGAAACACAGCTAAAATCATAGAGATGCAGCCTCGCTCAAATATTTAAATGAGCAGCCTGCCTCCTGGGAGCGGGTTGTTTGCCTCCCTCCCCCCGTCACGCCTTTGTTAAAACCAGAAGTGGGCGGGTTCGGGGCAGGTTTGGTTCAGGTTTGAGATTTTTTACATTTTAATATCTCGCCCGACTCAAACCCACCCGTTTTTGGGTGTCAAAATGGCCGCCTATGATTTTATTGTCATTCAGGGGAAAAGGCGGTGAAATTGCAGACCATGCTGACTGATGCAATGACTGTTTGATGGATGAGTGACCGCAGCACGTTGGCTGATATTCCGCACGATCCCGAAACTAGCCTGGTAGAAAGCAAGATAGAGAAGTTGAAGGCACTGGTGACCTTGACTGCCACTACAATGCTGTCCCTATTGTTAGCTACAGGTTGCTCCCTGTCCAATATTACTCTCTGTTGACTTCAATGGAGCGTAAAATAGGTCAGGGTGTAAAACCAGCGTTCCACCCGATCCTGTCAGTTTCCCGATGGGCAGCTGAGGTTAAAATTGGCCCCTGGGAGTCAAGACCTGTACTAGTTTAAAATCTACATACCCTCCCTTCCACTTTGTAAGCAGGCTTTAAGAGCTGTTTGAAATTTCCTGCTACCCCCCCTTAACTCCAGGCTCACAAAAGGGGGCTGTAGCTCGTCCATACTGTGTAAATGTAGCTGACCATGAAAAATCAGGCACTATCAGTTCACTAACGGTCAAATGGGTGCTCATAACACATCACTCAAATAATGTCTGGTCAGAAAATGCACTCTTAAGAAATCTGAAAATGAACACACCATTATTTATTTACAAATCATGAGCCTTCAGATTTGAAAATCTTGAACATGGAGCATGAAAGTTCTGTGCAATGTAGAAAATACGTCCCGTGAAATTTCATTAGACACTTTAACCGGAAGAGGAAATAAGCTTTTTCATTTTGTACTGTCAGGTCATTGAGATTGAAAAAGACTTGCAATCAATAAAAGACTGTCTTAAAGAAGAACAAAGTCACAGTGTCAAATATAACCAGGATGTTGAGGAATGGCAGGCGAGTTTATATTTTGAGTGTTTCATTCATTATCTTGTCTATTACTTTCTATTTTCCTGATGTGCTGATGGCAATGACTTTAATGGCCTATATGGAGTGAAAACGTCCTGTTTTTAACTAATTTACATTTTTAGGTATTTGGAGGAATGTCCATTTTAAGACAATGTTCGGTCATAATCAATTCTCTACATTTGAAGTACAGTATATGTGGATGCATTTTCTTGAAAGATTAAAAAGAAACCTCTAGCATTTTTTCCTCTGTTCTATAGGCCAAGATGAATTATGCAGAATTAAAATTTAAAGCAGTTCAGGATCAGTTGCAGAAAATTACAGAAGAGAAAGAACAATTACTAAGACAGCATTTTACTTTTAAGGAAGACATGCAAAGAAAAAAGAAAGCATGCAAAGAAAGTGAGGTTAGTGCAATTAAGTGAAGTAAAATAGAACTGTATGTAGATGCTAAAAAATGAAAATATGGGCCCGGATTTTGTGGTGGGTGATGACGGCGAACTGTCAGTTTTCGTCGTCATTGCCCCTCTGAAACTGACCGCAATTTCAGGATTTAGGGCAGGGGTAAGCAATTATATGGGCTGGAGGGCCACTTAACAAGTTTTGGTGAGCTGTTGAGGGTTGCACACAAATGTTCCCCCGAAGGTGCGCGGCCGCACAGTCGCACAGCAATGGCGAGGCCCTGCGCAGGCCGCTCAGCAGCTCCTGCCGCTGGAAGAGATACTGCACAGCAAATTCAAAGGGATCGTGCACGTTGGTGAGAGCAAAGTGTTCTATTGGTAAATTTGAAAGAGGCCAACTCATAGGCCCCGATTTTCCCGAAGGTGCGGGGAATTGTCGGGTTCCCCCCCGAATCTAAATGGGTCAGCCAGCTGCACGCAATTTTCCCTCAATTGGCCAATTAATTTCCAGCGTGTGGGCACCCTTGCTAAGTGTCCAATTCCAGTCAGAAAGCCCCACATTATGATGTCATCATTTGTGGTGCTTTTAAAGTGTCCAGCAAGCTTCTCAACCTCTGCAGGCTTCCCAACCAGTCGGACAGAATGGCACAGGAGCCTGCACCAGCTGCTGCCAGCGGCAGAGGCCGAGCTGCCGCTAAATTTGACGAGACCTCATTGCAGACATTGGTGGATGGGGTTAGGGCCCACAGGGAGGTCCTCTTCCCTAGCTCAGGGAGGAAGAGGCCTCCCAAAGAGACCAGGGCTGCATGGATGGAGGTGGCTGCAGAGGTCAACTCTCAGGGAGTCACCCGACGGACCTGGATGCAGTTCAGGAAGCGCTTCTATGACCTTCACCACACAGGAAAAGTAAGTATGAAGTTTCCATCACCCTCAACCTAATCCCCATTGCCTTTCCCCAACAGCACTCAGCTTCAGCAATCTCTTCCTCCACATCCCACTTCACAGTCACATCCATGCACCCTTACCCATTCCCTATCTCTCTATGCTCACATTCACATAACTATTCCACCATGCAGCCCTCACACTGCCTCTCACTCTGATGCTTGGAACACAACTGACAACACACAGGGAGGGCCCTTGGTCTTGCAGCCTCACACCATCTTTGTCTCCTAAGTATCTATTCTATGCAATCTCTACATTCACTCCTGCACTCTCACTCAAACTCCACTTGTCTCCCTCATTGCAGGAAAAGAGAGCTCACAATAGACGAGAGCGTGCGAGGACTGGAGGAGGACCACCCTCAATCGCCCACCTGAGCCCCTGGGAGGAAGCTGTGATGGAGATTGCTGGGGCTGACGTGTCTGTGGATGCTAGGGCAGGAGAGTCAGGAGCAAGCCCGCAAGCTGGTGACAGAATAGTTCCCCATCTCTCTCATTGACATAGCATGAGTTGCACATATGATTCTGAAGCCACATCATTTGGACTTATGAGCATCTGCCAAATCCAATGTGCAAGTAGCCTTGGCATCACATCTCTAACTCTTTCCTTTACTCCCCCACAGGACAATCCGGAGCCCCCATCGCCACTGCCGAGGAGGAAGAGGCTTTGCAGCCAGACTCCTCAGAGGAAGCTCCAGCCTCTGAGGGCGCAGCGTCAGCAGAAGTAAGCACCAGCGCAGACACTCACACCTCGGTGGGACCTTCGGGACATAGAGTAGTGTTGTCACCTGGTGTATCACAGCTCACAAGTGAGCATCAGCAGAGTGTGGAGACAGGGACAGCAGTGGAGAGTCCTCGTTGGAGGGCGCAGGCCTCTGCCAGCTCAGCTCAGCTGCATGTCGACCCTCTGCCTCTGGGTCCATCCGCAAGAGAGGAGGTGATGGATCTCCATGCACAGATGCAGGAGTCTCTGGCAGGTTTTGTCTCCAGGGTCGCTGCGAGTGTGGAGCGAATGGAGGAGTCCATGGCGAGCATGAGCAGAGCCTTATTGGAGTCATTGGCGCATGAAAGCATCACCACGGAAAGGTTGGCTACCTCCGTGGTAAGGCTGGCTGCAGTCGAGGAGAGGAGGGCTGCGGCCGAGGAGAGGAGGGCTGCGGCCGAGGAGAGGAGGGCTGCGGCCGAGGAGAGGAGGGCTGCGGCCGAGGAGAGGAGGGCTGCGGCCATGGAAGAGCTTAGTCGCCAGGGTATCGAAAACATGGTGAGTGCTCTGAATAGAATGGCATCTCTTGAGGAGCGATGGGCATCTATTGAGCACCGAAACCAGACCTTCATGGAAGTCCCTCTGAGCAGGACTTCCACTGCTGAGACGGGTCCCCATGGCCCCCCTGATATGCAGCAAGGTGCTCTCCAGCCACTTGCAGGCGCTGAGGGGGAGCTGACCCATGAGAGGGAGGTTGTTGGCACACCTCAAGGAAGTGGGGGCTCCTCTCCACGCGCTCACACTTCCATACCACTTCAGAGCCCTCGGTCAGTGACCCGCTGGAGTCCACACCCCAGTGAGATCGGAGTCTCAAGCCCTGCACAGCCGCAGGAGCAGCAGACTGCTAGCGAGCCCTCACAGGCTCGCCACCCCAGAGGACGCCCGCCAAAGGTGTTGAGACAGGCGCAGCAGGAAATTGAGCAAGGGGCCTCCACATCTGCTGAAGTCACAGGGGTACCACTACATAGGAGCACGCGTAAGAGAAAAATAAAGCACCACTAACCACAAGGGTAGTCACTTGGGTGAAAAGTCTTGTAAATAGTTTTAATACCATCAGTTTCCTGTACATAAAAAATCTGGTGGCAACTGCTGCAGTTATGGCGTCTGTCATTTGGTGAATGGGGATATCACATAGAGGTCTTAGGATAACTTGCAGATGTCAGCAAGCTGGTCAAATAAGTAGGAATGTGCAGGCATGGGCCACTGTCCATGGTCAGTTAAGAAGCAGTGAGGCTGCAGTGTTTGATGTACCAGGCTACGCAAATCTGCCCAGGATGAGTGCGTTCCTTGCATTCCGCCCAGCAATGTTCTCGCGCACTGGTGCCGCTGGTTGGCGGGCCTCTGCAGGATGCTTGTTTCCGTCCTCCTCCTCCTCCTCCTCCTCCTCAGCATCATCCTCATCCGAGGCGGGTCTGTGAGGAGCCTCTTGGTCCTGAGGAATCTGCAAGCCACGACGCTGTGCCATGTTGTGAAGCACACAGCAAACCACGACAATTTTGGAGACCCTGGCTGATGAGTACTGTAGGGCTCCACCTAATCTATCCAGGCATCTGAAGCGCATCTTCAGCAATCCGATGGTTTGCTCGATAATGCATCTGGTGGTAATGTGGCTGGAGTTGTAGCGCTCCTCAGCTTCGCTGGCTGCTCTCCTCAACGGCGTCATTAGCCAAGAGCGCAGGGGATATCCCTTGTCTCCAAGTAGCCATCCTTGAAGTTCATTTGGCGGACTGAATAGCGGAGGCACAGTAGACTGGCGCAGTATGAAGGAGTCATGGCAGCTGCCAGGGTACTTGGCACAAACATACAAAATCACCTTCTTGTGGTCACACACCAGCTGAACGTTAAGAGAGTGGAAGCCCTTGTGGTTGACGAAAATGCCTGGATTGCGGTGGGGTGCCCTAAGGGCCACATGTGTGCAGTCAATGACGCCCTGCACCCTTGGAAAGTCTGCCAGCTGAGCTAATCCAAGCGCTCGCGCCCTCACACTTGCGCGATCCCTGGTGAAATGGATGTGATTGTGCGCGAGGGCAAAAGGGCATCGGTGACCTGTTTGATGCAAGTATGTGTGGCTGCCTGGGAGATGCCGCTGATGTCTGCTGCTGATCCCTGGAAGGAGCCTGAGGCATAAAAGTTGAGTGCGGTGGTGACTTTGATGGCCACTGGTAAGGAGTGTCGACCTGGTGCTCTGGGCTCCAGGTCTTGCTGCAGCATTGCGCAGATGTCAGTCACAACCTCTCGTGAAAGTCGGAGCCACCTCTGGCATTGCTGCTCAGTCACGTTGAGGTAGCTCACCCTGTGTCTGTAGACCCTGTTTGGGGGGTATCTCCTGTGCCAATGGCCTTCCATGCGCTGGCCCCTTCTGGCCTGTGCTGCCTCAGGTGGCTGAGCCGCAGCCTGTCGCTCCTGCTGCTGCTGGTGCTGCTGTTGCTGGTGCTGCTGTTGTTGCTAGATCTGCTGCAGCCTCCTCTGCTGTTGGAGATCCTCTAATGCCAGGAAGGGAAGGAACAAAAGGCCTCCCATGCTTCTGGCAGATGCCTCCGTTGAGGAGGCGCTGAGTTAGGGTGCTGAGAGGGGCTTCCCAGGAGCTCACACTGGAGAAGTGTGTGAGGCTCCAACCTTCCACAGCTGTGCCTAAGCCTTCAACAAGTTGCCCCAAGCTTTCAGCAACAAGGTCCTGCAGCCTACAAATGCTGTCTGATTAAATCTCTTCAGTCCTGATTGACCTGCAGCTGAAAGCAAGCAAGCCAACTTTGTTCACGCCAGGTTTCATCAGCAGTGTTCCCACCAGGCGTGTTTCACGTGGGGAAAGGCTGAAAATTGCAAGGGACCCTGAAAATAGGATTAAACATGCCAATTATTGATCATTAGGCTCCCGCCGACCATTTCCGCCTGCTGCGGGTGGGACTGATTCGGGTCACGCTGAAACACGGGGGCGAAAGTCGGGCGGGGCGGGGAATCAGGCGGGGGGGTCGCGACCCCCTATTTCTGCGATTTTCAGCCCCCGCCCGACGGCTGGGAGAAAATCGGGGCCGTAGTGTTGATCATCACTCCCACTTCTACCCTCCCAATAATTTATAAACATAAATTCAGGTAGTATCTGAAATACACAAAATGTAGTGTAACATAGTAAACTCTTCCATTACTAAATGAATGAAATGATCGATCGATCGATTATATGTTGTACTGAAAGTCTCGGTGGGAGTTTGGCCGAGTGACTCGAGTCTGCGGGGGCCTCTGACGAGAGGTTTTCTCTATTTAGTGCGCTGAGTATGGGAGCCCGAGGCTTCGCAAGGCCTGAGCTTCAATCGCGTGCCATTACCTGGAGTCCTTGTGCTCCGGGATTCATTCCCGTGTGTAAGATGGCGATGAGAACCGCCCTGCCAGCGTACTCTGGGTACCGGGAGAGGAAAGACGCAGCGCTGGTCTCTTTCCTCGGTAAAAGATTCATTGAAATAAGCAGCCATGACTCGACTCCGACTAATGTGCAGCTCGAGCTCCGGCTCGCCTTCTATTTCTGTCCCGTCCAAGGAGCCGGATAGAATGAACTGGCTGGTCGGATAGGGCCCGCGGGCCATATTTTGCCCACCGGGCGAGAAGCTCGGACCCCGCTCTTTACTGAGGAAACTCCCAGAAATGGCAGGGACCCGGCCTAACTGGGTCTGTGCCAGAGTTACGCTGGGAGACTGGCGGTAACCCCGCGGAATTCAGACAACACCTTTCACCCAATTGCACCAATAAACAAAAATAGCATTTTATAACTCACTGGAATTAAATTAAGCTCAAGACTAATTTTGAATTGGTCACTAAAATCCCTTCAGACGAGTTGAGACTCAAAACTTGCTGCAAGTTTTTAAAAAAGTTCTAAGTAAACAATCTTCCAATCGATTTGATCGCGTGAATTCCAAGTCATGCTGCCAATGGCATTTTATATATTTAAAGTATTTATGTTACCGTGCATTTATCTGGAAAGTTTACACAGATTTATGGAAACTGAACCCACAAACCGTGAGTAACTCACCTTTCATGTTGCAGTGACAGAGGTTTCGGGTGTGATTACAACACATTGCACCAGCGAGCGGCAGATTTGACTTGCCTGCCTCTGTTTTTGATTATGACTCCCCTGCTGCCTCGGAGACAATGACCTGCCTCCTGATGTTGTGGGGTCAGGCTAGGGGTCAGGTGCAGCAGACATTCAGCCTTGAAGCCAGGCCTTGGTGGGCCTGATTGAATCCATTGATTTAGCACATGTGCATCAAAACACGGAAATCCTGAAATTGTGGTCAGTCATTTACTGCTCCGAAACAGACTGCGCTGTGGCCCCCCCCCCCCCGCCATAGTCAGCAATCAGTGAAACTGACAAAAACTTGAGCTTTTCTGTGCTAATATCGCTGTTAAACACCCCATTAAATGTTAAGCCTTTTTGGAATAGGTGTAACTGGAGGTTTTAACAGCGCATTGACTGCTAAGCAACCATTGTGGCCCTGAAAAACTAATTTTTATATTTGTGGAATGTCAAATTTCTCCATTATGATAAAAACAACAATTTAAATAAAATAAAATAAATATATTTTTTAAAGTTTGTGCATGATATTTCAGCTTCTACCTTAACCCCAGTGTATGTCCCAATCTTTATTTCGCTCTCTGTAACATTTTTAAAAAGTGCGGATAAAATCTGACTTTCATTTCCTGGTTTGCATTATGTGAGAATTCTTCAATGTGATTGGCTGCTTAGATAGCTTGTTGACGTCACTGCAGCTCTTTGCTGGGGATTCCCATTACAGAGCGCTACAATCAATTGCACGTCGAGAAAGGTAAATTTCTCACCACAGTGATGGGAAGATTTTTGTGGGCAGCTTTCTTCGAGGTCAGCGGCGAGCGCCTTAGCTTCGCCGCTGACCGCAAATTAGGGGCCATAGGATAAAACCGCCTACAGTGTGTTGCAAGGTGGTTGTGTATTAAGGAATTCAGATGATCTTACATGGTACATCAGTTTCCCATGTACTGTTACTGCCTTGGAACATATTCCAATATGCGAATTTCTGTATAATGTAGAGGTAATGTTCCAAATTTGTAATTTTAACAGAAGGAAAATCATGAGGGCCATTCTCCCGAATTCCAGATCTGTGCTCCTGGAGTGCAGAAGATGAATTTTACCTAAAAGTCACAAATGCATTCTGTGCAGTGGGTTCCATGAATTCTATAAATGGAATATAATACAAGAATGTCTTTCTGGTGGCCTGTTTGTGATGGCTTTGTGATTTAATTTTATTTAATTGTTCATGCATATTGAAGAACTATTTGATATGCTTGGAGGACTATTGTAGTTGCAGATGGTAATTGGGTCAGTAGATTAGAGATAGATTTCTATTACTTGGACATTGGGGAGGCTGTAAAGAAGTGTAGGCCAACATCTTTGGAGCTGCATATCAGCTGGGGCTGTACACGAGTTGTGGGGCGCTGGACTGAGGCCTCGATATATGGCCAGGTTGGCCGCTAGCAAGGTAAGTTGCGGTGGGGGGGGAAGGGTGGGAGCAGGGTGAGTGGCATTAATTGCAGAGGGTGGAGGTCCCGGTGCAGTAGCAGCCCAGATTATTTTTCTGGGCCCTAGAGCTGCACAGGTGAGGTGCATGGGTTAAACAGATGACTGATGTGTCAGTCAGCATGGATTGCCCTTTCATCTCTTTTCTCACTGTTTAGCATGATTGTGTTGCCCAAAGGCACTGCTCTCCTGCATCTCCCAAAGTACAGAGGGTTGCTACTGGCTGCTGCGTGCCCAACCTAATGGCCATCCTAGGTGCCAGTAGCTCCAATGATATATCGCTCACATAAACACAAGTTATCCTCAAACGTTGGAAAACACCAGTGCCCAGGCCAGGTGAAATTTCCAGCTCAAGTGCTAAGTTTGAGACAGAGGTGTAAGCCTCTTTGGGGAAAGCTTACTGCAGGCATTTCCAACATTAAATAACCAATTCTTTAAATAGATTTCCTTTTCATTTTTACAGGCTTATGCTATGAATGGCTGCATTTCTGGCTGTACATAATCTGAGTGAAGAAGCTGAATGGCATCAAAAGAAGTGTTAAGACATTTTTTGAAGAAGCTCTTTGGCTAGTTTTGTGGTACTGTCTGGTAGCTTTGAAAAAAGAACTGCTTACTGTCGACTTGATGATATGTTAAGTTGACTGTTATTTGCTTAACCACTTTCCAGATAAGTGGTTATTTGAGGCAATCAAGATTTTTTGCCCAATGGATTTGTACCACTCTGGAGCTGTTATACCCTGAGGTATCACTTGACATGTGATGACTTCAAAATATCTGACATGCAAGATTTTGAGTTATATCGAGTTATTTGAACTTATTTGATTTTCAGGCAACTTTCCACTGCTGCAAGTCACAGTTGAAGCAACTTGAAATAGACCATGACCAGTTACAGAGGCGACTTGAAGAACTCAGTAGGTTAGAAAGTTACTTGTACAGTCTTGAAAGAAGATGTATTTGTTACAGCTTCATTGTTTCTACTCTTCATGTAGTAGCAGAAAAGTGTAAATGTTTGTCTGTCACTTCTGGCATCAATTTTTTTCATCCTAAAATTTTAATCTTGTATTTGACCAAAATCATATATTAGAAGTTTGTCCGCAAAAAGAGTCTACACATCGCACTTTAAAGGGCTGAAATTGTATTGGTGGTGTAACTATGTGCCGGGGGCAGAACCCTTCCCTGGGGATTGCTGCAGGGGCTTGTGCTGGGGCAGAAGAGGCTTGTCCTGCTCAGTGCATTGGGGTGTTCTGGGGCCATGTTCTGTGGGCCTAGGAAATTATATTGTGCTCCATTGGTGCAAAGCCAACCAGGTGCACCATTAGAAGTGGAGCAGAGGGTAGGTCTGTGAGAGCAGCAGCGGCCAGTGTTGACGGTACAAAATGGTTATATTTATAATGTTGAATCCTCGGGGGGGGGGGTGGAATTTTAACATAGATGAGTGGGTGGGGGTTAAATGAGGAAAAATTAGAAATGTGTCAGGAAGCCGGCTCAAACCTGCCAACTTCCGGGTTGTACCTGAGGTGGGACAAGGGATGGGCAGCCCACCCATTCCCAGGAGGCGGGTTCCCACTTTAAATATGATAATGAGGCCGGAAGCCTCGGATTTAAACTTTTCAGATTTTACTGTGGCCAGCTGGGGATCCCAGGCCTCGGGTATCCTGGCAATTGCAGCGAGGCGAGGACAGCCTCAGGGAGCACTCCTTTTGGGCTTGGAGGAGCAGGAGTGCCATCTCCCGGCCTCCCAAGCTCCCACACCATCAGCCCTCCCACCATACAAACCCACCCCCCTAGAGTCTAACCCCCCTCAGAGTCGGGGATCGACCCCCCCGGGGTGGTTAGTGGTGTTGGGGACTTCCTGGCTGGCCAGGTTGTAAGCCCCACTACTGTCCAAAATGTCACCTTTTTTATAAGTCTCTCTCTTCCTTTGTTTTCAGTTAGCTTCGCAAACACTCGCAGGCTTGACTGCCCTTGCATGTCCCATTTGTTGAGAGCGACAATCTGCAAATTTAGATGTGCATTAACTGCTCTTTCTGAGGGTAGATGCCTGTGCTCCAATTCCCAGTTTTAAAAATTGGGGGCTCAGTTCAACTCAGATATTTGGGAGTCTCTGGTTTAGAAATTGGACTTCATTGCACACATTTTATGGGTCATTTTTAGGGACCATTGTCCTGCGCCCCAAGGACGCCTGAAAAACATCTGACCCGATATTGGATAATTTGCATATGTTAATGAGGAGCCAAATGCCTGACCCCTCTGGCAAATTGAGCTGCCCTCAGAGGAGCAGGCACCGGGCCTGCTCCTCTCGGGTATTCGGGTATTCCTGCCATGGATGTGGCCTCGCAAGTGGCTGCCACCAAAAAGGAAAGTAGATATTTTTTAAAGTTGATGTGGAGCCAGGTAGAGCAAGAGTACTACAGCTGGCTCCACAGCATGCCCAAGATCGATTGCTGGCCTGCGATTGGCCTCCCGCCACTTGTCTATACCCTCCCCAGGATTTACCTGAAGTTTGCTGTTGGTGAGCTAAGCATCTCCAAATTGGTCATAGAATCATAGAAATTTACGGCACAGAAGGAGGCCATTCGGCCCATCCTGCCGGCTGAAAAAAAGCTATCCAGTCTAATCCCACTTTCCAGCTCTTGGTCCCTGGCCTTTTAGGTTACAGCACTTCAAGTGCATATCCAAGTACTTTTTAAATGTGTTGAGGGTTTCTGCCTCTATCACCCTTTCAGGCAGTGAGTTCCAGACCCCCACAACTCTCTGGTTGAAAAACGTTCTCCTCAACTTCCCTCTAATCCTTCTACCAATTACATTAAATCTATGCCCTCTCTGCTGGGGGAAATAGGTCCTTCCTGTCCACTCTATCTAGGCCCCTCATAATTTTATACACCTCGGTGGCATAGTGGTTAGCACTGTTGCCTCACAGCACCAGGGACCCGGGTTCAAATCCGGCCTCGGGTGAATGTCTGTGTGGAGTTTGCACATTCTCCCCGTGTTTGCGTGGGTTTCCTCCGAGTGCTCCGGTTTCCTCCCACAGTCCAAAGATGTGCGGGTTAGGTTGATTGGCCATGATAAAAAAAAAAAATTGGCCCTTAGTGTTAGGGGGGGATTAAATACGCGGGGTTACGGGGATAGGGCTTGGGTGGGATGGCTGTCGGTGTAGGGACCGGGTGCTAGGGTTTGGATGATCAGCCATGATCGCGGTGAATGGCGGAGCAGGCTCGAAGGGCCGAATGGCCTACTCCTGCTCCTAGTCTCTATGTTTCAATCAAGTCTCCCCTGCTGTCCAGCTGTCCTCGCTAGATGGCCTTTGACAAGAGGCTGAATTTTATTGGGGAGGGGGGTTGGGAGCGGGAGGATCTCTGAGGTGGTGAGGAAACCCAGGAGAACGGGTTTCCCACAGGCCCTGCCAACTTTAACGGCAGGGCCTGATTTGCATCTGAAGCCCCTGTTTCCCACCCCCAGCCAGCCAGATGGAGAGGCTGGCTGGCGCCGGGCAGGTACTCCTGTGGCACTAAGCCGCACGGAGGAGGGAGGGATCATAGGGCAGTGGGGTCGGCCGGAGGAGCACAGGGTGGGCTGGGACCAGCGCGGGAGGAAGGGTTGCTAAGGATCGGGGGTGGGGGGTGGGGTGCGAGGGAAATGGGGTGGCAGCCGACGGATGAGCAGGGGCCGGGTGGTGACCGGCTGTGGATCGGGTGGGGGGGGCAGGGTGTGAGGTGTCAATGTCTGCAGCCTTGGGGGCTCAAGTTTTCAGCCTTTCCTTTTTATTTAGGGCTTCCTTGGTCTGCCAAGAGAAGACAAGAATGAAATTGTCCATTGTGCTTCCCTAAATAGGAATGCAAGAATAGTCAGCATGCAAATGGATGTTAGGGAAATCTTTAATGAACCTACCCATCATCAATGAAAGGGTTCCAGCCAAGGGGTGTGTAAAAATAAGAAATAATTCAACATGAGTATGCAGCCGATGAAGGGGAAAGTGGTGTTTTTTGAGTGTTATAGGCATGCCATTGAAGACCTCTATAAAAAGATAAGTAGAGCACTAACGTACCTTGACAATCTTCTTGAAGTTGTTGAATTTCTGCCGCATCTGAGAGGCTGATCTCTTTACTGCAGACACTGCATTGACTTGCTCAGCCATTCTTTCCAGATGGCCCGAATTGCACCTTGCTGAGCAGAGTGCTCCTCATAACCAAAAATGGCACACCTTGCCAGGATCTCCCTCAACATGACTTGCAGCGCTCTGCAGCTAAAGGGAGATGCCTTGCCTCCACCCTTCAACTTGTTCGACCTCTGGCTCATTTCTTGAAGCAATTCTAGATTTAAAAAGCTTTTCTCCCAGAATAGGAAGTACAGGTACAGCCTTAAGGTGCTGCACCTACACTTTCAAAGATTTGGACATGAAATCTCATATCCAATCTCTACACTCCCAATACGCCAATGCAAAATGTGCTGCGAGCATAACTGCAATATGTTAATGAGGGACCCTCACAAATTCTGTGAGGTATCCCCTATATATACCTGTGGTGCGAATTGTACCGTGCAAAAGTGTCCACGTGCCAGCAAAGCACTGAGTGCAATTTCAGCCCCTACATGGTTTTTACTGCAATGTGTTTCCACTCCTCAGACTGTTATAAACCGATAGTTTTTTCTTGAATTTTACTTCGTAACAGTGTAAGTCAAAGTTCAAAAGCTGACCTCACAGAGCGAAGTGAAAGAATTGGCAGTCTGCAAGAACAACTGAAAGCACTGAGGGACCAAGAGGCCACGAGCTTGCAGCAAATAGAAGACTGTTACCGTGCAATCAACAACTCCAAAGACGAACAGGATAAGCTGAGGTTGGTAACCCTAGCATAGAGGTGAAGATTGGTAAGGACTGTCTAACAGGAGCTGCTACTATCAGGTTGATTTATGTATCAACTGCCAAAATCAAATCAACAAAATATAGTTAGTGAAGGTTTTTTTTAAATGCATGAGAGCTGTAAAAGATTTATTATTAAGCCGATTTTAGTGATTTTCACTGATTTGTAACAATTGAAGGGACATTTTAAAAATCCATTTAAGATGTGCTGCTGGCGTTGGAATAACAGCATTGACATTTCGATTTATTCTGGTGAGCAGGAACAAAACTTTCACTTTCCACTGCAAAACTGGAGTGCAAAAAACCCACAAGCCTATACTTTAGTATTGAAGCATCTCCCTCTCACTAATGCATCAACATACAGAAATCAGCTGTGATTAAAACAATTACTTTCATTCTGTGACACAGATGGTTTCATCTAGCCAAGGTGATTATTACAACATCGAATGAGCAAACTATTTAAGAAATAGACATTTCTCAGGCATTATCTATCTAATCTCTATTTGTTTATCTTATTCAAAATCTTCAGTTTGTGCACGTTTCCTGTCTACAAAAACTTACTTCATCTTCTCAAACTTTTCCAATTATAAATTCCTTTGTCCACATTTCCCATTCAGTTTTGCTGTGTTAACTATTGCAACTGTAATTGAACACTGGGTGGCTCTGTAGAGTAATTCTCTGAATTGTTTCTAGTAGCTCTATCACCATCTTATTTTTCTGCCCAAAGGTAAGTAAGTAAAGTTTTGAAGACTTTTACTAAGCACAAAGGTATATTTTTAAAATAACTTCTTATAAAATGCATATTTTAAAACAATTCTTCCACTGACTCCTGTGAGCAATGCTGTGGGAGATCTAGCATATTAAAAACCTTCAATAAAGTGCACACTTGCTGTGCATATTAACCTTACTTCCTGTGTCATGCATTTATAATGGAAACAATGGCCCGTATTTTCCGATCCCTACAGGTGTGTACGGGTTGTGTACTCACCCGTAGGGACATCTGAAATGCTGGTTTCAGGCATGCGAAGTGCATGCGCTGAAAACCTGCATTTCTGATCTGTCAAGAATGCTCTTGACCGGTCGGATGCCTGCCCTGGAGAAGGGCCTCTGCGGGGGGAGAGTTCCGCTTTCTGGAGACCCTCCGCCCGCTGAAAACCCTTAGCAATCTTACGCCTGGTAAAGGCCTGCTTTTACCAGCATAAGAGTTGGAAAAAAAGTAAAAAAAATAGTTTTTTCACTCATTTATAATTTTAAAATACTTTTAAAAAAGGTAAGCTTATTTTTAGCCCTGTAAAAAACTTTAATTATTTTTCTCAAAAAATGTAATTTTTGCTTAAAATATTTAATTGAATGTAATTTTAACTCATTTTAAAAACATGATGATTTTTTAACATTTATTTAATGCTTTAGTGTGTTTTGGGGGATCTCCATTCATATATTTGACAGGTCTATCTGCGCCCCTGGGATACGTGAGCCCTGCGCATTCCGACTTTGGAAAGGCCCAGGATCGGAAGTGTCCGGACCTCGGGAGCCCTCGGGTAAGTTCGTAGATTTTTTTCCGATAGGAGGCATCCGCACGCAGGAAACTTCCGATCGGAAATTACGGGCCCATATGTCAACATGTCCCAAGGAAACAGGGTATGTCAGCTTTCATGGTCCTGGTTTGTTGGTGAACCAATCAAGTCACTCAAAATGCTTCTGTAAAAAATTTTTTTTTTCAATAACTGAAATTTCTAATATCTAAAGTAAGGTCTTAAAATAAAAATGACATTTATTCTAAGCCTTAACTTGGATTTGATATTTTTGCCCAGTACAGTAACTTTGATTAGCTGAAGGCAGGTCCTGCAGTCTGAGCATGTGCAGGATGCATCAGTAACATTTAGCTAGCCAAATGATGGAATGCTTCCCTCTCAGTCCCTAAGAAAGTCAGTTGCTTTTTTCCAAAATTATTTGAAGAAAAGACAAAGGATGAACTTCAAACGCTTTATTAGGTGAAAATTATATTGTGTACTTTTCTTAAAGCAGAGGTTTTGAGAGAAATAAAAGAAAGAAAATAAAAAAACACGACAGAGCATACTGATTGTAGCTTTAGTTGGTGTTCAAATGATTTTCTTATATAGCGCCTTTAACATAGTAAAACATCCCAAGGCGCTTCACAGGAGTATTCTAAGACAAACAATTTGACACTGAGCCACATAAGGATAAATTAGGGCAGATCACCAAAAGTTTGGTCAAAGAGTTAGATTTTAAGGAGCATCTTAAAGGAGGAAAGAGAGGTAGAGAGCTTTAGGGAGGGGATTCCAGAGCTTAGGGCCTAGGCAACAGAAGGCACAGTCACCAATGGTTGAGCGATTATAATCAGGGATTCTCAAGAGGGAAGACTTAGAGGAGCGCAGATATCTCGGGGTTGTGGGGCTGGAGGAGATTACAAGAGATAGGGAGGGGCGAGGCCATGGAGGGATTTGAAAACAAGGATGAGAATTTTGAAATGGAGGCACTGCTTAACCGGGAGCCAGTGAAGGTCAGTGAGCACAGGGTTGATGGGTGAACAGGACTTGGTGCGAGTTAGGACACGGGTAGCCGAGTTTTGGATGACCTCAAGTTTATGTAGAGTAGAACGTGGGAGGCCAGCCAGGAGTGCGTTGGAAGAGTCAAGTCTAGAGGTAACAAAGGCATGGATAAGGGATTCAGCAGCGGATATAGAATCATATAATCATAGAATGGTTACAGCACAGAAGGAGGCCATTCGGCCGGTCGAGCCTGTGCCAGCTCTCTGCAAGAGCACTTCAGCTAGACCCACTCCCTCGCCCTTTCCCCGTAGCCCTGCAATTTATTTTCCTTCGGGTACTTATCCAATTCCCTTTTGAAAGCCACGATTGAATCTGCTTTCACCACCCTTTCAGGCATTGCATTCCAGATCCTAACCACTCGCTGCGTAAAAAAGTTTTTCCTCATGGGTTTGGTTCTTTTGCCAATCACCTTAAATCTGTGTCCTCTGGTTCTCGACCCTTCCGCCAATGAGAACAGTTTCTCTCCATCTACTCTGTCTCGACCCCTCATGATTTTGAACACCTCTATCAAACCTCCTCTCAACCTTCTCTGCTCCAAGGAGAACAACCACAGCTTCTCCAGTCTATCCATGTAACTGAAATCACTCATCCCTGGAACCATTCTTGTCAATCTTTTCTGCACCCTCTCTAAGGCCTTCACATCCTTCCTAAAGTGCGGTGCCCAGAATTGGACACAATAATCCAGTTGAGGCGAAACAGTGTTTTATAAAGGCTCATTATAACTTCCTTGCTTTTGTACTCTATGCCTCTATTTATGAAGCCCAGGATCCCATATACTTTTTTAACCACTTTCTCAACCTGCCCTGCCACCTTCAGTGATTTGTGCACATATACCCCCAGGTCTCTCTGTTCATGCACCCCCTTTAGGATTGTACCCTTTAGTTTATATTGCCTCTCCTCATTCTTCCTAGCGCAATTTATCACTTCGCACTTTTCTGCGTCAAATTTCATCGGCCACATGTCCGCCCATTCCACCAGCCTGTCTATGTCTTCTTGAAGTCTATCACTATCCTCCCCACTGTTTACATATGTTATTAATATCGGTATATCCTGTCACCTCTCAACATTTCTGGTGGAGATTTCCACATAAATTGTGTCCAATTCCTGTTACATTTGTAATTGCCTGTGACATCTGCAGGTATCACGTTTTTCAGTCTGGTACTCCTTGCAGTTCCCTATTAAAAAGCTTTGAGTCTGCCTGCAGTTCCATGCTCTGGCCACTGGGTGGGTTCTACACCAGTTTTATTGCTACAGACTTCTCTCCTCATCTGACTACTTTCTATAGGTGAGTAGCAGGTGAGGTTTTAGTCTTTTGAAAATATTAACAATTTAAAAACTCCATATTATTAATAATGTGATTCAATTTATCCCCAACATACATCCGCCAACCACAAATGCAATCCGAAAACAGGTTTGAGTTTCCCGAATATATCATCCATGTCCTCATGTGCCTGCTGCCTCTCCCCCTATTGACTTTCATTCCTGAACCATGTAATGAACACTCCTTTCTAATCACAACCCTGACAACCTTCTACCTGTAAAACGGTTGCAAAAAGGACCAATTTCAGGGTGCAACGTCCTGCAGCCCAAGGATGCCTGAAAAACATCCGCCCTGGAATTGGTCAGACCATTTTTCAGGCGTCCTAAGTGACCATCTTGTTGTGTATGTACCTTTTAAGGGAATAACTGGTCTCAGACTGCAGTACCGGCAGTGACCACCCCTGTATAAAAGGCCCTAGCAGGCTTCTGTAGTTTCAGTTTCCAGGTTGTCTCCATTCAGTAAAGACTTGTTATAATCAACTCCTGCAGTCCGTGTCTCAATTATACACGGACATAATACTGGCGACGAGTAAGAAATGAACTTACCTGCAACTCGGCAGCACCTCAGACGACGTTATTGAAGGTCGGAGCCAGAAGAAAGAAGAAAAAAAAATAATCCAAAGAAACTTGAGAAACGGGCGTCGACCGTGGGCAACCGCCCTCCAAATCATCGAATTGAAAAATTGCAGGAGAGACTGTCGAGAACGGGCTTGGTTCTCCAGTCTGTGGTTTCCCAGCTAATCGGGCTGGTGGCAGGTAGTGCACTGAACCTTCCTGGGCTGCGGCGGGCTAGAGCTCGATTGGGTGGCTCTGCAACGGGGCCGGGCAGCGAGTCGGGAAGCAAAGAGAGAGAGAGAGGGTGGAGCACACAGGGCACGGCCGGTGCTTCGAAGCCGGGCAGCGTTCGGACCTAAGAAGAGGGAGGGAAGTGTCCCAGAGGGTCCGCTCCACGACGGGAACGGTTCTTAATTAACGGAGCAAATATTGAAGCGCGATAGAAAAATAAAAATGCCGCGGAGAGCGGCGTTGGCAGCAGCGATCGGGGAGGCGCGAAGACCATAGGGCGTCGCCATTACAGGATAGTAAAATAAATATAATCGCCAGCAACAGCGTTGGCAGCAGCGGCGGGAAAGCACGGGAGGTGCCATCTTAACTCGGCGGGGAAGAAGGAAAAGCGCAGGAGGCGCCATCTTAGATTTTCAAGATGCCAAAGACTGGCGATATCACTGCCTTCGATAATGCAATAGAAGACTGGACCACATATGTGGAAAGAGTCGAGGTATATTGCGAGGCAAACGAAATAGCCGATGAGAAAAAGGCATCGGTATTGCTAAATTTAATGGGCGCAAGAACGTACGGCCTATTGCGGGACCTGATTACTCCAGCCAAACCGAAGGCGAAGAGTTTTAATGAAATTGTTGCTATCCTACAGGAACACCTGAATCCTACACCACTGCTGATAGCAGAAAGATTTAAGTTCCACAGGAGAAATCAGCATAAAAATGAGAGCAATGCTGATTACCTTACGGAACTACGCAAGCTATCAAAGCACTGCCAGTTCAGAGCAGGACTGGCAGATACCTTACGGGACAAATTTGTCTGTGGACTCCTGAGTGAAGGAACCCAGAAGAGGTTACTCTCAGAAAGAGCTGACGCTAGATAAGGCTTTCAGCGTGGCAGTATCGTACGAAGCAGCAGCAAGGGGAGCTGCGGAAATACAACAAAAGCCACAGGAATACGGCACCCACGAAATGACACGGGGATTTGCAAAATGTTATCGCTGCGGCAGAACAAACCATGACCAGAAGGACTGCTGGTCCAAGGACAAAATATGCAGGCAATGCGGAAAGATGGGACACATTGCACGAGTTTGCAGGCCTGGGAAGAAGACCAACGACAACAAAAAGGCTACTAAGGAACCGTACAGGAAAGTACAAAAGATGATGGACAGTAGTTCCGAAGACCAGATGAGCGATAGTGAATCCGGGAACAAGAGACTAAGCTGTCTCAAACTTCACAACGTAATCGCAAAAGAGGATCACCGAACCATTTGGGTCACCCTCACGATAGCAGGGTCCCAAGTCAAAATGGAATTGGATACAGGATCAGCTCTAACCGTCATGAATCGACGAGACTATGAGCGGCTATTCTCACACATACCCTTGAGAGAGACATCCATTGTCTTGAGGACGTATACGGGGCAAAAAGTATACCCCAGAGGAAAAATAAGGGTGCCTGTCGAATACAACGGCAAGAAAATACGGAAATTGTATCTCTACATTCTGCAAGATGGTGGACCACCGTTATTGGGACGTGAATGGATCAGAAAGATAAGTTTAGACTGGCACTCCATTCAGGCACTGACGGTGACTGGTAAAAAGGATGACGACGTCACTCCTGGACGATTGTCAACAATCTTAGCTGACGCCAAAGAGGTATTTCAACAAGAACTGGGCACTCTTAAAGGCGTAACCACCTTGATAAAAATAGAGGAGAATGCAATTCCCAAGTTTTTGAAAGCAAGGCCGGTACCATATGCAATTCGCCCAGCCGTCGAGGCAGAGCTGGAGAATCTGGAGAATGCAGGCGTGTTAGCTAAGGTAGACTGGAGCGAGTGGGCGACACCCATCGTTCCTGTCATGAAAAAAACGTTAAACAATAAGTCTGAGGAGCCAAGGAAGGTTCGCATCTGTGGGGCCTTCAAGGTGACGGTGAACCCAGTCCTTCACACAGTACAATATCCTCTTCCAAGGATAGAAGATATCTTCGCCTCACTATCTGGAGGGAAGCGTTTTACAAAAATTGACCTAGCGCAAGCATATTTGCAGATGGAGGTTGAAGAATCCTCTAGGAAGTATTTCACGATAAACACTCACAAAGGTCTTTACCAGTATAATCGACTGGTATTCGGAGTAGCATCAGCTCCGGCGATATGGCAAAGAGCGATGGAACAAGTCCTGCAAGGGATTCTGGGGACTCAGTGTTACTTGGACGACATCCTAGTGACAGGTGAAGATGACAGTGAACACCTTGCCAACCTAGAGCAGGTGCTCACTGGACTACGTGAACATGGGCTACGAGCCAATCGCCCCAAGTGCGAGTTTTTTAAGAAACAGATATCGTATTGCGGCCATGTGATTGATGAAGAGGGGTTGCATAAGTCCCCTGACAAAATTGAAGCGGTAGTTAAGGCTCCAGCGCCTGAAAATGTGTCGCAACTGAGGTAATTCCTCGGATTGGTGAATTACTACCATAAGTTTTTGCCGAATTTGTCCACAATTCTGCATCCACTGAACGCCCTACTACGAATGGGAGTAGCATGGAAATGGAGCGATGAATGCAAGTGGGCCTTTCAGAAGAGTAAGGACCTAATCACTTCAAGAGAAGTATTGGCTCACTACAACCCATCACTACCGATAAGACTGGCGTGTGATGCATTGGGGCGGTACTGTCACATAAATTCCTTGATGGTTCAGAGAGGCCGATAGCTTTTGCGTCACGCTCGTTAACTTCAGCCGAGCGTAACTACACCCAGATTGACAGAGAGGCCCTCAGCCTGGTGTGGGGGTGAAGAAGTTCAATCACAGAATCACAGAAACCCCACAGTGCAGATAGAGGCCATTTCGGCCCATCGAGCCTGCACCGACACATATCCCACCCGATCCCCGTAACCCCTACACCAACACATATCCCATCCTATCCCCGTAACCCCACGTATTTAATCTCCCTAACACTAAGGGTCAATTTATCATAGCCAATCAACCTAACCCACACATCTTTGGACTGTGGGAGGAAACCGGAGCACCCGGAGGAAACCCACGCAAACACGGGGAGAATGTGCAAACTCCACACAGACAGTTACCCGAGGCCGGATTCGAACCCGGGTCCCTGGCGCTGTGAGGCAACAGTGCTAACCACTATGCCACCGTGCTGCTCACTACCTGCACAGTCAGAAATTTACTCTACTAACTGATCATCAACCTCTCGTCTCCATTTTCAACCCTCAGAAGGGCGTACCGATAATGACGGCACAACGGCTACAGAGGTGGTCCCTTTTCCTAGGGGCTCACCAATATGACATCGAGTACAAAGGAACTAAACAGCATGGGAATGCTGATGGATTGTCGCGCCTACCGTTGCCGACGGTGGAAGAAGAACTGGCAGTGGATCCAATGGAGATATTCCACTCGACCATAGTCGAATGTCTCCCTGTGACGAATGCAAACATAGAAAAGGAAACACGAAATGACCCGACACTCTCCTCGGTCTATGAGTTAACGGTGAAGGGATGGCCAGCACATGGCGAATCACTGCTGCCAGCATTCTCGCCGAGAAGAGAACAGCTGTCAGTGTGCAGAGGAACCTTGATGTGTGGATCCAGAGTAGTAATTCCACCCAAATTGAAGGATAGAGTGCTCAATGAGCTTCATGAGGGTCATCTGGGAGGGGTAAAAATGAAGAACTTAGCCAGAGCGTTTGTGTGGTGGCCGGGAATCGATAGAGAAATCAAAGAGATGACCAAGAGCTGTACAGGATGCCAGAAGGTCCAGAATGCCCCACCACAAGCCCCTCTACATCCATGGGAGTGGCCCTCATCTCCACGGCAAAGGGTGCACATTGATTTTGCTGGTCCCTTTATGGACTCGATGTTTTTAATTGCGGTGGATGCACATTCAAAGTGGCCAGAGGTAATAAAAATGTCTTCAACCACCACAGAAAAAACTATCACAGTCTTACAAACCATATTCGCCAGGAATGGGCTGCCTGAACAGATTTGCTCTGACAATGGACCACAGTTTGTGTCTGAAGAGTTCCGGAGGTTCTTAAAGAACAATGGTGTTAAGCATTACACATCCGCCCCATATCATCCAGCCACTAATGGATTGGCCGAGAGGTTTGTTCAAACATTCAAGAAGGCTATCAAGGCAATGTGTATTGAAGATATACCCCTACAACACAAGGTGGATAACTTCTTGTTTGCCTACCGGAATGCGACACATGCGGTTACCAACCAAACTCCAGCCATGATGTTCTTCAATCGAAGACTACGATGCCGCTTGGATTTGGTTAAGCCAAATGTCAGAAGAGATGTGGAGAACAGGCAGTTTCAGAATATGAATGAAAGGCCGACCAGGAGTTTTAAGATAGGTCAACCAGTTTTGGCCCGGGACTACCGCACAGAGAAATGGCAGCCAGGAACGATCTGTACACGGCAAGGACCTCTAATGTATACTGTGGATGTTGGGGAGAGCATTGTAAGACGCCATGCTGACCAGATTCTAGAGTCACTGGAAAACGTCAACTCCACACCACGATCTGATACACCTGACGATGAAACCGAAGTACCAATTGCATCTACCGCAGAATCGGTGATATTGGAAGCAGACAAACCAAACAACGACATTGATCCCGACTCAACCTTGCCAGAAGAACCTGATATCCCAAAGAGGCGTTATCCAGACAGAATCAGGAAGCCTCCTCAAAGACTGAACTTATTGCTTAACTTCAACCAATGTATCTAGCAACCGTAATTGTAATTAGTTATTATTTAGTTGTTAAATGAATGTTTTGTACTGTTTATCTAAAAGGGGAGGAATTGTTGTGTATGTACCTTTAAGGGAATAACTGGTCTCAGACTGCAGTACCGGCAGTGACCACCCCTGTATAAAGGGCCCTAGCAGGCTTCTGTAGTTTCAGTTTCCAGGTTGTCTCCATTCAGTAAAGACTTGTTATAATCAACTCCTGCAGTCCGTGTCTCAATTATACACGGACATAATACATCTAAAACAGGCGTTGGGGCCTAATACCTGTTTAAGGATCTTTACTAAAAGTTGGTCTGCCTTGAACCACTGCCGGCAACGCAGGTGGCCCGAAGTTGCATGCTTCTGTCGGGTGAGTTGCCTGTGGAGGCATGACGGGCTGGCAGCTTGCTCTGAGTATTTAGATGAGGCCCGAAGACCAATTTCTTGGATCCCTGATCTCTGTCTTTGGATGCAGGAATTGGTCCTGCCCCCTTTGGCGCTTTATAAACGGCCTAAGAGAATTTCTAGGCCTTGATGTTATTCAGACCTCAACGTGATTGTGACATTGTGTCGTATGGTCCGCGCCGGCCTCATCAGGAACACCGAGCACCAAAGAGCAGCAGACCTGGAAGAGGGCAGAGAAGGTCAATTATTTTTGTTTTTTAAGGTTTCTTGTGGGCTGTTCCGAGCCCCATGAGGAAACCTTGCTCCTCTTCTGCCACGGGTTCCCCAGACCACAATCATGTCCGAGTCCCCCTCCACTATCTGTTCACCTGTTTGCCAGGGACCCTTCCTGTGGGTCCCCTGCGGCTGCTCCCTGCCATGATTGCCCTGCTTCCATCTGCCGGCCTCCATGTCATTCCCACCAGGTTCAGGTGGGAGCTGAGCCTTCACTATGGTAATGAGACCCGAGTTAAAATGGCCCAGGCCTCATTGGTGAGTTGAGTCAAGGCTGCCGTTCGCCCTGCAGGCCCCACGCTGATCTTTCACCATAAATTAAAATCAATGTTTAAGTAGCTAATTTAAATCTAATATATGCCCAGAAGTTACTGTTTTTTTCTATCAAAAATTCTCACAAATATGCCCTGAATTCAGAAATCTGACTGACAACCAAAAACTCCCATTCCTACTGGGGGAGGAGAGAAGCTGTGTAACACTGGCGGCACACTATGTTACAGCTTGCCATGAACAGAGGGACAACCAGTAAACTAAGACAAGAGTATATATAAACAAGGCGAAAATATATTTATAAACTCAGGGATATACCTGTTTATACACTGTATGAATGGAACCGCGTTTATGTGTTCAACCATAAATGTATTTTGATGCTTTGGCAACATAAGATGTACCTTATCATGCCAATAAAGCGATTTGTATTGTATTGTATTGTACTGTTTGTGATATAAACTTACAAATATTTAACATGTTTATTCCTATAACATTCCTTTGCCTGCTATTTTAACATAGATTCTAGCTCATTTAAAGGAAGCGGGTTAATGTATTTCAAATAGTAAACAGAGAAGTGTCAATTAAATGTATTAAGAATTTGTGTACTAATGTTGCAAACACTAATTTCTAGGCTATAATATAAATAGAATCATGCATGGTATACTCCAGAGTTAATGACTTTTTAAAGTCAGCAGAGAGTTTAACTTGTAGAATCCTCTTCAGAAAAATGGAGTTTGTTTCATTAAACAGTTGTAGTGTTAACTGTTAAATAAATACCTGCAGGCAAGAGGAACGAAGTGTGAAGAATCTTGTTCAATCCAGGAAGAGGCAGATGAATGAACTGAAGGCCAATAGAATGGACTGGCTGAAAAGGTTTGATGGGAACATGCCTTCATTACTTCATGCAATAGAGGAAGCACATAAGCAAGGTCACTTCTGGAAGAAACCAGTCGGCCCTTTAGGTAAGACTCAGTAATTTATAATCTGCAATTATTTAAACCAATCGCAGAATAATTGATTCTCCTTTGACTTTCTTGTGTAATACCTACAATGTAAACATTAAAGATCCAATATATTGTGTACTGTAGTCTCGAAATTTGTGTTTATTAAATCCATCATTAAACTTGAGTGCGGCTGTTTCTTTCTCTGTAACACACAGATGTGGTTATAATTGTTGTCTTGTTCCATGGTCATTTTGGTGGATTGTGCTGGTAATTTCTGATATTCAGATCAGAAATCTATATTTGGACATATTTGGATATCGGGGTCATTTTTCACATGAGCTGAAGAATAATATGACTATTTGGCGCAAGTTATTCTATCGATTAATATGCAGCAACTTAGCATGTCATTCTTTTAGTTGATATCACTAACCTGCACACCAAAGATTGGTAACAGTCTTTTGAAGGTTTTTTTTTTACAGTCTAGTGTTCACAGCACTTGGTGGCAGCTCGTTCCCCCAAGTCAGTTACAATGACTGAAGGGTCAATTGAATCCTACCCTCTATTGTTTTACACTCTGAGTTCAGCTCAAAGATTGTGTTGATTTCAAATTGATGTGCTCCCTTTATTAGTTTAAAGCCATGGTTCTTGCCTCTAAATCTTCCTTCTCACAAAAAGATTTTGGGGGGAATTTTAACCCCCCAAAATGGGTGGGTCGGGGTCGGGTGGGAGGTTAAAGTGTTAAAAAACTGAATCCCACACCCAACCCGCCTCTAACCAGCCCACTTCCAGTTTAAACGGAGGCGGGATGGGGGTGCGGGCAGCCAACCCACTCCCAGGAAGAGGTTTGCCCATTTAAATATAATAATGAGGCTGGCGTGCCTCAGATTTAACCAGCATTTTAAATTTAACTCTGGCTGGATGGGTTTCTCGGGCCTTGGGGAACCCGCTAGCTAAAGTAAGGTGAGAACTGCTGGATCCAGGAGGTAAGTGCCTTTACACTTGCCTCCTTGTCCAGTGTTCTGCCTCACCACACCCCCACCCAGGCCTCCAATCTTCACCCAAGGCCTCTGATCTCCATTACCCCCCACCCCTGGCCCCTGAGGCCTCTGATTGCCTTCCCAGACTCTTCCCCCCCAGCCTGATGCTCTGCCCCGATCCTTCCCTCAAACCCCCAACCCCCCCACCCTCCAGTTCTCCTCCGGCCCTTGGACCCCGGCCCACCACCGCCCCCCCCCCCCTCCTCTCTGCGGCCTAGTGCTGGCTGCGGGTGGAAAAATGAGGTTTCAAATGCAAACCAGGCCCTGCCGTTAAATTCAACAGCGCCTGCGGGAAATCCATTCCCCGGGTTCCCCGACCGCTTTCTACCCCCCACCCTCCTGCTCCCAGCCTGTCCCCGATGAAAATTTCGGCCTCAGTCTTCAAATACCAGTGATCTCTGTCTTTGTTATTGTCTTCTGCATGCTCTATAATGATTTACTGTCAAATCTTCATGAATGGTAACTAAGATTAGATGCTGTAAGCTGTTGTCTTATTGAGCATAGAGTGAGGTTTGACAAAAGTCATATGATAAGTGGGCATAATATAGAAAAAATTGAGAGAACTCAATTGAGAGACGGGCAGCACGGTGGCATAGTGGTTAGCACGGTTGCCTCACAGCGCCAGGGACCCGGGTTCGAATCCGGCCTCGGGTGACTGTCTGTGTGGAGTTTGCACATTCTCCCCGTGTTTGCGTGGGTTTTCTCCGGGTGCTCCGGTTTCCTCCCACAGTCCAAAGATGTGCGGGTTAGGTTGATTGGCTATGATAAATTGACCCTTAATGTTAGGGGGATTAAATACGTGGGGTTACGGGGATAGGGTGGGATATGTGTTGGTGTAGGGGTTACGGGGATCGGGTGGGATATGTGTCGGTGCAGGCTCGATGGGCCAAAATGGCCTCTATCTGCACTGTGGGGTTTCTGTGATTCTGTGATTTCTGTGAACTATTTAAAAAAATGTATAGATGGGAAAAGGAAAAGGGAGTATGAAAGAAGACGGGCAGTCAACATAAAGTGAAATAGCAAGAACATGAGTAAAAGAATAATCAAAGAGGGCATGGGACTGCTTGGAGATGAAGAGAGCAATCTTCTGCTTAAAATGAGGAAAAGGCAGACATGTTTAATAAGTTTTTGCAGAGGAAGGTGAAAATGCACTGCATGAGTACCTGAGAAAGATGTGGAGAGCCACTACTGGAGATTGACGCAAGGAATTTCTTCAGGGGTGTTGAGATTAGTCAATTTGTTAATATTAGCTTATCTCGGCTACCAATCAGCTGCCGTAACTTCGGGGTATTATCTTATGGGGGTAATTTTCAACTTTGGTTGTGAACCAAAACTGACGGTTATGTATCAGCTGCCCATTTTATACCCCACCTGACTTTCCTTTCCAATGAAGTCAATGAAAGGGTAATAAGAACAGGACATAGGAGTAGGCCATTTGGTCCCTCAAGCCTGCTCCACCATTCAATAAGATCATGGCTGATTTTCTACCTCAACTCCACTTTCCTGCACTATCCCCATATCCCTTGATTCCCTTAATATCCAAAAATCTATCGATCTCTGTCTTGAATATACTCAACGACTGAGCCTCCACAGCCCTCTGGGGTAGAGAATTCCAAAGATTCACCACCCTCTGAGTGAAGAAATTTCTCTTCATCTCAGTCCTAAATGGCCAACCCCTTATTCTGAGACTGTGACCCCTGGTTCTAGGCTCCCCAGCCAGGGGAAACATTCTCCCTGCATCTACCCTGTCAAGCCCTGTAAGAATTTTGTATGCTTCAATGAGATCACCTCTCATTCTTCTAAACTCTAGAGAGTATGTGCCTAGTCTACTCAATCTCGCTACATAGGACATACCCCCCATCCCAGGAATCAGACCGGTGAACCTTCGTTGTACTCCCTCTATGGCAAGTATATCCTTCCTTAGGTAAGGAGACTAAAACTGTACACAATACTCGAGGTGTGGTCTCACCAGGGTCCTATATAATTGCAGTAAGACATCTTTACTCTTATACTCAAATCATCTTGTAATAAAGGCCAACATGCCATTTGCTTTCCTAATTGCTTGCTGTACCTGCATGTTAACTTTCAGTGATTTGTGTAGTCGTGTACAAGGACACCCAGGTCCCTCTGAACACAAACATTTCCCAATCTCTCACCATTTAAAAAAATACTCTGCTTTTCTATTTTTCATACCAAAGTGGATAACTTCACATTTCTCTACAGTATATTCCATTTGCCATGTTCCTGACCACTCACTTAGTGTCTATATCCCCTTGAAGCCTCTTTGCATCCTCCTCACAACTTACATTCCCACCCAACTTTGTATCATCAGCAAACTTGGATATATTACATTTGGTCCCCTCATCCAAGTCATTGATATAGATTGTGAATAGCTGAGGCCCAAGCACTGATCCTTGCGGTACCCCACTAGTTACAGCCTGCCAACTCGAAAATGACCCGTTTATTCCTACTCTCTGCTTTCTGTCCATTAATCAATCCTCAATCCATGCCAGCATATTACCCCCAATCCCATGAGCCCTAATTTTGTTTAATAACCTCTTGTGTGGCACCTGAGTATAATGGGCAGCCGATCCAGTACTGCCAGCTTTTCATCCCCAATAAAGTTGAAAATTACATCCTATATGAATGTAAGTTCTTTCTTTCCTTCTATAGGCTGGCTAGTCTTAGCTGTGGGTAAACCTCTATGGGCTGATTTATGAGTTTGCGGTGCTGATAAGGAGTCTCGCTCATTGGAAGCACCTTCTGGAAATTCAGGCACATGCTGGCCACAATTTACCAACCATTAATTTTAGAATTAATTCTTCTGGGCAGTATGGATTTGTAAAATTACTTCTCTGGAGTCCATAATATGGGATGAAATCAGCAAACACAGAGCGGCATGGGCTAATCAGGAACAATCAGTATGGATTTGTAAAGAGCAGGTCATGCTTGACTAACATAATTGAATTATTGAGGAAATCACAGAGCTATAAATAAAGGGGATATGGTGACTTTTACATATTGATTTTGGAAAGCTGTAGATATCTTCTCAAGTTCAATGACATCAGCCACTCCTGTGAGCAGATCCCACACCCCTTAAGTGCTGGACTTGAATCTTAACAGTCTAATATCTACTTATATGTTCGTGTAATCCAGGGGATGTAACAATGTGTCCCTCTTGACATATGAATTGGATATCGTGAAGTCAAATTTCCATGAAGCACTCCTGGTCTCTCACCATAGCTTCAGCAGAAGATTGGCGAAAACCCTGGGGAAATGGCATAAAAGGCTGTTAATGTCGTTTCTCCGGAATTTCCACTGACTTCCCACCAAAGTTACGCGGGAGATCAGGAGAACTGCCTCAGAAATTTCAGGCAGGTATCTTTTGCTTCTCCAGTCATTTCAATAGGCAGAACTGATGAATGTGCTGGTAAGAAGAAGTCAGTGACCAATCAAGAAGCTAGTTTATTTTGCAGAATGCACGTGATGAGCAAAAGTTGCAGTTCCAGACTTTTTTTAAACTGCTCCTACAAGGCATCCTGCAACAACACAAAACAATAAAAACAAGCTACCATACCCTGAATAACAGACAAAATACTTATTTTTTTGTTTTATTTCCTTTTGGGTCAGCTTCTAGGTGGGAAAATGATCTATTTGGGCTGGATTTTCATTGAGGAGGCGGGACTACAACTTTTGGAGTTGTAGTCCCGCCTCCAGTGAGTTCTAGCCAACCCACGCGATTTAGACTTGATTGACCTTGTTGAACCCGCTCAGCAGGCCAATTAAGGGCCACCCAGCAACAGGTGACGTCACAGATTGAAATTTCATCTGTCAAGACCTTTTGACAGATGAAATATCAGCATTTCACAGCTGTTTGAAGCTGTCAAACACTGACAATCTGTACTCAAGGTTAATTCCTTCCTCTCAGGATGATTTAGAGATCTCCCCGGAACAGAAAGCAGAGGCTTCAGATTTTGACAGCTGGCGGCCATTCTGCTTTCTGTGACGGTGAGATGAGGGACTCCCGGGACCTGAAGGAAGGAAGGCTGTAAAGGTTAGTAGAACTTCTTTAAACACTTTACACAGACCAAACACACTTACCTCTGCACTCATGCACCCATCACTCACCTGAACACCGGACATCTCAAACCCTCCAAGTCCTTCATCCCGACAGTCCACCTCGCTAACTTGGCGTGGTTTGGAGCTGTCGGGAATCCCACATTTCAACAATGAAAATAGGGATTAGGCTAAAAACTGTTAACAGGCAGTTAATTGGCACTAATCCCCTTCCCACCTCGGGGAGGCGGGTCCGAGTGCAGGGCGGGTACTCGCCTCCTTTGAAACTGGCATGGAGGTGGGATGGGGTCGGGACCCCCGATTTCGGGATTTTAAAATCCCAAACACCTCCAATCCCAACTCCACGGCCCAATGAAAATCCAGCCCATTATATTTGAATCAAAAGCCAAATACTGAGGATGCTGGAAATCTGATTTGTTGGACGTAGAAACAGAAAATGCTGGAAATACTCAGCAGATCAGGCAGCATCTGTGGAGAGAGAAACAGAGTTAACGTTTCAGATGAAAGATCATCGACCTGAAACATTAACTCTGTTTCTCTCTCCACAGATGCTGCCTGAGCTGCTGAGTATTTCCAGCATTTTTTGTTTCTGCTATATCTTAATTCACAGCTCAGGCCCAGAACTGCCTCCCTGTAGGTTATGTGAGATCTCTTTGACCCTGAATTTGTTTTTTTTTCCTATTTTTTAGTTCTGATGTCAGGAAGTGAAATCTGACCAGATGATTCCCCTGGCAGCGATCCCTGCTGCGCTCAGAGGAATTGGATCAACACGACCAGACTTGGTGTGAATGATCACTGAAATCAAGCTAACTTTTACTGCCTGAAGCAATGACTGAATCCAAATCTACATCTCCCAGCCATACCGTCCTGCTAACTAAGGGGGAAAAATTCAATATCGCCACATTTGGGGCGCCATTATCGGCCGTGTGCAAAGTTTAGCGCCTGGCGCTAATTATCGCCTCCGACAGCAAACTTGGCTTTTATCGCCCCTGAAGGTGATTGGAGCACTAAATCAGGCGCTTCACACCTATCTTAAGGCGCAAAGGCCGAGCAGCGAGGCGCTACCTCAGAGCGCTGGCGAAGCAAGGAAGGGAAAATCAGAATGAACCTGCAAAGTACTGCTCAGTACCCAAAAGCCCTTCACACAGCGTTGAATCTCTCAGAATGTGTGTGAAAATGTCACCAACAAAAAAAGGCAGGAAGCGGTCACCTTTAAATAGTGCTCCCCTAGTCCATTTCTGACTGCAAAACACTCCCCTCAACCTGTCGTTGCTAATGGCAGGCGGTAAGGCAGGGGGCGCCACTCAATATCCAGTCCTGGGCGCTACCGGGGCGTTGCGCACTTGACTGACATCACGATCTGCCGGCGCAGGAGATCGTGGTGGTAGTGTTTATCGCCGCCGCTAAATGTCTAGTTAATTTCGCGAGCGGTGCAAATATCGCCGCACCCGGGCGCGAGTTGCTTTGTGCCCCATTAGCGCCCTCTTAAGGCGCTAACGGGAGGCGCAAACAACTGAATTTTCCCCCCTTAATCCCTTGAGAGCTTAGCTTAACTCAAAAGTAGCATTTTTAACATATAGCAGGGTCCCCATGTGGCACCATCGTCTGAAATGTGACAGTGCCACATAAGAGACTTAAGAAAATTAAGGCACATGGTATGAAAAGGGACATAGCCACATGGATGGAGAGGTGGCTTGGAGACAGAAAGGAGAGAAGAGAGATAAATGGATATTGGATTGCAGGAAGTGGATGATGATGTGCCCTTCAGATCTGTGGTGGGACTTCTGTTTTTCATTTACATAAATGATTTGGATATAGACGGAAGAGTAACAGACTTTTGACAGGAGTTTGCTTAGTAATAAGCTTTAAAGGTAATTTTGGCCCAGAAATTTGGGTCCCAACGCGTGAGTACGCACGGGGTACTCACGCGTGGACCCGATGGAAGTGCCGGTTTCTTGCATGCACTGCGCATGCGCGGGAAACTGGCACTTCCATTCCTCTGAACGAAGGGGTTCAGAGGTCGAACGCGTGCACGCGGGAGTCTGCGCGTGCACTTTAAACTTATGTTTTTTTTACAGGTTTCTCCGTGAGGGTAAGTCTTTAGATTTTAGAAATGTAAAAACCAGGCGTAAGGCCTGCATTTTAAAAGGTAAGTGGTCAATTAATTAAAATTAAAACATTTTTTCCACAGGTTTATTATTTATAAATACTTTAAAGCAAGGTACGGGGGGCACGGTGGCATAGTGGTTAGCACTGTTGCCTCACAGCGCCAGGGACCCAGGTTCAAATCTGGCCTCGGGCGACTGTCTGTGTGGAGTTTGCACATTCTCCCTGTGTCTGCGTGGGTTTCCTCCGGGTGCTCCGGTTTCCTCCCACAGTCCAAAGATGTGCAGGTTAGGTTGATTTGGCTATGATAAATTGACCCTTAGTGTTAGGGGATTAAATACGTGGGATTACGGGGATAGGGTGGGATATGTGTCGGTGCAGGCTCGATGGGCCGAAGTGGCCTCTATCTGCACTGTAGATTCTGTGATTCTGTGAAGGTAAGTTTATTTTTAGCCCCGTTTTTTTATAAAAAAATTTTTTTCAAAAATTTAAATTATTGTTTAAAATAGTTATTTAATGTAATTTATAGTTTATTTAAAAAGTGTGATGTTTTTTAAAAATTTATTTGAAGGTTTACTGTTATTTTGGGGCCCGTAAAATCATAAGTTTAGACAGGTCTTCCTGTCAATCTTATGAATGGGCTTTTCCCTCCTCTGATTGGCTGCCCATGGCTCACGTGATCCCAGGGGACACATTGCACTAACTACGCCCCTGGGACACGCAAGCATAGCGCGCCGGGAGTTGGAGCAGGCCCCGGAGCGGAATTCCATGGGAGCCCAGAGCTCAACTGCCGGCGCGCAAGGTAAGTGCAGGTCGGGGGCTTGCACCCACGGGAAGCCCCCGACCCAAATTTCTGGGCCAATATTGAGTTAATAGTGATAGAATTTAGACATATTGAATATTATTAATAATAGTGTAAAAATATATTTTTACTTAGGTGCTTGCTTCAGACTGAAATATCCCGAATTGGCCTTGGCTGTTGAAAGTTGTTTGAAAGGACTGCTGCTTTCATTTTGCTGCGATAATTACCGAGATGAGCAGGTGCTACAGACTTTGATGTCTCGATATTTCAATTCAGGAAAACGACCCCAAATTAATGTGTGTGAGTTTGCAAATCAAGTATACAATGTAAAAGACAGGTATGTTTCAAGATTCTTATTTCTTAAATATCTGACCTTTTATTGAGGCTTTTTTGTACAAAAAAGTTGTAAAGTAAACCATTAGATAAACAATATTAATTAGATGTACTATTAAGGTAGCTGTACAGGTATAATTATTTGTATGCATTTGTCCACTTTGTCAACAGGAGTTGATAAAGGTTAGCGCTGTGCTTGTGTATGTGACATTATAGTGTTGCACTGTACAGTGCGTGTTGAGTCACTGGTGTAATAGTTCAGTCTCATGATAGAGAAAAAAAACATTGTGCATTGCCCTCTATTCCTAGCAACCTTTTCAACTGTTGCTCACCTTGATGACGTACATGAGAAAAGTTTTGTGCTCGGAGGTACTCATGGTGATACTAATAATTAAGTCAGTTAGGTGACAGTATACACGATTATGGAAAGCTTCATAGCAGGGAATGGGATTTGTCAAAAATGACTACCAATACTCTGGCCCTGGTCTTTGATATAGTGGCTCTTCACTGTTATATTCATTGTTTTTGAAGCTTTACTAGGGAGACTGTCTAAAATCCAAATTGAATTTATATTTTTCTCTTTAAAGAGCTGTTCATCATCCAGATTTCCCAACAGCTCTTGATTCCTTAGAAATAAACAACCCAGTGGTGGCAAACTGTTTGATTGACATGAGAGGCATAGAAAAAATCCTGCTAATCAAAGTAAGTCCCTTTGCAGTTTTCTTTCTATAGAATTCCATTTGTGGCTGTGGAAATTTATAATTAGGAAGATGATTGACTAAATTAAGCTAAGTTGTATTTTAATGGTGAATTGCGTATTGGAGCACATTTAACTTGAGCTATTTTATTTTCAAAACCATCAAGTTTGCTGTGTTGCTTGGCTCAGTGATAGCACTCTCACCTCTCAGTCAGAAGGTCATGGATTTAAGCCGTGCTCCAAGATCTGCGCACGCAATCTGGACAAACACTTCAGTGAGGGATTGCTGAATTGTTGGAGGTCTTTTGGATGAGACATTAAACCATGGTCCAATCTGTCTGTTCAGGTGAACATGAAATATCCCATGGCACTATTTCAAAGAAGAGCAGGACATTTTTCCAGTGTCGTGGAAAATATTCCTCCCTCAGCCAAAACAAACAAAAATGGATCAGCTGGTCATTCATCTCATTGCTGTTTGTGGCACTTTGCCTTGCTTAACATGAATGTCACATTTACCGGCGTGTCAATAGTGACTACATTTCAAAAGTAATTCCATAGCATATGAAATATTTGGAACATCCCAAGGATGTGAAAGGTTCAGGTTTGTTTCCTTTATACAGTGGAGATGAATGTTGTAATTTTGAAGACAAAAGTTGTGGTTAAAGAGAATCTGTAGTGTATGTACCTTTAAGAGAGAACTACATTTACAGCTCCTGTATACTGTAGTACCAGCAGTGACCACACCTGTATATAAGCCTTGAGCATGCCTCTGTACTCCCAGTCTTGAGACTACCCTACTCCAGTAAACACCTGTTGATTGTTAAGTTACAGCATCCGTGCAGTTATTGGAAAACATCATACTCTCAGAATCATGGATCTAACAGTGGCGACGAGTGTCGATTCGAATCTACCTGCAACTCTGCATTTCCCTTCAAGGATTCGCTCTGGGAGGGCGGTGGAAGAAAGTCGAGGCCAGAAGCACGGGCGTCGACCACGAGCAACCGCCCAGTCGTCCGGCAGAGAGTGAACATCGCAAGGGAGGCTGTTGAGAGCCAGGCTTGGTTCCCCAGCCACGACGATCCAGCAACAGACTGGCAACAGGTACAGCGCAGACCCTTCCCGGACAGCGGCGGCTGGAGCCGACCGACGGCAGAGAAAAAGCCGAGCAGCATCAACGGGGTAAGAGAGAGGGTGAAGCGCACAGGGCGCAGCCGGGGGTTGAAAACCGAGCGGCGTCGAGGAAAAACAAAACAGAGAGAGAGAGAGGGTATAGCAGCAGCCGGGTTCAGGACCGAGCGGCGGAAACGGGAAAGGCGCACAGGAAAACGCGCAGAGCACAGCCAGGGCTCAAGGGCTGAACAGTGTCCGCAGGGAGAAGAAGGGAGAGCGCGGGAGATGCCATTGAGCTGCGGAGAAGAAGGAAGAGCGTGGGAGACGCCATTTTGTGCCAGCGGAGAAGAAGGGAGAGCGCGGGAGACGTCACTTTTGACAGTTAAATCACACCCAGGGATGCCAAAGAGTGGCAGTATCTCTACGTTCGACAATGAAGTCGAAGATTGGGCGACATATGCGGAAGGCATTGAGGTGTACTGCAGGGTGAATGAAGTGCCAGATGCTAGGAAAGCACTGGTTTTGTTAAATTCCATGGGTGCAAAAACTTATGGCTTACTGCGAAACCTAATAACCCCAGAGAAGCCCGTGAATAAGAATTTCAAAAGCATAGTAGAAATCCTACAGGACCACTTAAACCCCACACCGCTGCTGATAGCAGAAAGATTTAAGTTCCACAAAAGGAACCAGCATAAAGACGAAAGTAATGCTGAGTACTTAACGGAACTGCGCAAGCTATCGAAACACTGCCAGTTTGGAGTGGGACTAGCAGATACGTTAAGGGACAAGTTTGTGTGTGGGCTTCAAAGTGAAGGAACCCAGAAACGGCTTCTATCAGAAAAGGATCTTACGCTGGACAAGGCTTTCAGCATGGCAGTATCACACGAAGCAGCCGCAAGGGGCGCTGCAGAGATACAACGGAGACCGCAAGAATATGGCACCAATGAAATGTCACATGGAACAGGGAAGTGTTATCGCTGCGGCAGAACAACACATGACCAGAAGGATTGTTGGTTCAAGGACCAAGTGTGCAGACAGTGTGGAAAAGCAGGACACATAGTAAGAGTCTGCAGGTCAGGGAAGAAAACCAACAGCAAGAAATCTCCACAGGAGAAGTACAAAAAGGTACATAAGCTGATGGACAGTAGTTCAGACGAACAGAAAAGTGATACAGACTCCGGAAGCAAGGAGCTGGGTTGTCTGAAACTACATAAGGTAACCAAAATGGAGGATCACCAGACTATCTGGGTCACACTCAAGATAGACGGAGTCCAAGTGAAAATGGAATTGGACACAGGATCAGCCCTAACAGTCATAAACCAAAGTGACTACCAGCGGCTATTTTCACATATACCCTTGAAAGCTACAGAGATTGTCTTGAAGACGTACACGGGGCAAAAAGTCTACCCCAAAGGAAAAATAAGGGTGAAAGTGATATACAAAGGCCAGGAAATACCTAAAATGGACCTATATGTATTGCCAGATGGAGGACCACCACCACTATGACGTGAATGGATCCGGAAGATACAATTAGATTGGCATTCCATACAGGCACTGAAGGTTGAGGTCAAAAAGGATAAGAACATAAGAACATAAGAAATAGGAGCAGGAGTACGCCAATCGGCCCCTCGAGCCTGCTCCGCCATTCAGTAAGATCATGGCTGATCTGATCCTAACCGCCAATCTACTATCACAGAACAATCTCCTGAATCTAACAGAATTAGACACACGAAATAGGAGCAGGATCAGGCTACACGGCCCCTGGGCCCGCTCCGCTACCCACAGGGCCATGTCCGATCCGAACCTAGACTCGTGTCCAAATTCCTGCCCGCTCCCCGTAACCCTTAATTCCCTTTACTTCTAGGAAACTGTCTATTTCTGTTTTAAATGTATGTAATGATGTAGCTTCTACAGCTTTTTGGGGCAGCATATTCCATGGACCTACCACCCTCTGAGTGAAGTAGTTCCTCCTCATCTCAGTTTTGAAAGAGCAGCCCCTTATTCTAAGACTGTGCCCCCTAGTTCTAGTTTCAACCATCATCGGGAACATCCTCCCCGCATCCACTCGATCCAACCCCTTCACAATCTTATATGTTTCAATAAGATCGCCTCTCATTCTTCTGAACTCCAATGAGTAGAGTCCCAACCTACTCAACTTCTCCTCATATGTCCATCCCCTCATCCCCGGGATTAACCGAGTGAACCTTCTTTGCACTGACTCGAGAGCAAGTATGTCTTTTCTTAAGTATGGACACCAAAACTGTATGCAGTATTCCAGGTGCGGTCTCACCAATACCTTGTACAACTGAAGCAATACCTCCCTATTTTTATATTCTATCCCCCTAGCAATGAAAGCCAACATTCCATTGGCCTTCTTAATCACTTGCTGCACCTGCATACTAACCTTTTGAGTTTCGTGCACCAGGACCCCCAGATCCCTTTGTACTTCAGTACTTTCCAGTTTCTTGCCATTAAGATAATAACTTGCTCTACGATTTTTCCTGCCAAAGTGCATAACCTCACACTTTCCAGTATTGTATTCCATCTGCCAAATCTCTGCCCACTTACTTAGCCTGTCTATGTCCCCTTGCAGGTTTTTTATGTCCTCCTCACTCACTACTTTCCCTCCCATCTTAGTATCATCTGCAAACTTTGATATGTTACACTCGGTCCCCTCCTCCAAATCGTTAATATAGATTGTAAAGAGTTGGGGACCCAGCACTGACCCCTGCGGAACACCACTAGTTACTGATTGCCAGTCTGAGAATGAACCATTTATCCCAACTCTCTGCCTTCTGTTAGATAGCCAATCCTCTATCCATGCCAGAATATTACCCCCAATCCTGTGATTTTTTATCTTAAGCAATAATCTTTTGTGTGGCACCTTGTCAAATGCCTTTTGGAAGTCTAAATACACTACGTCCACTGGTTCCCCTTTATCCACCCTGTATGTTACTTCCTCAAAGAACTCCAGCAAATTTGTCAAACATGACTTCCCCTTCATAAAACCATGCTGACTTTGTCCTATTAAATTATGATCATCCAAATGTCCTGTTACTGTCTCCTTAATAATGGACTCCAAAATTTTACCTACCACAGATGTTAGGTTAACCGGTCTATAGTTTCCAGCCTTCTGTCTACTGCCCTTTTTAAATAAGGGTGTTACATTAGCAGTTTTCCAGTCTGCTGGGACCTTTGCTGAGTCCAGGGAGTTTGTCACGTGGAGAAGGTGCTCACTAGATTAAAGGAATATGGGCTATGAGCTAATCGCCACAAGTGCAAGTTTTTCCAGAAGCAGATCTCGTATTGTGGCCATGTTGTCACACCTGGACGACTGTCAAAAATGCTAACTGACGCAAAAGAAGTGTTCCAGGAGGGACTCGGAACACTAAAAGGTATAACAGCAATAATTCAAATAGAGGAAAATGCAAGCCCAAAGTTTCTTAAGGCCAGACCAGTGCCTTATGCGATCCGACCAGCCGTCGAAGCAGAGCTGGAAGGGTTGGAACTTTCAGGAGTACTGACCAAAGTAGACTGGAGCGAGTGGGCTACACCCATCATTCCTGTAATGAAGAGGTCGTTGAGTAATACGCCTGGGGAACCAAAGAAGGTCCGCATCTGTGGGGATTTTAAGGTGACAGTGAACCCAGTCCTTCACACAGTACAATATCCGCTTCCACGAATTGAGGATATTTTCGCCTCGCTATCTGGAGGTAAATGCTTCACCAAAATTGATCTAGCCCAGGCGTACTTGCAAATGGAGGTAGAAGAAGCCTCGAAGCAATACCTCACGATCAATACTCATAAAGGTCTCTACCAATACAACCGGCTGGTATTCGGGGTAGCATCGGCTCCGGCTATTTGGCAAAGGGCGATGGATCAAGTCCTGCAAGGGATTCCAGGGACCCAGTGTTATTTGGACGACATCCTGGTCACGGGCGAAAATGACAGTGATCACCTCGCCAACCTGGAGAAGGTGCTCACTAGATTAAAGGAATATGGGCTATGAGCTAATCGCCACAAGTGCGAGTTTTTCCAGAAGCAGATCTCGTATTGTGGCCAAGTTATTGATGAAGAGGGGTTACATAAGTACCCTGAAAAGATTGAGGCAGTAGCCAAGGCTCCAGCACCGGAAAATGTGTCACAACTGAGGTCGTTCCTCGGGCTGGTGAACTACTACCATAAGTTCTTACCAAATTTGTCTACAGTATTACATCCACTGAACACCCTACTGCAAACGGGGGTACCATGGAAGTGGAATGACGAACGTAAACGAGCTTTCCAGAAGTGCAAAGAATTGATCACATCAAAAGAGGTGTTGGCCCATTTCAACCCAGCACTACCAATTCGTTTGGCATGTGATGCATTACCCTATGGTATTGGAGCGGTGCTGTCGCACAAATTCCCAGACGGGTTGGAGAGGCCAGTAGCCTTTGCGTCTCGGTCACTAACCTCAGTCGAGCGCAACTACGCCCAGATTGACAGGGAGGCCCTCAGCCTAGTATGGGGAGTAAAAAAATTCAACCACTATCTGCATGGGCAGAAGTTCACCTTGCTGACTGACCACCAACCACTTGTCTCCATCTTTAATCCAAAGAAGGGCGTTCCGGTGATGACTGCACAACGGTTACAAAGATGGACCCTTTTTCTAGGGGTGAACCAATATGAAATAGAATATAAAGGCACGAAACAGCATGGAAACGCTGATGGGCTATCACGCCTGCCACTGCCTACTGTTGAGGAAGCACCAGCAGTGGACCCTATTGAGATATTTTATTTGTCAATAATTGAACGATTGCCAGTAACTAACGCGGATATAGAGAAGGAGACCCGCAATGATCCGACACTGTCTTGGGTATATGATTTGACGGTGAGGGGATGGCCAACACATGGCGACTCACTGTTGCCAGCATTCTCATCCAGAAGAGAACAGCTGTCAGTATGCCAGGGGACAGTGATGTGTGGATCCCGAGTGGTGATTCCACCCAAGTTAAGGGAGAGAGTGCTAAATTAGCTTCATGAAGGTCATCTGGGAGGGGTGAAAATGAAAAGTCTTGCTAGTGCTTATGTGTGGTGGCCGGGGATCGATCAACAAATCGAGGACCTAACCAAGAGCTGCTCAGGATGCCAGAAGGTCCAAAATGCACCACCACATGCCGCTCTACACCCATGGGAGTGGCCCTCCTCTCCATGGCAACGGGTGCATATTGATTTTGCTGGTCCATTCATGGACTCAATGTTCTTAATAGCAGTGGATGCTCAATCGAAATGGCCTGAGGTGATAAAAATGTCCTCAACCACTACAGAGAAAACGATTGCAGTCCTACGGACCATATTTGCCAGGAACGGCTTGCCAGAGCAGATTTGCTCTGATAATGGACCACAGTTTGTGTCCGAAGAGTTTCGGAAATTTATGAGAAGGAATGGGGTAAGGCATTACACATCCGCCCCGTATCATCCAGCTACAAATGGATTGGTTGAGAGGTTCGTACAAACCTTTAAAAAGGCGATAAATGCCATGTGCGATGATGAAATTCCACTACAGCATAAGGTGGACAGTTTCCTGTTAGCCTACAGAAATGCGACACATGCAGTTACCAACCAGACCCCGGCCATAATGTTCTTTAACCGAAGGTTGAGATCTTGTCTGGATTTGCTCAGACCAAATGTGCAAAGAAATGTTGAGGATAAACAATTCCAGCACATCAATGAGAAGCCGACAAGGAGCTTCAATGTAGGACAACCAGTCTTGGCCCGTGACTACTGAACAGAGAAATGGCAACCCGGAACGATATGCACAAGGCAGGGGCCATTAATGTACACAGTGGATGTCGGGGAGAACATTGTGAGACGCCACGTCGATCAGATCTTAGCGTCACAGGAACGAGTCAATCCCACGTCTCGCGTACCTGGGGATGAACCCGACACACCGGTAGCATCTACCTCAGAAACAGTAGCAGTGGAAACTGATGAACTAACCGACGAAAAGGGGCCAGAATCGCCTCCGCACCAAGAACAAGAACCTCAGGAAAGGCGCTATCCAGAAAGGATCAGGAAGCCGCCCCAAAGACTGAATCTATAAATGGACTATTTCTGTTTAATGTGCATGTTAAAGTGTTAATTGTTATTTGAATATTATGGGTGCTGCTAATCTAAAAGGGGAGGAATTGTAGTGTATGTACCTTTTTAAGAGAGAACTACTTTTACAGCTCCTGTATACTGTAGCACCGGCAGTGACCACACCTGTATATAAGCCTTGAGCAGGCCTCTGTACTCCCAGTCTTGCGACTACCCTACTCCAGTAAACACCTGTTGATTGTTAAGTTACAGCATCCGTGTAGTTATTGGAAAACATCATACTCTCAGAATCACGGATCTAACAGAATCGTGTACCTTTTTGAATGTGAATCTGTTGTGCCTTGTTCACAAGTTACCTTTTGATTTTTTTTTAATGATAACCACTCATCCGTAATATAAGGTAGAATTTTAAATATGGAATTCTAGTCTTGGAGCTTCAGGCATCTGGCGTGCACACCGGGGATAGTTTTTGCAATCCCACATTCCGAGCAGGGGAGCACAAGTTGAACAATCGGAGCTATGAATCTGTAGCTCTGTCTCGCACCTGCACATTCCTGCAAGTGCAGCTCCCTGTTGGGAGTGCGAGATTGCGGAATTACCCCTGTTGGAATTCAGGCGCAGATTTTCCATCCATTAAATTGAATGTGCGGGAAAACCTGCGGGGCTTGCTGGCCTCCATGGCTGGATCATGCCCTGCACTCCCAGTGCACAAAGCTCTGTGATGGGAGTGTGTGTGTGTAAAATTTATCCCCTTTAGAATCCTTTGGTGGACTGCCAGATGATGTACTTTAGCGCTTACCTCTGAAAATGTTTATTTTGTGAAGTTAATGAAGTCTTTTAATGATGCGTGCATCCTTTAACCTCATATAATGCGGCAACATGTGAGAACGGGGGACTGGGCCACCATGTTCTTTTACAGGTGATAGATACAATGACAATTCTGTAAATAAAGACACCTTTTAGTGTTCAGTTAAACTTTGATGTAAAAAAAAGTTTGATTGCCGAATTTGAATTTCTTCATCCTGTTACTTTGGTTCCCCTGTACTTCATTTCAATTGATGAGCTTGCATAGGACTTTTTCCCATGCATTTCACAAAATTACCAAATATCACCTACCAGACAGACGAGAGCTCCATGAGCCACCTCTGTATCACTTATCTGTAGAGATGTGATAATCACAGGGACTCCTAATGGGATCTGCTTCCTACCAGGCCCAGACTACTATTGAATTACAAAATTTTAATAAGTAATTGAAAAGTAATTAAGAAGGAAGTCAACTTATGAAGTGACATAAGAAGTTAAATTTGAGGTGAAAAATTTCTGCTCCCATTAAGGAGGTAATTTTCCCCTTAACCAATTGATTAAAAAATCAGCCGGGCTGTGTTATAGGCAGATGATCGTACTGGCACTATTTTCCGATAGCTTCTCCACCCATGCAATGTTCCATGTCCCAGTGCTTAAGAGGAAAATTATCTACTAAATTTCAAACTTTGCACATCTCAATTTGTTGGTGGGTGTTAATTTTGCTGCAATCGAAGATGTAGTTCACTGCAGTTTTGTTCCTACAGTAGCATTTTAATATTTATAGAATATTTGCTGAATTATCAAATATTGATGCAATAGAGGACTTTTATAGCAGTAGGTCATGCATAGAACAAGGTGAATATCCAGATTATTTAATTACACTTTATAATAGGAGCAATATTGCTTTATGTCAAAATCTAACTGAACACTTAAATGTTTTCTTATTCATACAGTGTTCCATACATCTTTTGCTTGTAAAGGTGCATGACGAAAAATAAATGCTCGCAGCCCAGTCACCCTTTCTGGCCTAGTGGTACATAGATCTCTCCAGGAGCATCCGCTTTTATACTAAGCTGGTTGTTGTTTGAACTGTTTTGCTCTAGCAAGCTGTGAAATTTCAATTTTCATTTCTAGAGCAACAGCAGAGCTCGTGAAATTATGCAGCAGCAAAAGCCACCCTTGAACTGCAGAGAAGCCTTTACTGCAGCAGGTGACCAGGTCTTTACCAACCGCTACTACTCCACAGAAATGGACAGGGCAAGATACTTGGGTGCTGATGTGGAATCACAAATCAGGTTTGTAAATTTCTGGATCAACTATCTTGGTATTCCAACCTCTCAGAAAAAAATAGCAGTCTGAAGCAATAGGTCTTTAAAACTACGCTGGAAATGCAGCCCTGTTTTTATCTCCTCTTCACCCCCCCCCCCCCCCCACCTTCCCCCCCAACCAGCCCCTCTGGCTTGGTATATGTTCAATTATGTTACAGAATTTTGAGGTGATAAATGTGCTAATATTTGATACTACTTTCTATTATTAAAACAACTTACATTTGCACACACTGCTTGATTTACCAAACTTTACTTCCTGTTGTCACTCTTTCCATCACTGTTTTGTGTTGACCTTTTTCTATAATAAATTCTCAGTCCACATTTCTAATGGAAATTGCTTGTTACACTAATCACCCTGTAATTGCACAATTTGGCCACACTTTTCTCACACACATCACTCAAAATGTTTGTGAATTTTTCTTTACCTGTAAATTTTTGATCTGCCATTTTTTTCTCAGTAATTGCAATGTCTAATGTCTGAAATAAAAGTTTAATCAAAATGAAACATTCAAAAATGTCACAATACTATGATTAAATGTATCCATTGAATTGTCTTTTGTGGCTTTTATGCCTTCATTAAAGATTTTTCTTGAAAGCCTCAGTCTCTACTGAAAGCATAGGTGTGGCACTGGGATTGTGCTGTCTGAGTATGTACATTGTACCTAATTTCCTAAGATGCATCAGTACCATCCAGCCCACTGTATGGGTCAAGGGAGGTGGAAGCAAGAACTTAGTGGAGCTTCATGGGCTGTCATGGCTAGGGGCAGAGAAAAGGAAGGGATGGATACGTAAGAGGAATAAAATGATGCTAGTATCAGTTGATGCATACAGAAAAAAGAGGGTAAGAGTCCCCTGACTACCTTGCCCTTCCGGATGAGGTCATTGAAGTTCTTCCTGCACCAAACCCACATCCTCTTGACTGCACTGGGGCATTTATTCTGTCTTTCACCTCCTGCCAGACTCTTCTGCCCAATGATTTGTGAGCCCTATGGCCATAGCAGGGGAGGAGAACCTTCATTCTGCTCACCATCTTGTGCAGCAAGATGTCAACTAAATCTCCATCAAAGTGAGAGATCTTGCTTCCCCCAGCTTCTTTCAGTGCGGTCTGGTAACTTCCAGGTAGCCGCAACAAAGGTCAGTCAGCTTCAGCCAGGCAAGAGGTCACGGTTAGCAATCAGCTCAGTGTTTTCACATTGCAATTCACTTCAGTGACTGATGACGATGACCCTTTCAGCTGCTGCAGACCTTTATGTACTGCGGCAGCCCTAAATTGCATTAAAGCAGATATTTTATTTTCCATAAATGTAAACAATATTTGTCACTAAGGTTCTTTGTGTTACAGTCAGCTGGAAGTGGAAGTGAACAAAATGACGGCCCAGATGTTACACTATCGACAGCAGTTGCAGTCAATAGAGAAAGGAATCCAGCTAAATCATACTCGTATCAACAATAAACAGATACAAAGGAGACAAATCAGGGTCAGCAATTAAAAGTCAAAAGGAAAACATGACTGATTCTGTTTGTTTTAAGAATTTAAGTATTCAGTGATTGTTTATAAAAAAAAATAAACCCAAGACTAATCTCACCTATTTTGATTTCTGTTTCTTTCAGAAAAGAATAACCGAAATTATGCTAGAAATGACAGATTTAGAAAGTATTGAGGAGCTCCAGTCAGTGGATATTTCCACACTAGTGAGTGTCTTAATCATTTCTGAATTACTTGTATTTAGATATCAAATCTGTGCATACTATGTTTTAAATACTGCACTGAATATACGGGTGTTAATTTTTGTTTCATTTATTGTTGAATGTTTTCAGAGACCATGAAAATAAGTCAGTTATATAGGGCTGGGTGATAACTGACTCTCTTCTACTATGAATGCAATTTCCATTTTAATTTTAACTAGAAAGAAGAAGCCCAAGATATTTGGCACAGAATTGAATCTGCCAAGAATAAGTTGGAACAGGCAAGAAAGGATATGGATGAGCACCGAAAGATAGTAGATGAGGCAGAACAAAAGTACAAAGAGATAAAAGAGAAGGAACGTTCACTAGCAGAAGAAGCTGATTCAATAAAGGTGCAAATTAATTATGCAATGTTTTCTGACCTGTTATCAGCTTATAGATGTTTAGTGAAAAATAATTAATGTACTTATCCTCCTAACAGGAAGTACAAAGTAAGATTGGCACAGAGGTTGAAAAATATAATTACCATAAAAGGCATTCCGAAGAGGAAATAAAGAAACACTTGGATGGAATAGAAAAACTAAAGGAGAGACTGGAAAATAAAGAAAAGATTTTAAAGGTAGGCACATATTTCTCTACTAGGCCTGATGTTTTACCTTAAAGCAGTGATCACAGCTAATTCAAAAGCAAAATACTGCAGGTGTTGGAAATCTGAAATAAAAATAGAAAATGCTAGAAATGCTCAGCAGGTCAGGCAGCATTTGTGGAGAGAGAAACAGAGCTGATGTTTCAGGTTGATGACGAAATCACAATATTGTGAAACAAAGTGGAAGGGGGAAAAATGTGTCCCCTTAGCGCCGCCAGTAGATGGCACTAATGCGGCGGTGAGAGCTGTAACAACAGCTCCTGTCGAAACCAGCACCGCACGCCAAATTGGGACCCCATAGCGTTGCCAGTAACAGTGATCGCTGGAGACGTCAACATCACGGAGATCGTGACGTCATTGAGTGCAACGCTCACTGAACGCCTGATCTGCCAAACTGCTTCTCGCCACTTACCTCACTGCCTGGAGTTAACAATGACGGAGAGCTGGCGTGCAGCACCAGGAAGCTGGCTCCAGGGACATTATTTAAAGAGATCAGCCCCAATCACTCGCACCTGACAGGTTAGTGAAGTTTCAGTGCCTGTGTGTTAGTTCCTGATACTGCAACAGTTTTATTTAGTGATTTGAAGGTTCTTTGGTATCAGGAGTGTTGTGGCAAATAGAAAAGTGCTAAATTTATTCTTGAAAGGTTCAATGCACAACATTTGCTAAAAGTCATGGGGGCTGTACTGGCAGTCCAACTCGCCCTCCAGGATCTATGGCAGAGGGAGCGGAGGCAACGAGGAAGATGGGAACATGTGTGCAGAGGGAGGAGGAAGAAGACGAGGAACAAGAGGGAGGGAGGGAGGGAGGAGGCAGCCGGACAATCTGGCTTCTGGACGGGTGGTCCATGACTGGCTCATCAGACTCTGATTTGAATGAATGAAACCCCAGATCCCCGTTGCTCACCACATGCCCATAATATCATCCCTGTGTCATGCCCTATCACCGCGTCCTCCTGGGCAGAAAGGTGAAATGAGAGAGCCCACAAAATATTCCAAACTCTATTATAAATTTATGCATAAACATATATATCATATGCATTCTAATAACTAATGACCCTTGTGCCTGCCATAGTTGAATAGCTGTCATTATGTGCAAGGTGTGAAATGTGGGTGTGAGTGTTGGTAGGTAGAGATTGTTGGTGGGTGAGTGCATTGAGCGGTGTGTGAATTTTGTGGTACAGGTGATGGTATGTAGCATTTGTTGAAGCCTTCACTCACCCTGACCACTCGTGTGAGCTTGTTAAACTTCCTCCTGTACCGTGTGTGGGTCCTGGGAACCACAGTGCTGCCCATGATGTGGTGTGCTACCTCCCTCCACATCGTCCGGCGGACTTTAAAGAGCCCAAGAGGGACTTTCCAATGATTCACAGAATGCTTATTCGTCAACCTGAGATGTTAAACCGATGCCCTGTCTGCTCCCTCAGGTGACGTAAAAGATCCCATGGCACTATTTCGAAGAAGAGCAGTGGAGTTATCCCCAGTGTCCTGGCCATTATTTATCCCTCAACCAACATCATTAAAACAGATTATCTGGTCATTATCACATTGCTGTTTGTGGGAGCTTGCTGTGTGCAAATTAGCTGCTGTATTTCCTACATTACAACAGTGACTGCACTTCAAAAAAGCACTTCATTGGCTGTAAAGTACCTAGGGGCATTCTGAGGTTGTGAAAGGTCCTCTATAAATGCAAGTCTTTCTTTTTAATTCTCTGCAGATTTTGGTCATTTTTCTTCTTCTTTGTCAGCTGCTTACCACCTACCTCTGCATCTTTTGGTGTGAGCCCCCCCCCTTCATTCTAAAGCGGGCACAGTGGGGGTGAAATTCATCTTGGGCTGTAGTGCAAAATGGGCAGTAGCAAATCGACAGCCCCTTTTACACCCCGCCTGGACAGAATGTCAACAGGTTGATGATTTGGTATTACCTATATATATTCCAAGGAAAAAGAGGTGGAGTAATGGAAGGAGGCCAGTCTGGTCAAGCAGCACCAGAGGCACATGACACCCACTTGCCAGTGCCCCCACACTGAGATGCTCCTATCTCTAGATGTCCAAGCAGCAGTGCTTGTGGACATTGTGCGAGATAAAGGAAACCATCAATGATTTATACCATATACTGCAACCTGACCAACAGCCCACTTCCACCATCAGTAACAGTAGCTGTGCACAGATGTATTAAGCAAGTCATTGATGCATTGTTTGCTAGAGTAAGCCATTTCATCCACTTCACCATGATAAGCGGCAGCAGCATGACTGAACACTGCAATTTCATATTGTGGCAGAATTCCTGAAGTTCCAAGGAGTAATAGATTGCACCCACTTGGTCATATGTACTCCCTTCATCAATCCCATCACCTACATCAATAGGAACTGATTCTCATCTCTGAATTTCCAACGAGTAGCAGATCATGCAAGTGAATCCTTGCTTTCCTGCATGTTGCCACAATGCCTTTGTTGTAAGGCAGTAGTATTTCTGATCCTAAAAAGGCATCTTTGGGTGGCTCCCGGGAGATTAATGTTGTTCTCCACAGCTATGACTGATGACACACCTGTGCGCTTTCGTAGTACACCAGCTGAGCACTGCTATAAGGAGGTCCAGAGCACACTATTGGAATGTTGAAGACATATGTCAGGTGCCTGGAACACTTTGGGGCTGCTCTGGAATATAGTCCAGGATTGCAATTGTGCTGCATAGCATTGCCATACAAACATGCCTCATCATGGAGGCCTTGGAGAAGGAAGGCACCCAAAGACAGCAGTGATTTAACTAGAGGAGCAACAGCAGCCTGAAGGGGACATGGAGGAGAACCTATTGCTGGCTGCAAAAGACTCATGCTACTCTCCGCTTTCCTTTGACTTCCACATCTGTCTAAGTGCATTAACAGTCCTGGCTAAATCTTCCCTTCTCCCTTCACATAGCTGTCATGATCTAAAGAATCTTCCCATGCACTTCCCAATCAAAGCACTTGATGAAAGTCACTTCCCAACCTTGGCAGCAGTAACCTTCACGGTCGCTGATTGAGCTGTCCCTATCCTGGGACAGGTTTGATAGTCTGTCTGCAGGGGTGTGAATAGTACTGTTGTGATGTCTGTGATGAAAATGTATTATTATCTTTGATTATTAATTAGATTTTTTATTGCTGACTGTAATGCACACACAGTCTGTTATTTCTAGCTGTCTTCTACAAGATGAAGGTAATGATGTTAGATTTTGACTAATATTGGACATGGCAGAGGCTTGCGTAGTTCTGGAAGTGCTTGTTATGCATGATTTGTTTGATCTCATCATACAATGAATGGGGACCTTGCTGGAAGATCTTTCAAAGTATTTGGCATAGCTCAATGAATCAAGCCATCCTACTCGATTCTAAATATCCCAAGTGACTGACATCCTCAAGTAGTGAAATAACAGAAAATGCTGGAAACACTCAGGCCAGGCAGCATCCGTGGAGAGAGAAACAGAGTTAACATTTCAGGTCTGTGACCCTTCATCAGAACTGGAAAAAGTTAGAGATGTATCAGGTTTTAAGCAGGTGCAGAGGCAGGGAAAGGGGAGGGGAGGAAAGAACAAAAGGGACGGTCTGTGATAGGGTGGAAGGCAGCAGTGGTGAAATGTTGCGGATGGCAGAATCATCAACAACTGCCGCCTGAAAAAATAGGGGCAGAGGTTATAGTCTGAAATTGTTGAACTCAGTGTTAAGTTCAGAAGGCTATAAAGTGCCTAATCGAAAGATGAAGTGCTGTTCCTCGAGCTTACGTTGAGCTTCATTGGAACAGTGTAAGAGGCCTAGGACGGAGAGGTCAGAGTGGGAGTGGAGCAGAGAATTAAAGTGACAGGCGACCGGAAGCTCGGGGTCACCCGTACGGACTGAAGGGAAGTATTCCACAAAGCGGTCACCCAATCTGCATTTGGTCTCCCCAATGTAGAGGAGACCGCATCGTGAGCAGCAGATACAGTATACTAAATTGCAAGAAGTACAAGTAAATCGCTGTTTCACCTGGAAAGGGTGTTTGGAGCCCTGTACAGTAGGAAGGGAGGAGGTAAAAGGGCAGGTGTTGCATCTCCTGCGCTTGCACGGGAAGGTGCCGTGGGGAGGGGAAGAAGCTATTGGGGGTGATTGAGGAGTGGACCAGGGTGTTGCAGAGAGAGCGGTCCCTTCAGAATGCTGAAAGGGGAGGGGAAGATGCGTTTGGTGGTGGGATCACACTGGAGATGGCGGAGGATGATCCGTTGAATGTGGAGGCTGGTGGGGTGAAAGGTGAGGACAAGGGATACCCTATTGTAAGGGGTGGTGTGTGTGCTCAGCTTTGCCTCTGACTCCCTGAGCAGTTCGAATCGCTCCCACTCCCTTGGTTCTAGACCTGGACTTATTTGGGGGCTGTGATGAAATTGCAGCAAACAACTGAATTTGATACAAGAACTTTGGTTTTTATTTGAGACAAGAAAATATACACAACACAATAATCTTATCACTCTAAAAGGGGGAACACTTTGGAATATACGAGGGAGAATGACTATAGACAAAATACTCCACCCCTCCCAATCTCACTACACTAACTAGGTTGGATTCCAGAGGACCAGGGAAATACCAAACGCAGGAATAGTTTGTAGAGTGGGAAAAACTTGCAGATCTTCGGTTTCTTCTGAGTTGGTTTCTTGTTGGTCGCGGTGGCCCAATATTACCTAGTTGTTGGTAATATTTTTGGTTGTTTGTTTCGTGGGGCCCTTTGTTGCCGCGATTCCTTTCTGTTCGCCTTCTGTTGTCCTTCTGCCGATTGATTGTCCCGAGGCTGATATCTTTCGAATGAGCTGTGCCTCTGTCTGCCTCTGTCCGAACTGTACTGCTGACTTCAATTCACTGACTGCTGTTTCAATTCTCTGACTGAACAAAACTGATCGAACTGATCGAACCCATCAAACTCATCGAACTGATTTCTTGTGGAGACAGGTCTTTAGTTTATACTAAACAAAGCCTGCTAATCTTGTTAGATTTTGGGCGGGCTTGTTAATTTTGATTGGTCCCATTTATCTTTAATTGACTTTTAACTAGTTTCGGGATTGCTTCAAAATCAGTTTAAGTGTGTGAAGTGGTTTTGGATGTCTCTCTGAGTGGTTTTACACTGTTGTTCGATTGTCTTTTCCTGCTAGGGTCAGGGTCTCTTTTGTTGATTAGTGGCATGTATTGTATTATTCATATTCTTGATGGCCCTGTAGGTTTTGGCGGGAACTGTCCTTCCGTGGGCCTATTGTCTTTATGTAGAATGACTGGGACTGTCCAGAACATTCCCAGACAATCTGGCCTTTGCCAATACTCAAACTACCTGTCCTACAGTGCCCAACCCATTTCCTTTGTTGCAACCTTCCACAGGCCTGGACATGCCTTTTAAAATAGCCAAATCTTCCTGGGTTTTTGAGTTTAAGTCCCTTTTGGCCCAATATTCTTTTAAACAGTCCAAAATCTCTTTTCTTCTTGGTTTGGGGGAATCTGTAGAATTTTGCAAGCCTTACCCCTTCTCCCTCCCAGAACCATGATAGTGTAAGATCAGAAGTGCGGGAAATGGAACGGACATGGTTGAGGGCCATGCCAACCATGGTAGAGGGGAATCCTCAGCTGAGGAAAAAGGAAGATATATTGGAAGCACTAGTATGGAAGGTGGCATCGTCAGAACAGATGAGACGGAGAAACTGGAAGAATGGAATAGAGTCCTTACAGGAAGCAGGGTGGGAGGAAGTGTAGTCCAGGTAGCTGTGGGAGTCAGTAGGCTTGTAGTGGATTTTTGTCGATAACCTATCCCCAGAAATGGAGACAGAGAAGCCAAGGAAGGGAAGGGAAGAGTCGGAGATGGACCATGCGAAGGTGAGGGAAGGGTGGAAATTGGAAGCAAAGTGAATGAAATTTTCTAGTTCTCAAGTCCTCAAGTAGTGGTTTGAATTGACAGCCTCTAGGTGCCTATGTGAATCAGGCCAGTGAGAATGGTAGGACAGAGGTAGCACAGGAGAAGTGTTTTTTACATTTTGAGGAGTAAAGTTTGTAAATGACTATAAATATACTGTTTGTACTGGGAATTTTTAATAAAATTTGTCTTTTGGTTTATAGCTTGAGTCTTAGTCTGGTGGAGTGTATATTCATCTGCCCAGCAAAGATGATGGTGTGGAGATGCTGGTGTTGCACTGGGGTGGACAAATGTAAGAAGTCACACAACACCAGGTTATAGTCCAACAGTTTTATTTGAAATCACAAGCTTTCGGAGCACTGCTCCTTCATCAGGTGAAGTAGAGAGATGCATAAAGACACAGCTTATATAGTCAGAGAATAATGCCAGATGATTACAGGTAATTTTTCTAACTGCCATTTATCACACCTCAGCAGCGACATAATCACAGCAATCAAAGGTGTGAATGGTGTCCGAACAGGTCAGTCAGGAAAACATTACATCAAAGAACAATGAGGTGGGGTCACAAGGGGTCAAATGTTGCAGATGCTGATGTCTGTATGAAAAACCAACAACACCAACAACAGCCAATCTCCAGACGCCATCCTACAACTCATCCGCTTCATCCTTGACCACAATGTCTTCACCTTCGACAACCAGTTCTTTACCCAAACACACGGAACAGCCATGGGGACCAATACGCCAACATCTTCATGCACAAGTTCGAGCAAGACTTCTTCGCTGCACAGGACCTCCAACCAACGCTATACACCAGATACATCGACGACATTTTCTTCCTATGGACCCATGGCGAAGAATCACTGAAAAGACTACACGATAACATCAATGAGTTCCATCCCACCATCAAACTCACCATGGACTACTCCTCAGAATCGGTTTCATTCTTGGACACACGAATCTCCATCAAAGACGGACACCTCAGCACTTCACTGTACCGCAAGCTCACAGACAACCTCAGGATGCTCCACTTCTCCAGCTTCCACCCTAACCACGTTAAAGAAGCCATCCCCTATGGACAAGCCCTGCGAATACACAGGATCTGCTCAGACGAGGAGGAAAGTGATGGACACCTACAGACGCTGAAAGACGCCCTCGTAATAACGGGATATGACGCTCGACTCGTTGATCAACAGTTCCGATGGGCCACAGCAAAAAATTGCATAGACCTCCTGAAATAAAGAGAAGATTGCCTTTCAAAAGCTAGGCTTTATTAACCTTAAAAAACCAGCAAGTACATGTTGAGCACCCAGTCTCAACCAAACTGTAGAAAACTGAATTTAAGATGGCCACCACAGGTCACACGGAATCAACTAACCAATAAGTTTACAGCATATATCTCAAGGCAGGCAAACAGGCAACCAATTACAATGCTTCTTATAAAACAAGAATAATCACCACATTCACCCCTCCTTTTAAAATATACTTCAACCTAGGTAGCCTTTACAGTTTACAATTAGTTATTTATGACTAGAGCAATACATGTATAATGCCTTCAACAATTTTAAAATTTTACTATTAAATTATTAATTATTTTAAAAGTCCATTTTTAATCGGTCGACCAGATATCTTGTTCGTGTCGACCTTCTTAGCCTTGGTGGAGTTCCTTGCCCTCCCACACCAGGAGACACAGAAATGTCTTCTGCAGGGAGGCTATCAATATCCCGATTATCAACGGTTTCCGGATTGGAAGTCCCATTAGAAGGTAGACTGGGAGGGTCATGAACATGCATCGGGAGCAGACTAAGAGAATTGTAAGTGTCTGCAATAGGATTGGAAATGTTCGTAGTATCTGTGACGACATCAACATTATCTGAATTATGGCTATTGTTAATGTCCTCAGGAGAGGGCTGGCCACCACAAGGAGCTAAGTCTTTAACTGAAACCGTACTTTCTTTCCCATCTTGGAATCGAATGTGAGCATATTGGGAATTTGCCTCCAATAGCTCCACCTCCTCCACTAAAGGATCATACTTTGACAGTCTAGCATGGCATCGGAGCAGCACAGGTCCCTGCATAGTAAGCCATGAAGGTACCGAATATCCCGTAGTGGATCTCCGCGGATAGTTGAAGAGCCTTTCATGGGGGGTCACATTAGTAGCCGTTGAAAGCAATGATCTAATGGAATGCAGGGCATCAGGCAGTACCATTTCTCACTGTGTATTCTTAAGGTTCCGGGATGTCAAAGCCAACATAACTGCCTTCCAGATCACCCCATTGTATCGTTCGCACTGTCCATTACCCTGGGGATTATACGGGGTAGTTCTGCTAGTAGAAATTCCCCGACTCTGGAGGTATTCCTTCAACTGGGAAGACATAAAAGAACTTCCCTGATCCGAATGGATATACGCAGGCATCCCAAAGATGACAAAAAGTTGAGTCAGACATTTAATAACTGTAGCAGCTGATACATCTGCACAAGGAAAAGCAAAAGGGAACCTTGAAAACTCATCCACAACAGTAAATATATATCGATTCTGAGTCGTTGAAGGAAGAGGCCCCTTAAAATCAACGCTCAGGCGTTCAAAGGGAGAAGTAGCCTTTATAAGATGAGCTCGTTGAGGCTTAAAGAAATTCGGTTTACACCGGGCGCAGACAGAGCATGACGAAATCATCCGCTTGACGTCTTCAACTGAAAAGGGCAAATTCTTACTGCGTACGAAGTGTATCATCCTCGTAGCACCAGGATGGCACAAAGCATTATGAAGATTAATAAGCGTATCTCCGTGAAGCACAGAACAATAAGCCCTCGACAGCGCATCAGCGGCAACATTATCCTTCCCCGGATGATAGACTATATCGAAATGGTAGCATGCCAACTCGATCCTCCACCTCATTATTTTATCATTCTTAATCTTTCCGAAATGTTTGACATCAAACATGAAGGACACAGATTTTTGGTCAGCTACTAACGTAAAATGTCGCCCAGATAAATAATGTTTCCATTTACGCAGTGCTTCTACTATTGCGTACACCTCTTTCTCTATTGATGAATGTCTCTGCTCACTATTGCTCAGAGTACGTGAGAAAAAGGCCACAGGTCTTCCATTTTGGTTCAGGGTAGCCCCAATTGCAAAATCGGAAGCGTCCGTCTCAATCACAAAGGGAACCTGCTCATCAATAGAATGCACAACTGCTCCAAGGATATCCTTTTTAAGATTATCAAAACACGTCCTGGCCTCCCATGATAGAGGATATGTCGTAACCCGAATAAGGGGCCGGATCTTCTGCGAGAAGTTTGCAATCCAATTAGAATAATAAGAAAACAGTCCAACAACTCGTTGCAAGGCCTTTGATTTACCTTGCCCTACTAATTCTATCAGTGGTCGCAGCCGTTCTGGATCTGGTTTAATCTTGTTTCCCGAGATAATGTACCCCAGTAAATTTACCTCAGTGGTCGAAAAGATACACTTCTCTTTATTGAAAGTTAAGCCAACTTTTTCCGCAACTTGAAGGAATCTTTCTAGATTAAAAAGATTCTCCCGCTTGATTTGCCACACGCCGTGATGTCATCTAAATATGAGAAGGTGTCAGAGAGAGAGTTATCACTTATAAAAGCATCCATTGCCCGTTGAAAACAGGCGACACCGTTAGTAACACTGAATGGTACTCGGCAAAACTGATACAGCTTTCCGCCAGCTTCAAAGGCCGTATATGGTTTGTCCCTCTTAGCGATAGGAATCTGATGATAAGCACTCTTTAGGTCAATAGTGCTAAAAACCTTATATTGAGCTACTTTATTGATAAGCTCATCAATCTTAGGCAGGGGGTACGCATCTAATTGAGTATACCTGTTAATAATTTGAGAGTAGTCTATCACCATTCGCTTCTTATGTCTCTCATTAGTGGTGACAACTACCTGTGCCCGCCAGGGCGAAAAACTAGGTTCAATGATTCCTTCCGATAAAAGACGTTGAACTTCAGAATTAATAAATTCTTTATCCTGACTGCTATACCTTCTTGAGTTGGTAGCAATTGGCTTACAGTCCGGCATCAAATTGGAAAAAAGTGATAATGGAGAAATGAATAAAGAAGTTAATCCACAAATAGACAAAGGTGGCTTGGTTCCTCCGAAAGAAAGACTGAGGGACTCATGTAATTGAAGCACATCATGACCAATCAAAATGTCCGCACAGAGATTAGGCAGAACGAATAGGCGTATATCAGTATACGTATTACCTAGGAGAATTAATTTCACAAGGCCACAACCAGCTACTTGTGAGGTGAGAGTCGTCTGAGCCATACACACCTGATAGGAAACAGGCGAAATTTTCAAACGCTTCTCCCTCACAAACTGAAGACTTATAAAGCTCTCAGTACTGCCCGTATCTATAAGGGCCTTTACTTCTAACCCATTAACTTGGGCCATAACTATAGCTTTGTTTAGGCCATGGGAAAAGGCGGCAGAAACTGATGCAATAAACGCCCTATCTAAAGGCTGAATGGTCGCAGAGGAGGCAACCGATTTGCAAACACGTGCGTAATGACCTTCCTTGCCGCATTTACTACACACAGCCTCCCGGGCAGGGCATTTCAGACGGGGGTGCCGGGCGTTCCTGCAAAAATAACACTTCTGAATCCTAGAGGCAACAGCTGCCGAAGTAGAAACTGTTTCGGAATCTGGTAAACCACTCCTATTAAATCCACGTAACTCCCTTTCATCCGGAACTGCTGAAACCACGGTCACAGGCCGATCAAAAAGAGCATAAGAATCCGAACTTCTCTGAGCCAAATCCAATGTAGAGGCTTGCTCAAAAGCACTCTTAAGATCCAAGATCTTATTTTCTAATAACCGCTGACGAATTGATCTAGACAGTAATCCATTAATAAATGCATCCCGTACCGACTCTTCCCTATGTTCTTCTGCAGACACGGCCTTATAATTACAGTTAGCACCAAGGCGCCGGAGTGCTTGTAAATAAGCATCCAAGGATTCTCCCGCCTGCTGCCTACGGGCAGATAAAAGGTGACGTGCAAATACTTCATTTTTGGGTTTAACAAAATTTTTTTCCAACGTAGCAATAGCCAATTCATAAGTTTCACAGTCCAAAATATACTTATACACATCTGGAGCAATGTAGTTGATTAGTATATCCAACTTATTTAGAGATTGCTGATCCAACACACCCAAAAAGTTTTTAAATGTACGATACCAATGTTTCCATTGATCATCCACTCCTGCAGAATTAGCGTCAGCATTAAATCGTTCCAGTCGAAGATATCGTTCCATTATAGCAAAAGGTTAATAAATTGAAATAAAGAGTAGATTGCCTTTCAAAAGCTAGGCTTTATTAATCTTAAAAAACCAGCAAGTACATGTTGAGCACCCAGTCTCAACCAAACTGTAGAAAACTGAATTTAAGATGGCCACCACAGGTCACATGGAATCAACTAACCAATAAGTTTACAGCATATATCTCAAGGCAGGAAAACAGGCAACCAATTACAATGCTTCTTATAAAACAAGAATAATCACCACACCTCCTCAGAAGACAAACACGGGACACAACCAACAGAGTATCCTTCGTCGTCTAGTACTTCCCCGGAGCGGAGAAACTATGCCATGTTCTTCGCAGCCTTCAACATGTCATCGATGACAACGAACACCTCGCTAAGGCCATCCCCATGCCTCCACTACTTGCCTTCAAACAGCCGCCTAACCTCAAACAGACCATCGTTCGCAGCAAATTACCCAGCTTTCAGGAGAACAGCGACCACGACACCACACAACCCTGCCACGGCAACCTCTGCAAGACATGCCAGATCATCAACACAGATACCATCATCACACGTGAGGACACCACCCACCAGGTGCATGGTACATACTCATGTGACTTGGCCAACGTTGTCTACCTCATACGTTGCAGGAAAGGATGCCCCAGAGCATGGTACATCGGCGAGACCATGCAGACACTGCGACAACGGATGAACGGACACCGCGCAACAATCGCCAGGCAGGAGTGTTCCTTCCCAGTCGGGGAACACTTCAGCAGTCAAGGACATTCAGCCTCCGATCTTCGGGTAAGCATTCTCCAAGGTGGCCTTTGAGACACACGACAATGCAAAATCGTAGAGCAGAAACTGATAGCCAAGTTCTGCACTCATGAGGACGGCCTCAACCAGGATCTTGGGTTCATGTCACGCTACATGTAACCCCACCTGATGTAGGGTCATCCAGACTCGAGTCGTCGTTGGCTTGTTCTCTCTACACAGATGCGGCCGGACCTGCTGTGATTTCCAGAAAAAAAAATGTTTTTTTGTCTGTTTTTTGTTTTTTGTTTTTCATACAGACCCCAGCATCTGCAACATTTGACCCCTTGTGACCCCACCTCATTGTTCTTTGATGTAATGTTTTCCTGACTGACCTGTTTGGACACCATTCACACCTTTGATTGCTGTGATTATCTCTCTGCCGAGGTGTGATAAATGGCAGTTAGAAAGATTACCTGTAATCATCTGGCATTATTCTCTGACTATATAAGCTGTGTCTTTATGCATCTCTCCACTTCACCTGACGAAGGAGCAGCGCTCCGAAAGCTTGTGATTTCAAATAAAACTGTTGGACTATAACCTGGTGTTGTGTGACTTCTTACATTTCACCAAAGATGAGTTCATGGCACATGATACATGACAGTAAGGATACAGTCTGGCCATGGAGTGCCCAAACACAGGGTTCCCCAAAAAGCTGGCAGTGGGGCTGTGCCAGGACTTTGCTCAGACCAGAGTCTAAGGGTGTTTTGGCTGCTGCTTTGGAGCCAGAGGCCAGAAATGCACTTGAGGCTTTCAGGCCAGCAGCTGCACTTCTGTTTTCAGCCCTCATTCACAAGAGATATTATTGGACTGAGGCACGGAATTTGGGCCATCTGTTGGGCTGGGTGTAAAATGGGCGGCCAACCCGAACCTGCCCGTTTCCCGGTGGCGAGTTAGGTTAACATGACCCCTTGAGTCTTTTCCTGTAGTTATTTTACTGCACTGACTCTGATCTTAACCAGTGGGAGCCTGGACTGAAGTTGAGAATTTAAGTATCACCAGTGATGGAGAAGAGCAACAGCAAAGTGCTGGCCTGGGTCCACCTTTTTTCAGAATTTGCTCTGTCAGGAAGGAATCCTGAGGGAACACGTAACATGAAGCTTCTACTTTTATTCACAAACGGGGAAAAATTTCCCATCTACAATATGCAATTAGATGTGAAAATGAAAGTTATGGATGGTGCTGCCTGAAACATGTATCCATAGTTAGAATGAGCTTGATGCACCAAATGCCCTTTCCTCTTGCTCAGCTCCTTATGTTCTTGTTTATTCTAGCGAGATACTGCTAAAGCCAGGCAGATTTGTACACAGCGATTAGAAGTCACCAGAACTCCCAAGAGTATTGATGTGGAGATCAATCGCCTGAGGGAAAGGATCAGCAGAGAACAAGAACGTCATGGGAACAAGGTGGAAATTACAAGGTATTTATTTGTAAAGCACATTGCACATCTAATAAATAAAATCTTGTTGCCACTTATTGTGGAGCAAGTTCTTTTAATTCTGTACCTAACATAATGGACTCTAAAATATGTAGGACAGATACCCTACACCCCCCCCCCCCGCCCACCTCAGAGAAACCTCTTCTCTGTCCCCTTCGGCTTCCTTAAAAATTGTCCTCTTTTTTGGGGGTCCATGGCTTGGGGGTCCAGCTGGGCACCTTCTAGAGGCCAGTACACCTCATCGCACTGGCCACCAGACACATTCCAGATCCCATATCAGCCGGGGAAATGGGAACTCTGAGCAAAGGCAATTTATGGCGGTTGGATGCCGAGCAGAAAATCTCAGATGAGGTCAGGGCCCAATGGATCCAGGTCCTGACCTGTTTATGAACTGTTCCTTCAAACACCTGCCGGAGTTACAGCAGGAGTCTGGTGGGCCAGCAGATGGCACCAATATGTTCAGCTATTATGTTGTGTTGTCAGAAGAAATGGAAGCAATGGAGAGCTTAAAGGAGAAGGATGGTGCTCACCCTTTTAATAGAAGAAACTAATTATCTTACCATATCTTTCTCTGCTTTTTAAAAAATGTCAATTGAATTGCTACCATGGAGGTTCTCAAGTCAGGACTCCCCCAAGCACCCACTAAACAGCTTCAGTGATGTTGATTACAAGGACCAGGTCAGAGCAATTCCATTGCAAATAATATTTGGGTGACTGGCTCTTCTCAGGGTCCTTCCATTTTGAGAATAATAAAGTGCCGAGGAGTGGTGAACACCTACCAGAAAGAAAGGGAGAGAGATAGAGATATTGCCAGGCCAACCTTGCACAACTGTCAAAAAACAGTTTAGTAATTCATTAGTTCACGTGTCAATGAGGGTGAATTAAATAGATAGAAGCTTTTAATAAATATGGCCCTATGCCTTGCCCACCCTGATCCCCCAGGAGAATGTTGCGGAGGACCCAAGTGGGCCTCAGATATTCATGAATTACAGAATACATGATGTTATATACTGAATTCAAACACAGATTAATAAGGTGCCATAAACAAACAACACTGTGACCTCCCCTCTTTCCCAACAATAAGTACAAAAATTGTGTGCTTGAGGGAATTAATTGAATCCATTGTTGCAAGCCAGGTGCACTGGGCAATTCTATCAATCACCATGTAGGTAAGCTGGATGGTATATTCGAGACTTCAAGGCAAATTTGTCACTGACAATATGTTGCAGATTTCCCACCCAAACCTACATGAACCATGCAGTGATCATGAAGTAAGTATCCTGGTCTTCCACAAAGCTTTTATGTGTTTCTTTTTCAATCGGTAATGCTCCATTTTCGGATGTAAAGTGGGTGTTCCCCATCAAAAAACAGGGTGGATATCCAAGCTTTTTAAAAATTTGTTTATGGGATGTGGATGTCGCTGGCAAGGCCAGCATTTATTGCCTATCCCTAATTGTCCTGGAGAAGGTGGTGGTGAGCCGCCTTCTTGAACCGCTGCAGTCTGTGTGGTGAAGGTACTCCCACAGTGCTGTTAGGGAGTTCCAAATTTTGACCCAGCGCGATGAAGGATCGGAGATATACTTCTAAGTCAGGATGGTGTGTGACTTGGAGGGTGTAATGTATATACCTTTAAGGGGGGGAACTACTTTTTACAGCTCATGTATACTGTAGTACCGGCAGTGACCACACCTGTATATAGCACTGAGTAGTAATCTGTACAGTCAGTTCAACTGTGAGCCACGTTGAGTAAACACCTGTTGTACCGTTTCTGCTGCAGTCTGTATCTTATTATACCCAGACACAACAGAGGGGAACTTGGAGGAGGTGGTGTTGTTCCCATGCACCTGCTGCCCTTGTCCTTCTAGGTAGAAGAGGTTGTGGGTTTGGGAGGTGCTGCCGAAGAAGCCTTGGCAAGTTGCTGCAGTGCATCTTGTAGATGGTACACACTGCAGCCACGGTGTGCCGGTGGTGGAGGGAATGAATGTTTAAGGTGGTGGATGGGGTGCCAATCAAGCGGGCTGCTTTGTCCTACATAAGAACATAAGAGATAGGAGCAGGAATAGGCCACTTGGCCCCTCGAGCCTGCTCCGCCATTCAATAAGATCATGGCTGATCTTGGGTCAAAGCCACTTCCCCGCCCACTCTCCATAACCCTTCACTCCCTTATCTTGCAAAAATCTGTCTATCTCCACCTTAAATGTATTTAATAACCCAGCCTCTACAGCGCTCTGGGGCCGAGAATTCCACAGATTTATGACCCTCTGAGAAATGAAATTCCTCCTCATCTCAGTTCTAAAAGGGCGACCCTTTATTCTAAAACTGTGCCCCCGAGTTCTAGATTTCCCCACGAGGGGAAACATCCTCTCTGCATCTACCCTGTCGAGCCCCCTCAGTATCTTATATGTTTCGATAAGATCACCTCTCATTCTTCTAAATTCCAATGAGTATAGGCCCAACCTGCTCAACCTTTCTTCATAAGTCAACCCCCTCATCTCCGGAATCAACCAAGTGAATTGTCTCTGAACTGCCTCCAATGCAAGTATATCCTTCCTTAAATAAGGAGACCAAAACTGTACACAGTACTCAAGGTATGGTCTCACCAATACCTCGTACAGTTGTAGCAGGACTTCCCTGCTTTTATACTCCAGCCCCCCTGAAATAAATGCCAACATTCCATTTGCCTTTTTGATTACTTGCTGTACCTGCATGCTAACTTTTTGTGTTTCATGCACAAGGACCCCCAGGTCCCTCTGAACTGTAGCATTTTGTAATTTCTCTCCATTTAAATAATAATTTGCTTTTTTATTTTTCCTGCCAAAGTGTATAACCTCACACTTTCCCACATTATACTCCATCTGCCAAATGTTTGCCCACTCACATAGCCTGTCTATATCGCTGCAGATTCTTTGAGTCCTCTGCACAACTTGCTTTCCCACCCATTTTTGTATCATCCGCAAACTTGGCTACATTACACTCGGTCCCTTTATCCAAGTCATTAATGTAGATTGTAAATAGTTGAGGCCCCAGCACCGATCCCTGTGGCAGCCCACTAGTTACCGTTTGCCAACTGGAAAATGACCAATTTATCCCAACTCTCTGCTTTCTGTTAGTTAGCCAATTCTCTAACCATGCTAATATATTACCCCCAACTCTGTGAACTCTTATCTTATGCAGTAACCTTTTATGTGGCACCTTATCGAATGCCTTCTGGAAATCCAAATACACCACATCCACTGGCTCACCCTTATCCACCCTGCTCGTTACATCCCCAAAGAACTCCATCAAATTTGTTAAACATGATTTCTCTTTCAGAAAACCATGCTGACTTTGCTTGACTGCATTATGATTTTCCAAATGCCCTGCTACTGCTTCCTTAATGAAGGACTCCAGCATTTTCCCAACGACAGAGGTTAGGCTAACTGGTCTATAGTTTCCTGCTTTGTGTCTCCCTCTCTTAAATAGGGGTGTTACATTTGCATTTATCCAATCCGCTAGTACCTCTCCAGAGTCCAGGGAATTTTGGTGTATTGCGACAAATGCATCCACTATCTCTGTAGCCACTTCTTTTAAGACCCTGGGATGCAGGCCATCTGGTCCAGGGGACTTGTCGTCTTTTAGTCCCATTATTTTACCAAGTACTTTTTCCTTAGTGATAGTGATTGTCTTTAGTTCCCCTTTCCCTGTGGCCCCTGGATTATCCATTATTGGGATGTTGTTAGTGTCTCCTACTGTGAAGACAGATACAAAATATTTGTTCAGAGTCTCTGCTATTTCCCTGTTCCCCATTATTAATTCCCCATTCTCATCCTCTAAGAGACCAACATTTACTATAGCTACTCTCTTCCTTTTTATATACCTGTAGAAGCTCTTACTTTCTGTTTTAATATTTCTTGCCAGTTTACTCTCATAATTCATCTCTTTATTTTTTTTTAAGTCATCCTTTGCTGATTTTTCAAAAATTTCCGAATCCTCTGGTCTCCCACCAATCTTGGCAACATTGTATGCCTTCATTTTCAATTTGATACCATCCTTTACTTCCTTAGTTAGCCACAGATAGTGCTCCCTTCTCTTAAAATATTTCTTACTCATTGGAATATATTTTTGTTGAGAGTTATGAAATATCTCCTTAAATGTCCGCCACTGCATTTCAACTGTCTTACCTTTTAATTTATTTTTCCAGTCCACTTTAGCCAGTTCTGCCCTCATGCCATTGTAATTGCCTTTGTTTTAGATCAGGACACTGGTTTGAGATACAACTTTCTCACCCTCCAACTGAATTTGAAATTCAACCATGTTACGATCACTCTTTCCTAGAGGATCCTTTACTATGAGATCATGTATTAATTCTGTCTCATTACACAGTACCAGATCCAAGATAGCCTGCTCCCTGGTTGGTTCCATTACATACTGCTTTATGAAACCATCCCAGATAGACTCTATGAACTCCTCAAGGATACATTGGGGCAGTAATTCCTCCTCAAACACGTGAGTACGGAAGGGGTACTCACGCGTCTGGCCGGAGGAAATGCCGGTTTTCAGCATGCACAGCGCATGCGCTGAAAACCGGCATTTCCTCTCCTCTAACCCAAGAGGTGAAGAGGCTAGCGCGTGCACTGTAGGGGGCAGTGCATGCGTCTTGGATTTCCTCTGTTTTGGGGGATTTGCGCATGTGTAAAGGCCTCCGGTCTTTACACTTGTAAAAAGCACACGTAAGTATTTATTTTTACAGGTAAGTGGTGTTTTAGTGCAATTTAGAATTTTTTTTTGCACAGGTTTATTATTTTAAAGAATCTACAATAAGGTAAGTTTAGTTTTAGACCCTTTTTATTAAAAATTATTGTTTAAATTATTTTTTTAAACTTATTTATACTTAATTTAATGATTGGGATTTTTTTTAAATTTTATTTAAAGTTTAAGTAGTGTTTTGGGGTGCAGTACTTCTCATGAGTTTGACAGTTCTTACTCTCAAACTTATGAATGAAGTTTCCCCTCCCCTGATTGGCTGAACAGTGCTCACCTGATCCCAGCCGGCACATCGCACTAACTACGCCGCTGGGTCAGGTTAGCACAGCGCGCCGACATCAGAACCGGGCCACTGACAGGAAAACCACTGCGGGCCAGGTTTCAGATGTCAGCGCACCGGGTAAGTGCACATCGGGGGCTTGCACGCGCGGCAAGCCCCCGACACCAAGTTCTGGGCCAATGTCCAATTTGATTTGGCCAATCAATATGGAGATTAAAATCAACCATGATTATTACCGTACCTTTTTTACAGGCCTTCATTATTTGTTGATTTATACTCTGTCCAACAGTATTGCTACTGTTCGGGGGCCTGTAGACTATGCCCACCAGAGATTTTTTCCCTTTATTATTTTTTATCTCCACCCAAACCGATTCTACATCTTGATCTTCTGAGCCAATATCACTTCTCACCACTGCACTGATCCCATCCTTTACCAACAAAGCCACCCCACCTCCCTTTCCTTTCTGTCTATCCTTCCGAATTGTCAAATACCCTGGAATATTCAATTCCCAGCCCTGGTCACCTTGCAACCACGTCTCTGTAATGGCGATCAGATCATACCCATTTGTATCTATTTGTGCCGTCAACTCATCTGTCTTGTTGCGAATGCTGCTCGGATTCAGATATAGAGCTTTTAACTTTGTCTTCTTACCATTTCTCCTTGTTTTGGCCCCATTTTCTGTTGCACTCTTATTTTTAAACATTCTGTCCCTTCCTGTCACACTCTGGTTATTATTTCCCCCATCTCTATCCTGCTCTATTGTTTTCTCATTTCTCATTGACTTTTTAAATTCCTGCTCACCAGGACCCCCCACCCACACACTATTTAGTTTAAAGCCCTCTCTACAGCCCTACTTATTCAATTCGCCAGGACTCTAGCCCCAGCATGGTTCAAGTGAAGCCCGTCCAAACGGAACAGCTCCCTCTTATCCCAGTACTGGTGCCAATGCCCCACAAATCAAAACCCATTTCTCCCACACCAGTCTTTGAGCCACTCGTTCATTTCTCTACTTATTTACCCTATGCAAATTTGCTCGTGGCTCAGGTAGTAATCCAGAGATTATTACTTTTGTGGTTCTGCTTTTTAATTTAGCCCCTAGCTGCTCATACTCCCTCAACAGAACCTCTTTCTTTGTCCTACCTATGTCATTGGTACCTACGTGGACTATGATAACTGGATCTTTCCCCTCCCACTCCAAGGGCCAAATTGGAAGTAATTACTCTAGTGGATGTGACTGCCTCATGGAACTTAGTCCAGGTAATGCTCCCCCTCCCTAATGTGTCGCAGTGTCCGAAGCTCAGACTCCAGCTCATCAACTCTTAGCCGAAGTTCCTCGAGCAACCAACATTTGCTACAGATGTGGTCGCCATGGACCTCAAAGGTGTCCACCAGCTCCCACATGCAACAACACATTGCCTGGTCTCCCATCTCAATTAATTAATGAATTAGTTTTTAAAATTTGGAACACGTACATCTTTTAATCTACACCAAGGCACTTAAATTTAGACGCCCAAGTTTTGGAAAAAATCGAGAAATAGAGAAATACTCACCAAGCAGTCACTTACCTGCTTTCTGGTGACGTCACACTTCGATTACTTTTTACTTCTTTACACTCACTGTTGTAGCCGCTCCCGTGGGCCCCACTCACCTTTAAATCAGCCGCACCCGTGGGCCCGCGCTCACCTTTAAATCAGCTCCCGTGGGCCCCACTCACCTTTAAATCAGCCGCACCCGTGGGCCCGCGCTCACCTTTAAATCAGCTCCCGTGGGCCCCACTCACCTTTAAATCAGCCGCACCCGTGGGCCCGCGCTCACCTTTAAATCAGCTCCCGTGGGGCCCGCTCACCTTTAAATCAGCTCCCGTGGGCCCTGCTCACTTTTAATCAGCCGCACCCGTGGGCCCGCGCTCACCTTTAAATCAGCTCCCGTGGGCCCCGCTCACCTTTAAATCAGCTCCCGTGGGCCCCGCTCACCTTTAAATCAGCCACTCCCGTGGGCCCGCGCTCACCTTAAATCAGCTCCCGTGGGCCCGCGCTCACCTTTAAATCAGCTCCCGTGGGCCCCGCTCACCTTTAAATCAGCCGCTCCCGTGGGCCCCGCTCACCTTTAAATCAGCCGCTCCCGTGGGCCCCGCTCACCTTTAAATCAGCTCCCGTGGGCCCCGCTCACCTTTAAATCAGCTCCCGCGGGCCCGCGCTCACCTTTAAATCAGCTCCCGTGAGCCCCGCTCACCTTTAAATCAGCTCCCGTGGGCCCCGCTCACCTTTAAATCAGCTCCCGCGGGCCCCGCTCACCTTGAAATCAGCTCCCGTGGGCCCCGCTCACCTTTAAATCAGCCGCTCCCGTGGGCCCCGCTCACCTTTAAATCAGCTCCCGTGGGCCCGCGCTCACCTTTAAATCAGCTCCCGTGGGCCTCGCTCACCTTGAAATCAGCTCCCGTGGGCCCCCGCTCACCTTTAAATCAGCCGCTCCCGTGGGCCCCGCTCACCTTTAAATCAGCTCCCGTGGGCCCCGCTCACCTTTAAATCAGCTCCCGTGGGCCCCGCTCACCTTTAAATCAGCTCCCGTGGGCCCCACTCACCTTTAAATCAGCTCCCGTGGGCCCCGCTCACCTTTAAATCAGCCGCTCCCGTGGGCCCCGCTCACCTTTAAATCAGCTCCCGTGGGCCCCGCTCACCTTTAAATCAGCCGCTCCCGTGGGCCCCGCTCACCTTTAAATCAACTCCCGTGGGCCCCGCTAACCTTTAAATCAGCCGCCGAGGTGTCGCTCTCACCAGCCGCTCCCGTGGGCCCCCGCTCACCTTTAAATCAGCCGCTCTCGTGGGCCCCGCTCACCTTTAAATCAACTCCCGTGGGCCCCGCTCACCTTTTAATCAGCTCCCGTGGGCCCCGCTAACCTTTAAATCAGCCGCCGAGGTGTCGCTCTCACCAGCCGCTCCCGTGGGCCCCCGCTCACCTTTAAATCAGCCGCCGAGGCCTGGATGGTGTCGAGCTTCTTGAATGTTGTTGGAGCTGCACTCATCCAGGCAAGTGGAGAATATTCCATCACACTCCTGACTTGTGCCTTGTAGATGGTGGAAAGCCTTTGGGGAGTCGGGAGGTGAGACACTCGCAGCAGAATACCCGGCCTCTGACCTGCTCTTATTGCCACAGTATTTATGTGGCTAGTCCAGTTAAGTTTCTGGTCAATAGTGACCCCCAGGATGTTGATGGTAGGGGATTCAGCGATAGTAATACCATTGAATGTCAAGGGGCAGTGGTTAGACTCTCGCTTGTTGGAGAGCTGGTTAGATGTCCACCTATTTTGCCTATCACATGCATTTGTACTGGTGGAATTGAGATATGCCAGGAGTGGTAAGAGTTTAATTTGAATTATTTATTGCAGTGCTGAGGATGTTATTTAGACGTTCATAATTTCCCGACCCGTTATTCACATGCACCAAACAGTTATCTGTTCATCCATTGAAAAGCGGCATGCTTGATTTCTAGGGCCTGAGCTGTGTACAGATGTAGGTTCAATGAAGCCTATAAGAAGATAAATTGCGCATTTTGTTTTATTTTTATTTACCTTTGTGGTAATTATTGTGGGGAAATTCCCCCCTCCCCCAACAAATGTAACAGTGCCACACTTACTTCCCCTTTGGAATTTCCCAAATCTCTTCTTTTTAGGAAGAGGATCGATGACAGACTGAATAGGCTGCACCAGAAGTACTCTGCAGCTACAAATAGTAGCCCCACACCAAAACTGAAATAAATGTTGACAAATATTTTTGTTTTTCTGAAATCTTTTCTGAAGTTTTGAAAGATCCTAATTAAAATGTAAATGTTTTGACTAATGTGTCGAGTACACCTGAGGATTTAAATGTACGGTAGCTTTTATATTTTAATTTGTCAATGCTTTAATACTGCTTTACACCAGACCCAAGAATAATCTACCTGTTTGCGATAAATCCCATTTAAATGAAACTAGCTCGAAGGCAGGGAGGGAGCGGGGCTTCTGTTTTCAGTTCGAGAAACAACAGCGTCTTTAATTTTTTTTCTGCAGGTTTCCCGCCCACAGCCAGCCTGATTGACAGATAGATTTGTTTATTGGGTAGCTTGTTGGGCCTGGAGGAAACACTCCTACTCCTCCTGGCCCACAAGCAGTGCTGTAAAGACACTTACCTTATGGATTCAGCCCTTCACGCCTCCTTTCACCTGCCGGGTTTCCCGAGGCCAGGTTAACCCAGCCGTCTGTGGTCAAAAATAGAATAACTGTTAAAATGAAGGCAGGCAGCCTCATCATTAAAATATTTAAATGACCAACCCACCTCCTACGAGTGGATTGGTCACCCGTCCCTCATCCCGCCTCCGTTAAAACTGGAAGTGGGCGGGTTCAAGGAGGGTTGGGTTCCTGTTCCAGTGTCAGCTGTGGCTCAGCTGGTAGCACACTCACCTCCGAGTCAGAAGGTTGTGGGTTCAAGTCCCACTCCAGAGACTTGAGCGCAAAAATCTAGGCTGACACTCCAGTGCAGTACTGAGGGAGTGCGGCATTGTCGGTGCCGTCATTTGGATGAGACATTAAACCAAGGTCCCGTCTGCTCTCTCAGGTGGACGTAAAAGATCCCTTGGCACTATTTCGAAGAAGAACAGGGGAGTTATCCCCTGTGTCCTGGCCAATATATATCCCTCAATCAACATCACTTAAAAAAAAAAAAAAAAATTATCTGGTCATTATCACTTTGCTGTTTGTGGGAGCTTGCTGTGTGCAAATTGGCTGCCGCATTTCCTACATTACAACAGTGACCACACTTCAAAAAATACTTCATTGGCTGTAAAATGCTTTGAAAGGCGCTATATAAATTCAAGTCTTCCTTTCTGTTTCAGATTTTTAACTTTTAACCTCCCACCCGAACCAAATCCACCCATTTTTGGGGGTTAAAATTTCCCCCGAGGTCTTTGAGCCTTTATGTGTACTGCGTTCAATGGATTCAATTTTAAAAGCCATTAGTATGCCTGAGATTAGTAACTTTTCAGTGTTTTTTGAACAGGCAGTACTCTGAAGTTTTGGAAATGTACAAGAATGTCAAAAACCAAATCAAGAACCTGAAAAAGTTTATGCAGCTGATTGATAAAATAATGGAGAAAAGGCAAAAAGCATATGAAAAATTCAGGAGGTAATTGCCACAATTCATTCAGTACAAGTTTTTGTATTTGTTGAATTATAATTAAGATGCAATACTATTTCATGTGTATTTTATTCCTTCATGAAAATCTTGTGTCGCTTATGTCCTTGTAAGGGAGTTGGGGGGAAAATTTGGGGTGCTAACTTTTCCGGGGCCCTATAAAATTAACGCCCCTATGCTGGAAATGGCCGCCCGGCACCTGCCCTTTAATTATCGCCGCCCCAGCTGCAAACACAGCACCCTGACCCTGTCAAATATAGCGTCCGGCGGTAGGTCAGGGGCGCTGCGCAGGGCGATGACATCATCACCAGAGCTGCCGCTGGGCGCTACCGGCTACCGCCGCCACTAACCTCCCACTGAATTTCGCGGGAGGCGATAGCAGTGCAGCGCCTGGGTGCTAGGTGCTCTGCGCCCCGTTAGCTTGGGGTGCTAATGGGAGACGCAAAGCAACCCAATTTTTCCTCCTTGGTGTGTTTGAGGTGATAAAATTAGGCCAGCAGGGTTATACTTGCTCTAATTCGACTCTGCCAGACTGAGCCTCGAGCTTTAAACCAACCAATGTTTTTATTTAAATAAAATGGGTAAACGGTATACAGTATCAAACTGTGGATTATACACTTCTCTATTCTCCTTAATACATAAAATAATAAAATAATTTAAAAACTGCTCTCTTTCTCTCTAAACCTAGGGGAAAAAATTCAGTTGGTTTGCGCCTCCTGTTAGCGCCTTAAGAGTGCGCTAATGGGGTGCAAAGCAATTAGCGCCCATGCGCGGCGATGTTTGCGCTGCTCACAAAATTAACTAGACATTTTGCGGCGGCGCTAAACACTACCACCACAATCTCCTGCACTGGCAGATCGTGACGTCAGTCGAGTGTGCAATGCCCCGGACTGGATATTGAGTGGCGCCCCCTGCCTTACCGCCTGCCGCTAGCAACGACAGGTTGAGGGGAGCGTTTTGCAGTCAGGAAGGGACTGGGGGAGCACTATTTAAAGGCGACAGCTTCCTGCCTTTTTTTGTTGGTGACATTTTTGCACCGGGCATTCTGTGAGAGAGAGAGAGAGACTTCTGGAGAGATTCAATGCTGTGTGAAGGAGTTTTGGGTACTGAGCAGCACTTTGCAGTTTCATTTTGATTTGCCCTTGTATCGATTTAGAAGAGACTGTGTGGGCTGCACTCTGAGCTCTTTCCCTGGTTCGCTCCATTGTTCTTTCTAGCAGATTTGATGTACAGGTCTCTTCAGGCCGAGATTCAAGGCTGCAATGAGCAGGATGTGGATGGAGAGCAAGATCAACCCTCCCCTTTAAGAACTGGCTGGCACCATTGTGTCTGTGTTCCATTGTTGACAGACATCACATGAGCTTCGCCAGCGCTCTGAGGTAGCGCCTCGCTCCTCGGCCTTTGCGTCTTAAGACAGGTGTGAAGTGCCTGATTTAGCGCTCCAATCACCTCCAGGAGCGATAAAAGCCAAGTTTGCAGTCGGAGGCGATAATTAGCACCAGGCGCTAAACTTTGCGCACGGCCGATAATCGCGCCCCAAACGGGGCGATACTGAATTTCTCCCCCCTAATCTTTAACCAGAGGTTTACTTGTACAGAAGTTTACTTGTAGCTTCAATCTAGCCTAGCTTCCTTGCACAGTTGGTGCAAATTTGCAGCACAGAGCTCTTGTGGCCCTGGCTGGAAAACTGAAATGGACTCTATCTGGTAAAACAGGCTTCCTTCAGAAATGCAATTTCTACCCCTTGAAATTATGCAGAAACAAAAGGCAATAGATGACTGCATCTCCCATAATTACATTAGATCCACAGCCATACACAGAAGGCTGCATTGCTCATCAATATTATAAGGATTACTAATCTTTGATATTGGCAAGGAAATCTGTGATTGAATGTTGATGGATTTTATTGGCAAAATACTCTGTGACCTTGGGTTTTAACTACATAAATGCTGTTTCTAACAAGTTAAAATTCAACACAGAGAAAAATCAATTTTTGTTATAATCAACTGGCAATTTAGTTGACTTGCGCTGCATCCTCTCCAGAGCCTGGATGTCTTTCTTCTCCTATGAAGCACCTTAGGACGATGAACTATGTTAAAGGCACTATATAAATGCCAGTTGTTGTGGTTATAATATGGTGGTTAGTATTCTACACTGAACTCCAGTCGGACTCAGTACTCTGTACAAACTCAGAATCACTTCCCGAGATTAGTGCTCTATTCCTCCATCTATGCAGCCCAAGACACTACACTAATTGCTTTTGTTAACATATTCTGTACTTACGGCTTCAATGATCTATCCACCAGTACCCCTAAATCGCTCTCCTGTGTTGCGTCTTGTAGAGTAATACCATTTAGTCTATATTGGCACAGTTTATCATCTTTTCCCAATCTTGTGATTTTGCATTCATCCACATTCATTGACAACTGCCACCCACCAGCCCAGCTCCCAATCTATTCAGATCCTCCTGCAGTTGGTCAGCCTGTTTTGTGTTGTTTGCAGTCCCTCCCAGTTTGGTTTCATCTGCAAACCTGAGAGAGTTTTGTTTCTCCCCCATTTTCAAATGATGTATATACATTGTAAACAGCACCAGCCCCAGCACTGATCCCTGACTCTCACCATTAGTTAACTCCTTCCAGCTGATTCAGCTCCACGTACAACCACCGTTTGCTTCCTCTGCTTTGGCCAATTTTCAATCCATTTCAGAAGCACTGCCGTGGCTTCAAAAATAATCTAAGCTGTGTTGAAATTTAAATACACAACATCCAGTCAGTTCCTCTTGCCTGCAAGGTTTGTTTTCTCCTCAGAGTACTCCCAAGAGATTTGTCAAGCATACTCTCCCTCCTTTAAAGGTTACTTATCATTCATTCTTTTAGGAAGCCATCCAGCATATATATGTCGTGTCTGTTGTATCTGATGAATATATTCATAATGTCATTTTCTCTTCTGTTTGAATTAAATAGATACATTTCTCTTCGCTGCAAATATTACTTCATCAGCTTGTTGTCTCAGCAGCACTACCTCGGGAATATTAACTTCGACCATAAGAATAGGGATCTTTCAATTACAGTGAGTTATTTACAATTTATTAGAAGCCTGTTTTTCTTTTTGAAGAATAGATTACATAAAAAAAAGAAAAAAGTTGAAATATTGTAATCAGAAATATATAAGATTAATTACGAGGTTAGCTCTTCCCTCATCTTGTCAGTTATAGAGGGCAAATATTTAGCATTTTTCAAAAGTGTAAATGCCAACCAACAAAACTAGTAAATGTTAACCAACAGCTTCAAAATAGCTGATATTTCCCACAAAATGATGATAGTCTTATAACATGTGAAGATAAAAGAGTTACACTGAAGAATAAATTTAGAAGGGAGCACCTGCGACAAGTAAATTTAAAAGGGGCTACTTGAAGGAAGTAAAATTACAAGGGGCACCAAAGAGAGAGATAATCAAAAGAGGAGAGAAGTATAATTCAGAAGGATGCTATGAAGTGTGTTTGCTATGGGATACTGAAGAATAAGACAGCTTGGCATAATAGATGAACGAAGTGATGTGATAAAGGCCTGTTGATCAAAAAAGCTTAAGAAAGTTACAGGAACTTACAAGGCCAGAAAAATGTGAAGAGGTTATCAAGGATGAGTGGATAGTACTAGACTTGCTGAATGAGTCATCACAGTTCGATGAAATGACCAAGCAGCACTAGACTTTGAGAGCAAATCGTAAGGAGTGAGAGTTGGAGACTAGTACAACAGGTACAGGATTGCCATATAATGGAGACAAAACAAACATACAAAATTGATGGGCAGGAAAAGAGCAGCTGGTCCAGCAAGCCTGCCCCACACCATGATGGCCAGAGCATCATGACTAAACACTTTTTCCTTCTCGTCGCCATGGAATCTCCTGGATGAGGCAAAAGAACAGAGAAAACCCAGGGCCAATAAGGGAAAAAATACTCGGGAAAATTCCTTTCCGACCCCCTCAGGTGATTGAAACCAGTCCAGGAGATCACATGGACCCAGTGTTCTCTATAAAGACACTTACCTTCTATATGATGCGATCTCTGCCCTAGTCAGGAACCGGTCCAGCTGCTCATACAGGCATACAGAGAGTCAGCACCCACTGCACCAGCCGGCAATGCATTCCACAGGCTCACTACTCTGAGAAAAGAAGAACCTCCTAATATCCAGTCTATTCCTACTCTTACATAGTTTAAACTTACGTCCCCTGCTCCTCCCCAATCTGGAATTATCAATCAATAGGCACGCTGTCCAGTCCTTTAATTATTTTATAGACCTCTATCAGGTCACCTCTAAGTCTACGCTATTCTAAAGTAAATAGACACTGAAGAGGTAACTAGTAGATGTGGAGCAGATTGGGCTGTTTCTAAATTTGAAGAATAGTGACAAACAGACACAGGCAACTACAGACTCATTGGGCTCGATTTTAATAGCCCTGAGGAGGTGGGTTTGGAGGCGGGTCTGCAGTGAAAATCGGAAAAAATGGCTTCAGACACCCAACCTGCCCCCATCGGATTTTGGTGAGTGTCTGTTCAGCTGCTCCCAAACTGACCCGACTGGAACCAGTGGGACAGGTAGTTAAGGCAGTTGACAGCCTGTTAACTGCCTTGCTAATCCTATTTTGATAGTGGTTTCCCATTTTCGTGCTTCTGGCTCCTGTTTCCCAACTTGTCAGGAACAGGCCAGGTTCAAGGAGACGCGTTACTGGAGGACATGATTTGTATGCATTGGTGGAGCACTTTAAAAGCACCCCTGAAATCATGGCTGACATTCAAATGCAACAACTTTGCTGTTGTAGGTTTGGGATAAGATTTTGCACATCTACTGACCTTGTGACTGTTCAAGCTGACACCCATCTGCAGTGTGTCATGAATGGAATAATTTCAGGCCACTTCGACTGTGCGCTTGCAAGATTGTTGCCTCAAATGAAATCTATAGCAATGGGATGGGAAACATTTATGCCCTCTCATCCTGGTCCTCGTAATCGGAAGAGCAGCAGCCGTGTGGCTCAGCGCAGATCTTCCTGGGAAGAGGAGTAGGAAGAGGACGAGGGGTGCCTTGCGTGCTCTGTTGTGATCAAATGCAGCATCCCTCCAGTTCACTGCTGCCCGTCAACCAGGGTGTGTACACTGCCATGCCACACAATCATAAGCTTACTCTTCAACCATAGGTGGCCACCATATGGCTCTGTAATTGCAGGCAACATTAGTCCAATGTCTTACATCATAGAAACATAGAAGATAGGAGCAGGAGTAGGCCATTCAGCCCCTCGAGCCTGCTCCACCATTCAATGAGATCATGGCTGATCATCCAAACTCAGTACCCTGTCCCTGCCTTCTCCCCATATCCCTTGATCCCTTTAGCCTTAAGAAATATATCTAACCCCTTCTTGAATATATTTAATGAATTGGCCTCAACTGCCTTCTGTGGTAGAGAATTCCACAGGTTCAGCACTCTCTGGGTGAAGAAATTCCTCCTCATCTCTGTCGTAAGTGGCTTAGCCCTTATCCTTAGACTGTGACCCCTGGTTCTGGACTCCCCCGCCATCGGGAACATCCTTCCTGCATCTAGTCTGTCTAGTCCTGTTAGAATTTTATAAGTTTCAATGAGATTCCCTCTCATTCTTCTAAACTTAAGCCCAATTGACCCAATCTCTCCTCATACGTCATTCCTGCCATCCCAGGTATCAGTCTGGTGAATCTTCGCTGCACTCCCTCCATGGCAAGAACATCCTTCCTCAGATAAGGCGACCAAAACTGCACATAATACTCAAGGTGTGGTCTCACCAAGGCCCTGTACAACTGCAGCAAGGCATCCTTGTTCCTGTACTCGAATCCTCTCGCTACGAAGGCCAACACACCATTTGCCTTCTTAACCGCCTGCTGCACCTGCATGCTTACCTTCAGCGACTGGTGCACAAGGACACCCAGGTCTCGTTGCACTTCCCCTTCTCCCAATCTATTGCCGTTCAGATAATAATCTGCCTTCCTGTTTTATCTTTGCTATACCCGGTTATTTCCTATCACTTCCACCGTAAGTATTACAAAAGCAAGTCGCCCTGAGCCCTCAATGTGCTTTTGCCATTTTCCAGAATACATAGACCACACAATCAACTGTTTGCCGTAATTTATCTTTTACACATGACAAAAGGATAATAAACCGACAACAGTCAGAAAAAAAAGACAAAACACCCAAGTGAGTTCCCTTGTGACTATAGGTGCTTAATCTTTTGCTGTGTACTCTACAATCTTTCCTAGAGCAGTGACTCCCAATGAGAATCTCAGAGGAGGAAAGCAAGCCAGCAGAGGGTCAAGGAGAGGCAGAGGAACCAATAGTGAATGGAAGAGGATGTCAGAGAACAACCTGCAATGGCGGCCAAAGATATCAGGAATAAGATAATTCAGGAGACCTTCTGAGTGCTTTAATTGCATCCTCCTTATAGATTTCCTATCGCAATATTCATCAACCTCCTTATCCTCACCTCTGTCTGCCAGCTTTTGAATATTTCATCTTCTACTTCATTGTTTAATCATACATAAGATAAAAGGACCTCCCACAACCAGTAGCTCAATAGTGTTACAGGACAATTATTATTAACCTGAATTCTGCTCTTTATCGACGCTTTGCTTCCCCCTCTTGCCCACGCATCTTGTCCTCTGTCTTATTCTGGTATTCCTTCTTGATGCCACCTGAAGGCTAAATATGTGAGAGAAGGCTGCACTGCCCTAGTATGAGCCTCTTAGTGCTTCAGTGGCAGCCTGGGCCTGTTTTCTTTTGGCTACTTGTGAAGGCATCTAAGGGGATTGGTAAGACCTCTAACAGGTGCTGCTAGGCTTGATACTCCCGCCCGTTTTCAGGAGTTATCGAATTTTGCACCCTTGAACTCTTAAGAGAATTAAGAGATATGGGGATCGGGCAGGAAAGTGGTTTTGAGGTCAAAGATCAGCCATGATCTTATTGAATGGCGGAGCAGGCTCGAGGTGCCAAATGGCCTACTCCTGCTGCTATTTCTTATGTTCTTATTACTTCTGCTGTAATTATCAGACTTGACTTTCTGTAGCGAATTTAATGGGCAGTTAATCTGAAAATCCAGCAAGTTCAGAAAAATGGAGTAATTTACATACATGCAGATCTTTCTTCCCCCATAAGGCTTACATGACTGCAAATTCATTTTGTCAGATTGAAGCTTTTTGCAAGAGTATAAGAACCAGTGTCTTTTCTCTGTACTCTTACTTATTAAAGGTTCAACGTGAAGAAGGAATCAAGGCAGCACTCAGTGACATGCGATCCCTTTCTGGTGGTGAACGTTCGTTCGCAACTGTGTGTTTCATCCTCTCCCTGTGGGACACCATGGAGTCTCCTTTCCGTTGTCTGGATGAGTTTGATGTTTATATGGTACGCTTATGTCTAGGCTCAATTAATCTTCCAATTAATAAATGTAGAAGTTGCAACATTTATTGCAACTCATAGCTTTTAACTTGTGCAAAATCATGGAATACTAAATATTGTTCAGCTAGTCAATTTCTAGCTCCAGACCGAAGACTTACAGCATCATATTAAGCTTCAATATATGTTTGGAAAATCTGCTGGCTTAATGTGTTTTTTTTCTTTAAAGTGCTTCGCATCAAGCAGTTTATCTGTAATGCTCGCACACAGGGGTTATTAGTTGTGCCTTAAAAACATCCTGGCCAAAAACCTGCAGAAGTTCAGGAATGTGCTTGCCAACATTCGTAGGGTCACAGGGTGGCCCCTTAATTCGTATACCCCAGGCAGATGATCAATCCACTAGGGGTGTATCTCAGGCACCCACCTGCCAAAGGAGGATAAGACTCCCAACAGTGATCTAGATCTAGGGGGCAAGGGGGTATCACTCCCCGCACCCCCCCCCCCAATGATCTTTGCCTGGACCATGAGGTGTGCCCCACTTCCACCATTCAGTGTGTCAGCATGCCTGGTTTCACTTAGCAGGACAGTCTGCTGATTCTATGCTGTGCTGGGAAACACCTAGTCTGGGAGTCCTCACCCCTGGCCCCGCCTCCTTCTATGTCAATCTATGGGATGACAATTGAGTGCTGATCTACTTTGCCAGATTACTGCCCATGTGGCGAAGGTGAAAATTTACCCCCTTGTTGATATACATAAATTTTTAATGCCTAAGTAGAAATGGTATGTTAATTGGCGCTAAAATGCGGAACGCACTTTAGATGGCAACTGATAGCGTTTCTGTTGAAGGACATGCAGAGAGCTGGTTGCATGGGTTTTAGCTGCAAAAGTTATAAGGTCAGATCTCTGATTTTTATTTTCCTTAGTTGAAAAGACGACCTTACCTTGAGTGGAGTGTACCTTAATTTTAAAATTGATGAATATATCTAGAGGTAAATGAGCTATTATATTTAATCTTCAGGGAAGTCTTCACAGTTCACATTGGAAGGAGAATCGAAGGCAAATCAATCCATGCCACATTTTTATATGCCCTGGCCAGCTTTTTGACTTCTGAGTGGTGTGCCCCATGAGAGGATCCGAAAGAGAGAATCTCGGTTTCGTTCATTCAGTGTATAATTTATTTCCACTTGTGAAGAGGCTCAACTAATGCACAGCTTTCCTAGTGAGATATTTGGTTCTCCTCGTAGGTTTATTCCTAAATTAAATGCAAAATCTTAGAATTCAAGTTGAGGTGGTTAAATGCAAATCTAAGTAAGATTACTTCACATAAAGGGTTGTGAGAAGGTCAAATGAACTGTGCCTGAAGGCCATAGGTGCAAAGGGAATTAAGGTGTTTACAAAGGAGATAGAGACTGGAAAGCCAGGGTATTAAGGGACATGGAGAAATGCAAGTCGACAAAAATGATGAAACAGGCTTGAGAAGGCTGTATATTTTTCTTTCATGAACCTACATTTGTATTTGTATTCTTGTTCAACCCAAGGATATGGTTAATCGTAGGATTTCCATCGACCTGATGCTGCAGGTGGCAGAACGTGAAAGCAGTCGTCAGTTCTTCTTTTTTACTCCACTGAATATGAGGTATGTAACCAGGCCTTTTTTTCTAAAGAAATAATGAATTAGCTTATGCCTTTGTTAAATGAATGCATATATTAAATAAGTTATCTGAGGGTATTTTATCATCTTAACTTTACATTTTTAACTCTCGAATTTGCCCTGTTTATGTTTAGGGCTGGATTCCGGAGTACCCCTGGCAACACATAAGTTGCAATTGCAGTATGTATTCCTGACTACATATATTCCCAGTGGTTGGGAAGATCTGTACAAGCCAGTGATGGGAAAGCCATGTTGCTACCATGTAGCATCAGTGCACCAGAACAATTGTGCCCAGTAGTATGGTGGGGAGGGCAGAGCACTTTTGAGCCAATGTTCTGTGCTGCAACTTCATTTAAATTACAGAATTGCTGCTGAAGTCAGGGCTGTTGATGGTGTTAGTGCTGTGATGTAAAAACAGTTTATGGATATTGTTGTGTATGTAATATGTGTGCTACTTTGAACCTATGGACAGGACTGCACTACTTGTTGGGCGTAGTGATACGCAGTACCACTCCTGGCCATAGGGGTATAAATAGTACTGTGGGTACTGATCCCCCTCAGTTCCCGCCTGTGGGCATGAAGTAAAGACCTATGTATAGTCCCTACCTCCAACCAGTAAAGACCTGTTTGAGTTATACGTTTAAGTCTTTGTGTTAATTGTTCAATACAATACACATACTTAACACTGGCGACGAGTCGGTTCGAACCCTGCGGCAGTTATTCCACAGCGGCTTCATCCAAAGACAGGACGTTGAAGAGAGGTTCCAATCCTCAACACCCCACTGAAAACTGAAGGGCAGCAGAAATCCTGACAGCTTCCAGCGACTGGAAGCGACAGGCATTAGGACCCTGAAGCCTCCATCAACGACTGAAAACGGGAGGACAGAAGACATCCTGCAGCTTTTTCAACCTCGGTGGTGGGTAAGCCAAGCAGCGTTGGCTGCAAAGACAGGGCTGGGGGAAGTCGGAGGTAGAAGGGCGATCGATCGAAATCCCTGATAAGGGCCGCACTCGGGCTGGAAGGCGCAGCGTCGGCAGACACTGAGGGCACGAGCGGGTAAGCCAGAGCCCGGGAGGGAGCGAGCAAGAGCCGCCGAGCGGGTGAGCCAGAGGCCGGGAGCCGCTTCAAGCGGGAGGCGCTTAGCGGGCCAGCGATCGCACCGGTGATAAGGGCTGAGAACCGTTTCGGGCGGGCGGCGCACCAGCGATCGCACAGGAGATAAGAGCCGCAGTCGGGCTGAAAGTCAGCGACGAGAAGCGCAGGAAAACCGCCATTGAAGTGGGCGGGGAGAGCGAGAAGCGCGGGAAAGCCGCCATTTTTCGTGGGAAAACCGCTGGGGAAGAAGGCAGAAGCGGGAAAACCGCCATTTTGTGGGCGGAGGACGACGGCAAGAGCGGGAAGCCGCCATCTTGGATAACAGTAAAAAAAAAAAAAAAAAATCTGAGAAATTGCAAATCTGATAAAGTACTACAATGCCTAAACACGGGAATATTAGCAACTTTGATAGTGACATCGAAGATTGGGCCATATATGTTGAACGAGTTAAAAATTATTGTAAGGCCAATAAAATTCGTGAGGCTGATAAAGCACTAACATTATTAAATTTAATGGGTGCGAAGACATACGGGCAATTGAAACACCTGTTATCACCAGATGAACCGGCGGATAAGACGTTCGATGAGATTGTTACTGTCCTGAAAGATCATCTAAACCCCACGCCGCTGATGCTAGCGGAACGATTTAAATTTTACGACAGAAGGCAGCTACAGCATGAAAGCAATGCTGATTATTTGCTGGAATTGCGTAAATTAGCGAAATATTGCCAGTTTGGAACGGGATTGACAGAGGCACTTCGAGACAAATTTGTGTGTGGTTTATTTAAACAGGATACACAAAAGCGACTGCTCGAGGAGAATGAGCTGACGCTTGAGAAGGCGGTCACTATGGCAGCAGCACACGAAGCCGCAGCGAGAGGCACGGCAGTAATGCAGCTACGGTCACCGGAGCTCAGTGCACACAAATTGGGTGTGAGTTCTGGCAAATGTTATCGTTGTGGAAAGACAACGCATGATCAGAACCAGTGTTGGTTTAAAAACCAAGAATGTAGAACTTGTGGTAGGCTTGGACATATAGCTAGAGTATGCAGGTCAGGGAAGAAGACCAGCAACAAGAAGTCACCGCAAGGAAAATACGCAAAGGTACACAAGGTGACCGAACAGGAGTCCGATTCAGACGCTAGCAGTAATGAACTGGCTAGCTTAAGCTGTAATGAACTGGCTAGCTTAAGAGTACTCAACGCTGGTAAGGGTGCAGACCTCCAGACAATTTGGGTCACTCTTCAGATAGAAGGAGTCCAAGTAAAACTGGAATTGGACACTGGATCGGCATTGACGGTCATAAATAAGAAAGATTACGGAAAGTTATTCCAGCATATTCCCCTACAGGATACGGGGATTATATTGAAAACATACACGGGGCAAAGAGTGTACCCCATCGGGAAAATAGAGGTTGCAGTGGTCCACAAGGGCGAAGACAGTCAAATAATGGACTTATATGTAATATCTGAAGGAGGTCCTCCACTACTAGGACGGGAGTGGATTAGGAAAATGAATATGGACTGGCATTTCCTACAAACAATAACGAGTGAGAACTCGGTGAAGATAGTCGGCCCAGACTCTGGAACGGATGATGGTAAGCCCAACTCAGGTGCAAAAGACAAAGTTTCAGCACAGAATTCCACTGAGCAACAACAACATAGTTTAACTGTGGATTCTGAGTCTGGCAAGTCTACTGATGTGCCCATTTCTGAGGGACACCGGGCTCGAACTCAACTCCATTTCAAACTACAACAGCAATTAGAACAAATGCTTCGCCGTTTTGAGCAAGAGTTGAATGCAACGAAAGAGTTCTTTGATATAGAGTTGGAGAATCTGGAAAGACAACAGAAGCAGCTGATGGAGAAAATGGAGCAGGAGCACACAAAACGTCTGATGTCAGAGGAGTTAACGGTCAGCCAACTCCTGCATATGCTGAAGGACAGGACTCTGAAATGGGAAAAACTTGAACATGAACTTCAATATTCAAACGAAAGGGGTTTGGAGCTCTCAAAGGTTATTGGAAGAGCTGAGGTGGCAACACAGACTGAGATGACTGCAACAGAGCAGCCCTTGGATGCCAAAAGTACGCTGACTCACGTCAACGTAGAACAACAGACCGCTGAAACAGCTGCTCCGGTAGAGGGATTGCATAGTCCGATCAATCAATCTCCAAAGGAAGTTGAAGTATTAAAATCACAAATGAGGTCACTAGTAAACGACTTGCTGAAAGCCCAGAAAAAGCTGGATGCAGAGGTACACATGAAGAAGTCTCTTCAGGAAAGATGTCTGGATTTGGAACAAGAGCTGGCTAACGTCCAGCTGGGTATGGAGGAAATAGACGACCCTCTCACTGGTCTAGCTCAGGACGACACCGAATATTACGATGTCCTGTCCTGCCCAGCTTGTAACTTCGACTCCCAAAGTGCAGAAATCATGGAGGAGCACCAAAAGTCTACGGAACATCGGGAGAAGCTGGCTCTACGACGGAAACAGGAGGAAGAGAAGGAGGAACTGCGCATGCAGCTGGCAGCTGTGGCAGCTGACAATGGAGCCCAGAGAGTCTCCAAGAAGCAGAAAAGGAAAAGTAAAAACAGAAGATGACCCATCTGAACCATTATCACCTCTACCAGATCACACACGTGGTCCCTCCGAACGGAGCCAATTCAGTTCGGAAGTTCAAACTGTTAAATCCATGGAAGGACTATTGAATGAGTCACTCCAGCAACGTGAACCGACTACACCACAGAGATTGAATCTGTGAACTGTTTTCCGCAGAGACTGAATCTGTGATCTGTTTTGACATGAAGTTATCTATGTATCTATGTTATTCTGTTATGTAAACCTGAAGTTATATATGTATATATGTTATTACGTTATGTTAAATGGGGAGATGACTGTAAAGCTAGGAAGGGAGGAATGTTGTGTATGTAATATGTGTGCTACTTTGAACCTATGGACAGGACTGCACTACTTGTTGGGCGTAGTGATACGCAGTACCACTCCTGGCCATAGGGGTATAAATAGTACTGTGGGTACTGATCCCCCTCAGTTCCCGCCTGTGGGCATGAAGTAAAGACCTATGTATAGTCCCTACCTCCAACCAGTAAAGACCTGTTTGAGTTATACGTTTAAGTCTTTGTGTTAATTGTTCAATACAATACACATACTTAACAGATATATGTTGATTGGGCTCTCCCAATGGTTTAGTGGTTGAATGCATCTTTTGGTGTTGTTGTGATCCATACAGACCAGGATGATCCCACGTCCAAATCTTAGTTTGTGCTGTGTTAGCTTACTATTATGTTTTTGGGTATTACACTGGATATTTTACTTGGGTTTAGCATCAGCAATCACTCCTATAAGAAGACCACTTAAATTTGTTTTTACTTGTCCAATATCTCGGTAAATGTACCACTTGTCATCATGCAATTCTCCTCTCTTCGGTAGGAAGATTGAATACAAGCAAAGGCTTCGGTTATAAATCAGCAGATAATTTATTTAATATAGAATGAGTAAATGAACAATATTTAGTACAAGATGAAGTGCATGTATTACAATGTACAGTGCTTAGGAAGTGAAGCTGGGGCAATTAGAAACAATTATGTCATAGGAAATTATAAGCCTAGAAATTAAATTATGCTGTGCCCGTTTTTCAGGTGCTAAACAGGCGCATAAGCGTCCAATAAGGCGGGCAGGAAGCATGCACTCATTACGAGCTGGAAGTGCACCACCCGCCATATTGGATCAGGCTTCTACATAGGCATCAAAGGCACACACCAGAACTATTTAAAACAATGTATAGAATATTTAATTAAGGGTCTTACGCTTCTTGTCACCTTTCACAAAATCTCAAAGCACTTTACAGCCAATGAAGTACTTTTGAAGTGTACTCACTGTTGTAGTGTAGCACACAGCAAGGTCCCACAAACAGCAATCAGATAAATTATGAGATAATCTAATTTAGGTGTTGAGAAGTGGAGTCTTGCAATTTATTTTGTAATATTCAGAATTGATTATGCAGTGGTTTCAACTTTATTTTAGGTGTATGGTGTAGTATAACACCACAAAGCTGGTAGAATCAATTGCATCTTTAGTTCCAGATTTAAGTTTGTGCTGTTGGAGGAGATGCAAAGTGGAAGACAGGTGCCAAGCACCCGCAGAAAGCCATGTACAACTTGATAAATAACACATCCTGTATTCTGCAGTAGATACGTGAAATCATTGGAATCCTGAAATTGTTTCAGATAAAAGAAATATTAATTTGTACTTGTGTTTGATCCCTAGAGGTAATTTTGAAATATTCTGTTTCAGTTTTTTGCCTGACAGTTGCCTTATTAGAATCCTTCGTATGCACGACCCTGAAAGAGGACAGACCACACTGCCCTTTGGTTCCCAAGATGAATCTGAAGACTCAGATGATTAAAAGACTGTTGACATTTATTATCATGCGCTTTTAATGTTTTTTAAGTTTGGTAAGTGGATGTCGTAGGACTCGGGAGGGTGGGGGGACTGCATTATGGGAGCAGGTTGGGGCAGATACGTTTTCTTTTGTCTTACATGTTCTCAGTATAAAACTAATTCAGTGTAACATTAATTCAGTGTAACAATCTGCTTATTTGGTGATTATAGATAAAGCCTAGATTATTCCCTCTCAAGACTATTACAACTTGTATTCATTTTGTTCAGGGCATTGTATTTTGTGCTTCTAATGTGCAGGAAGCATAAAAATAATTGTAAGACAGATTATTTAATATCTGATAGTAGTCGTGTATCCAACTCAATGAATTCGGCAGGAAAAATATTGTTTTTAACTGCATTGGCTGAGTGCTGTGCCCAATTGAAGTAAAGAGACAGACTGAGAAATAGTAGAGGAATGAAAGGTCACAAATGGAGAATATCCATAAGAATTGGGCAGATTCATACTGGAAAGTCAGAGGGGGTGATTTTCCTAGTATTTCTGGTGGTTAGGAGACGTAGGAGCAGCAAGCCTGCAATTTTCGAAATGCGCCGGCAGTGGCTAAGACTCCCTGGCCTAGAAATTCAGTATAGCCACTTTTGGGGCGGTAAAGTCGGGCGGGCGCTAAAGTTTGCGCCCGGCGCAAAGTCGATGGCACTTCGCTGATATTCAGTAGCTTCGCCCTAAGAGGTTGCTTGAGCGCTAAAACTGGCGTTGCACGCCTATCTTTAGGCGCTAAGCCGGCGGTGCAGAGGGATAGCGCCGAGGCCGGGTGCAGCGCAGGTGCGGTCATTTCTTGATTGACAGCAGACACCGTGGCGCCGGCCAGCTCTTAAAGGGGGAAGGGTCGACTTGCTCTGCTGCAACGGGCTGCACACTGCAGCCTTCCAGCTAGGCCTGAACACTGCTGGTGATCAGAAGGAGCCATGGCAACGGTACAGAAGGCCCGTGAGCGTGCTCTGCGCTTCTCAGCCCATGACTTGAAGGTGATGGTGAGGGCCTTGGAGAAGAGACAGCACATCTTGTTCCCGGACACTGGCAGGAAGCCTCCAACCAGCGTCTATAGGAAAGCCTGGCGGGAGGTCGCCCGCTGGGTGTCGGCCACCGGCGATGCCCCCAGGGACAATGTCCAATGCCGGAAGAAGTTTAATGACCTGACCAGGATTGTCAGGGTGAGTACCCTTTCCAGTCTCCTCCTCATCCTTGCATGTACACCTGACATGATGGGCAAAGGGACCTGAAAGCCCTAATGGCCAGCCCTCAGCCAGCAGCTATGGGACAGTCATGAACATCAATTGCACATTCTGCACTTTACACCATGGGAGGCAGTGCACACCACATCAGGGCTACACACTGGCCAAGCTATTCCACCATGGGAGGCAGCGCACACCACATCAGGGCTATACACTGGCCAAGCTATTCCACCATGGGAGGCAGCGCACACCACATCAGGGCTACACACTGGCCAAGCTATTCTACCATGGGAGGCAGCGCACACCACATCAGGGCTATACACTGGCCAAGCTATTCCACCATGGGAGGCAGCGCACACCACATCAGGGCTACACACTGGCCAAGCTATTCCACCATGGGAGGCAGCGCACACCACATCAGGGCTACACACTGGCCAAGCTATTCCACCATGGGAGGCAGTGCACACCACATCAGGGCTACACACCGTACTTACAGGCCGTCCTTTCTCTTGCAGGCTAAACTTGCCAACAACCGAAGGCACCAGGAGCAGACCGGGGGAGGCTGCCCCCAGATCCAGGAGCTCACTCCCCTGGAGGAGCGCGTGAGTCGCCTCATGGGACCCCGGGTGATTGGGCCCGTCGCCTGTGGAGATGCCGACCCTCTTCTGGGCCACAATGGTATGGCCATCACCTTTTGGACCTCTCTCGTCGCACTTGCGCATCCGATCTACCTCCTTTGCCATTGTCCGACCAATGCGCTGAATGCCACCAGTTATGCCTCCCTCGCTGACGCCCTCTCCTCACTCTAAAGCTACTCTTGTGCCTTCCTGCTTTCAGCTGGTGATGTGGAGCTCCCTGAAGCTGCCAGTGACAGCCCCTCCGAGGAGGAGGAGGAACAGGAAGGCGGACCATCAGGGCAGCAGTCAGGTGCGGCTGCAGATGCCGAAGTAGTGGACACGTCTTCCCTGGAGGAGAGCCTGGAGGAAGTGTCGGAGGGGAGTGGAGCTGCTGGGACCAGTGGCGTCCAGCAACCCAGGAGGGCTGCGGTTGGTCCGCGACCTTCCCCCCAGAGGGGGGAAGGATCGGAGGGGAGTGCAGTTGCTGGGCCCAGTCGCCGCCGGCAACGTGGCAAGGGTCGGCCAGCTCTGCCCCCTGCTCCCCAGCGGGAGAGTCCGGACTCCAGTCCGGCCACCTTCAACTCAGAGGAGGTGCGCCACCTCGATCAAATGGCCCAGGATTTGGATCGCCGGCACACCGAGCTGATGGGGGTAGTGGCACGGATGCCTGAGGCCATCGAGTCCCTGGCTAGTAGTGTGCGCGAGTTCGGGGCCTCACATGCCGCGAGTGGCCGGCTGATCAGTGATGCCGTCCAGACAGTGGCTGCTCTGTTGCGGTCGCAGACCAGGGCAACAGGGGCACTGACTGCTGCCACACGTGCTGCGTCAGCCAGGCATCGCCTGGACACCCGCTGCGCTGCAGCAGCACAGCGGGCTGCCCTTCGGCAGATTGGTGCGCATGCTGCAGTGCGGGCCCGTGCGAGTGCCAGAGTGGCACATCACCAGCCAGGGCCGACCATCCGCCAGATTGCACGCATTCCTCCAGCCGTCACCGCCACTCCCCCAGTGGCGCCTCAACGGCAAGTGGCTGCGAATGATGTTGGCCAGGCACAGCTGCGCAAATCACCAGCCGGACCCTCGAGGGGCAAACCCCGTCTAGGCCGCCCCCCAAGGGCATCTGCCAGAAGGACATCTAACCCTCAGGAGCCTTTCCCCAGCCTCGCAGCAGCCACTGGGCAGAGCTTGCGGAGGAGCAGCAGGCTGGGCAGGGGCCCCAAAAGGCTCGACAAGGTCTCGCCCTCGCGGCCCAAGAAGTAGACGGTGTGGCCAAGTGTTATTTTATATGGCGATGCCTATGTTTCTTTTGGCCATGGTTGTTTTGTTTCTGGGGATGTTTTTTGGGTTAAGGCCGAGGATGAAGGCCATTTTTGAACAAATGTTCAGTTATTCCTCCCCAGGTTGTGGGAGTGAGTCATTTGATGTACTGTTTTTTGGGGCCGTTTAATGTTTCTGGGTTTCATGTGTGAAGGGGTTTCATTGGTCTAAAATAAAGATTTCTCTTTATTCAGAGAGTGTCCATGTTTGTTGCTGTAAGTGTTTGTTGCCTTCGCCGGCTGAGGGCTTGCGGAGCGGCTGCGTTCATGTTCCTTCATGGCCACAAGGCATTCCCTGACGGGCTTAGAAGTGCCGTTCAATAAGCCGCCGACGGACGGCCCTTGGACCTTCTCGCTCCCTCCTGGGATGGTACTCCTCCTCCTCATGCTCCTCCTGCTCCTCCTCCTGAGGTGGTGGCCCAACGTGAGGTGGCAGTGCCTGAGTCCTGCGGAGAGCCAGGTTGTGCAGCATGCAGCAAACAACGACGAATTGGGACACTCGGTCCGGGGAATACTGCAGAGATCCGCCGGAACGATCCAGGCAACGGAACCGCTGCTTGAGGACGCCAATTGTTTGCTCAATTATGTTCCTGCTCGCTTGATGACTCTCGTTGTATGCCTCTTCAGCAGGGGTCCTGGGTGCGCGGAGCGGGGTCATGAGCCAGGTACACAAAGGATAGCCTTTGTCCCTGAGAAGCCATCCTCTTGGGGGAGGCTGTGCCTCGAACATGTCACGCACAGTTGTCTGCCACAGGATAAAGGCATCGTGGCTGCTGCCTGGAAAGCGGCATTGACAGCTAGGATGCGCTGCTTGTGGTCACACACCAGCTGCACATTGAGGGAATGGTAGCCCTTACGGTTGCGGTAATCCTCGGCATGCTCCACAGGTGCCCGCAAAGCCACATGCGTACAGTCAATGGCGCCCTGCACCAAGGGGAAGGCCGCGAATCTTGCAAATCCCAGTGCACGCTGATGCTGCCTCTCCAGGGCCATGGGGAAGGAGATGAATTGGCGTCTCCTTCTGAAAAGGGCATCGGTCACCTGGCGGATGCAGCAATGCACGGCGAACTGGGATATGTTAGCTATGTCCCCAGCAGCGGATTGGAAGGAGCCGGTGGCATAGAAGTTCAAGGCCACCGTTACCTTCGCGTCCACCGACATAGACATCCTGCTCCTGAGCTTTGGACGCAGATCTCTGCGAAGCAGATGGCAGATCTCTGCAACCACCTCCTTTCGGAATCTCAGCCTTTTTACACATCTCGCGCCACTCATGTTGAGGTAGGTGCACTGCTGGCGGTATGCCCTGACTGGGTAAGGCCTATGTTGCCGACGCCTGTTGCCCCCCCTGCGTCTAGCCAGGGCTGCCCCTCTCACACCACGTCTGCGAGCCCTACGGACATGACGCTGAAACTCAGCGTTGGCACCCCATGCAGCCCCCATAATATGCTGCCAAACAGTCAAATATCCAAGAGGCCACTTGCAACGCTCTGGCCTGAAGCCAAAAATACCTGAGCTAGTGTGGGCCCAAACCAGAAAGCTGTCTTCCTTGGTCTCTCTCCAGAAATCCGTTGCACAAGAGTGTTTGCTGCAAAATGGCTGCCCTTTATAGTGCAGGGCAAGTGCCCTTTAATTTACGCTCCCCGGGTCCCGCGTCGGCTCTGTTGCATTCCACTAAACAAGCGTGCGGGCCGCCGGCCGCACAATGGGGCGGTCCCACTGAAGTTCTGGATCGGGGTGCGCAAAGGGCGTTGCACGAGGATATGACGTCATTTTCTGCGCGCGCAGGTGAGCGCGCGCTAAACTTTGCGCCGGCGCTAAATGTGTACTTAATTTGGGGCGAGGCGCAGATCGCGCTGCGCCCGGACGCTACACGCATAGCGCCCGAAATTCACTTCTCTTAAGGCGCTAACGGCTGGCGCAACCAACTGAATTTCTAGGCCCCTGTCACCAGACTGAGTCAGAAAATTGCCCTCAAAGTCCCGACACCCTCATGGTACTTTGACATTTTATAGACATTAAAGTATTGTGCAAATTACAATTTTAATATTTTTGCTAGAAATGTAGGGGGGAGAAATTCGGTATCGCCCCGTTTGGGGCGCGATTATCGGCTGGGCGCAAAGTTTAGCGCCTCCAACTGCAAGCTTGGCTTTTATCGCCCCTGGAGGTGATTGGAGTGCTAAATCAGGCGCTGCACACCTGTCTTAAGGCGCAAAGGCCGAGGAGCGAGGTGCTAACTCAGAGTGCGGGCGCAGCGCAGGTCATGTCAGTTAGCGATGGAACACCGACACACTGGTGCCGGCCAGCTCTTAAAGGGAAGGGTCAATCTTGCTCTCCAGCCACACCCTGCTCATTGGAGCCTTGAATTTTGGCCTGGAGAGATCTGTGCCTACATTTTCCAGCCAAGGACTATGGAGAGGGTGAGAGAACGAGCTCAGTGCTTCAGTGAGCGGGCCTTGGAGGCTCTGGTTGGCACGGTGGAGCGCAGAAGGTCTATACTCTACCCTGAGAGTGGCAGGAGGCCATTGTCGCGCGACTACAGAAGAGTGTGGAGGAAGTTGGCTCAGCATGTCCCCTCCAGGAGCATGGTGCCCAGGACCCATACTCAATGTCACAAAAAGTTCAACGACCTCACTCGGGTCATCAGGGTGAGTGGCTTTTTTTCAATACCTCTCCATCCCTCCATTTCAACCTCACTCTATGGTCAGAGAGTCTTAAAACCCCAATGCCCAACACTCATCCAACACCTATGGCCCTCTCATGAAACACACATGCACATTCCACACCTTGCATACAGTAAGGGCTATTCCACTATGGGAGGCACATCAGGCAAGACCATGGCTGTATATTTACTCAGACGCTGTCCTTTATCTTGCAGGCCAAGCTATCTCATAATAGGAGACAGCAGCAATGGACGGGTGGAGGGCGGCCTCAGCTGCAACCCCTCAGCGATCTTGAGGCACGCGTCCACGGGATTGTGGCAAGCCAGGTGATCAGTCCCATTGCCCCTGGAGAGGTCGACCCCGTTCGGGACAGCAATGGTAAGGTCATCAGCTTTCTCTCCTCTCTCATTCCACTTGTCCCTCACAACACAATCCAAATTACTAAATCGTTGCTCCCCTTCCTCCCTTACTGCCCCCCTGTCCTCACGCTAAAGCCACTCTTGTACCTCCCTGCTTTCAGATGGTGATTCACCAGCTGAGGAGACGGGCCCGCAAGCTGCCAGTGGGAGCGAAGCTACACGCGAGGAGGAAGAAGAAGCCGGAGCATCAGCGCCACCCTCTCTCTCGAGGAAGCCCGTGCCCACACTGGGAACACGCCTTCCCTGGAGGGGAGTAGGGGGGAAGGGCTTGATGAGGGTGAAGCTCTGGGACCCAGCGGGCTGCAGCAACGCGATGTGGCTAGGGAAGCTCGGGGGCCTTCTCCCCAGAGGGAGAGTAGGTCAGCGAGTCCTGCTGCACTGGACGCAGAGGAGGAGCGGCTCATCGCTGAAATGAACACCCAGGCGGTGGACATGCACACTCAGCTCATGGGTGCAATGGGAAGGGTGCCTGAATGCATTGAAGCACTGGCAAGGAGTGTGGAGCACTTCGCTGTAGCACAGTCGGATGCCACGCTAAAGCTTAGTGCTGCATTTCAGTCACTGGCTGCCGTGATCCCATCTCAGACTGCTCTCATGCAATCTCAGATTGAGGCCACGCAAGCACTGACTGCTGCCATTGTTGCTGGTTCGGACACATTTCCCCAGGGCTCTCACCGTGCCACAGCAGGCCAGCAATCTGTGCTCCAGCAGATTGCTCCGGATGCTGAGGTGCTGCCCTGTGGGAGTACCAGTGTGTTGGTCAAGCAGGGAGTTGCTGTCCTCTCTCAAGATGACAGCATTCCTCACTTCCCCATTGCACTTCCCACCACCTGTAGCCCGGACTGCTGCCGCCCATGCAGAGTTGGTGCAGTCTGCAGCCGGGCCCTCCAGGCCCAGAGCTGGTCGAGGTCGTCCTTCAAGGGCATCTGCAGTCTCAGGTTCTGTCAATCAGCAGCCTTCCACCAGCCTTGCTGCAGCCACTGGGGCCCCATTACGGAGGAGCAGTAGGGTGGGAAGGGGGGAAGTGCGCAAGGGAAGGAGATCACCCTCGAAGGGCAAAAAATAGGAGGTGTGTGTGACGAAATGTTGGGAATTTTTTTATTAAAGGCCGAGGTTCATGTTCAAACTTTTGTTTAGTGTTTTGGACATTATCTCCAGGTTGTGAGAACCAGTTATGTTAATTAATGATGTTTTGTGTTTGTTTCTATTAGTTTGTCATGAAGAAATGACACACACAGAGTTTGTAAAATAAAAAAGTTTTTGTATTCAAAACGTACAGGTTTGGCCTTTGGAATCATTGCTGCCTTGGCCGGCTTTGGGGTTGCGGGTTGCTTTCATTCATGTTGTTCTCTATGCCAGAAGCCATTTCCTGAGTAGGGGCCTAGAAGCCCTTGCAGTTTCAACATTGTGGGCCTCCCTCCCGCCTTGTGCTGCTGATCATCCTCCTCCTCTTCCTCCTCCTCTTCCTCCTCCTCCGGTGGTGCTCCAAGGCCTGGTGGCACTGGCTGGGTCCTGAGGATTGCCAGGTTATGCAGCATGCAGCATACAACTATGAAGAGGGAGATTCGCTCAGGCGAGTACTGCAGGGCTCCTCCTGAGTGGCCCAGACAGAGGAACCGTTGTTTGAGCACGCCGATCGTCTGCTCAATGATGTTCCTGGTGGCGAGATGGCTCTCGTTGTACTGCAGCTCAGCAGGGGTGTTGGGGTTACGGAGCAGTGTCATCAGCCAGGTGCACAGTGGATAACCCTTGTCCCCGAGGAGCCAACCACTTGGCTGATGCGGTGTCTGGAAAATGTCCGGCACACCAGTCTGGCGCAGGATGAAAGCATCGTGGCTGCTGCCAGGATAGCAGGCATTGACGGCGAATATCAGTTGTCTGTGGTCACAGACCAACTGGACGTTTAAGGAGTGGAACCCCTTGCGGTTTTGGTAAACCTCTGCATTCTCATGCGGTGCATGCAATGCCACATGCGTGCAGTCAGTGGCGCCCTGCACCATGGGGAAGCCCGCTATCCTCACAAAGCCCAATGTGCGTTCATGCTGTTTGGCTCGGGTCATCGGGAAAGAGATGTACTGGCGTCTCCTTTTATAGAGGGCATTTGTGACCTGACGGATGCAGCAATGGACCGCGAACTGGGAGAACTGGCAGCACGGTGGCATAGTGGTTAGCACTGTTGCCGCACAGCGCCAGGGACCCGGGTTCGAATCCGGCCTCGGGCGACTGTCTGTGTGGAGTTTGCACATTCTCCCCGTGTTTGCGTGGGTTTTCTCTGGGTGCTCCGGTTTCCTCCCACAGCCCAAAGATGTGCAGGTTAGGTTGATTGGCTATGATAAATTGACCCTTAGTGTTAGGGGGATTAAATACGTGGGGTTACGGGGATAGAGTGGGATATGTGTTGGTGTAGAGGTTACGGGGATCGGGTGGGATATGTGTCGGTGCAGGCTCGATGGGCCGAAATGGCCTCTATCTGCACTGTGGGGTTTCTGTGATTCTGTGATATTGGCAATGTCCCCCGTAGCTTCTTGAAAGGAGCCGGTGGCATAAAAATTCAGAGCCACTGTGATCTTCACTGCCACCGGCAGACGTCCTGGTCCTCAGTTGAGGCCGCAGGTCTGGCTGCAGCAGGTGGCAGAGCTCAGTGACCACCTTGCTGAAGCGCAGCCTGTGCAAACACTGCTCCTCAGACAAATTAATGTAGGAGAATTGTTGGCGAAATACCCTGGGAGGGTAAGGTCTCCTGTACAGAGGCCTGTTGGTCCTCCTCCCTCTGGCCATGATTGCCACTCTCTCTCTCCGTCTCTGTTGCCTCCGATTCTGCAGGCGCAGGACGACACCCCGAATCAGTGCAGCCCCCATAGTCTCTTGGTAATCAAAGTAATGAAGGTCAAATCCAAAAGTACCTGCAAAGTGATGCTCAGTAGCCAAAACTACTTCATACAGCGTTGACTCTATGCAGAAGCCTCCTTCTCTCTCAGAATCTCTATCTCTCTGTCAGAATGAGTGGTGCAAAAATGTCTATCACAGAAAAAGCCAGGAAGAGGCCGCCTTTAAATGGCGCCCCCAGGCCCACAGCGACTGGGAAATGTTCCAGTCTACCTGTCATTGCTTGCGGCAGGCAGAAAGGACGAGGACGCCACTCAACATCCGGTCTGGGGCGCCACCAGGGCGTTGCACGCTTGACTGATGTCACGATCTGCGGGCGCAGGAGATCGGGGCGGTAAACTTTTGCGCTGCCGCAAAACCTCTGGTCAATTTTGCGAGCGGCACAAACATCGCCGCGCCCGGGCGCTAGTTGCTTTGTGCCCCATTAGCGCCCTCTTAGGGCGCTAACGGGAAGCGCAAACCAACTGAATTATTCCCCTGTAATCTTTTACTTGTGTACAGTCAACTGGTTGAGGAAACAATGGGGTGGAATTTTCTTTGCTGTGGGATAGCGATGGATAAGGGGACACAACTGGGTGGTAAAACCTGCGTTCTCTGCCCCCTGCTACTGCTGGAAAGGCCATCAGGCACCCCTTCCCCATCAGCTGCATATCGAAGTTGGTAGGGAACGGTCCTCAGTTCTTTGCCCAAATCCCTGTTCACTGCTGTTGCCTCTGCCATCCCCAGGACCTATCAAGGGAAAGGTGGCAGTAGGCCTGAGGGCAACAGTGTTAAGTCCCAATATCCCTCAATGGAGAGAGGCAGCCTAGCAGTCGCCTCCTCACCATCCATAATGGCCCAAAATACATACTTTTCAGGCCCTGGCCTTGAATGCTGCAGCAGTCACTGTCTGGATTTTCCCGTTCAACAATGGAGGTCACCCTCTTGGTATCCAGGATCCCACCCTACAAATGAGATGACCCTTGACCCAACAAAATAAGTCAGAGTCACAGCGGTGGGCAGATGTCGCACTCCACCGCTACCCAACTGTGAAAATGAGAATCCAGCCCAATGTAGCCAAAAAAAATTTGAAGAAATACTTAAGTGCTTTGGTTGGTCAGTTTTATGGCATTTGCTGGTTCGTGAATGATAGATTGGGGAAAAAAGTGACCCAATTGCTCAGTATTGTGCTGCTTACTCATTCCTCATTGTTAACTTTTGCTACCTGTATGATGAATAGAGTTGCTCTTAATTCATGCATGGATACTTGATTAATAAGTTAATAGATATGTTATTTGAACCAATCTTAATTTTTTGCCCAACAGATGCATGATGCCATTGATATGTGATGTCTTGCAAGTGTGATGCCTTGCAAGGTATGATGCTATGACTGTGTACATGATGCAAGATTTTTAATTATATGGATGAATCTTCACATGTTTTAAAATTGAACTGTGCATTTTAACCAGAAGAAATGACAAATATGATTTTCATGTTAAAGTATGTCCATGCCACTGTTTATTTGTTTCACATAGTAGCACAATTTCATTTTAACAAGTCTGGGTTTTGTTTTCTGCACAATTTCATTTAGAAGATATATTAATGATTTACGTATCGATTCATGACATTTATAAAAGCCATAACAAACATATAGGTACTGCACCGAACACTTTTACCAACATTTTGTTTACATTGCGTACATAAAAGGGAAAGGTTTAGTAAGCTTTATTCATTACCCTTTTGCCAGAATAGATAAATCATTGTCCTGGTAAAGTGAAAAATATAATTTTTAAGTTTCAAAACCTTAAATTTGAAGGGGTAATTTTCCAACTTCATACTGCCACAAGGGAGTCTCACCTGTTGAGAATCCATATCGAAAATTTGTGCAGAACATGCTCACATTTCTGCTATGCGCTCCCACTGGAATAAAGGTAACCTGTTATTTTTAAAGTTATAATATGTGTATTTAGCTTAACACAGTCATGTTTTGTATTCAAAACTCTTAAATTACCAATCAATAAACAATCTGTTAAAGGGGAAGTATATTCTAAGGATGTCTTCATAGTTCTAAATGTAATAAAGTTTTTTTGCATTCAACCTTTTATTAACTTGATTTCAAACTGCTATTGGGCAATCTGGAAATAGACATTTTATGTAGAACTTGTCTTCATTGGGCTGAAATTCCAGCACAATTAAGCCTTTTGTGCCACATTGCTGGAACAACACATGCTAATAATGCAGCAGTGAACTGACTGCTCTGAATTTTCCACTAGTTTATTTAAATTATTATTTATAGCTGTCAATGTAGCCTTAGCCTTGTGCAGGGAGCCAGCCCAATGGAACAAGTGGACAATACAACCAGCAGGTCCAAATTAAAGGGATGTGCGCTTTTAAAATAAGTGCCTGCGTGGTGGGACAAATATTTCAGTGCTTGTCAAGCTTCAAAATGAAGTTCAGATATTTTTCAAGCCTGGCCATGGCTAGGGGAGGGAGACGGGTCAGGCATAAATGAAGTGAAGAAAACCCAGTGTGGAGTTACAAAATAGATTCTTTGGACATAGTGATACAGCACTTGACCCACTGTTTAATAGATGGTTGAATGGGCATGTGGTTGCATGAAGAGAATTGCCCAATTTCACACTGAAAGGCACCATTCCCAGAGAAGAGCTGCATACTATTCTTGCCAGCGGGCGGTAAGCATGCCCAACACTGTGTACACCAATTGCGGGACCTGGTAACAGATGGAGAAGACGACAACAAACTTAAGCGTTTGTCAAGAAAGCATGACCCAACAGTACCATGTATCTCGTGCATGGCTCAGAGATTCCTTGTCACAAAGTGTTGTCTGTTTTTACATGCACTCCTCACCTATACCAAGCCCTTACACAACTTTACAGGTCATTTTTGGCATCTAAGGCATACCTTCTAGATACAAAGTAGAATCCAAAACTTTGCCAGACATTTTTCAAGGCCATATACCTCGTCATTTTAGAACAATCTAGACTGCATGATTCATAGTTACTTACACCCAAATTGGTGTGCAGGTTGTGCACAAGTCGGTCACTGCACATGGGCCCCTTCAACTTCCAACAACTTGAGAGGACTAATGCAACCAGATGCTCCCTTGAGAACATAATCTTAAGATGCAGAAATGCCTCCCAGGACAAAGACACAGGACAAATGTACATCTCTGCTGACCTTCCCAAGGGGCTAAGGCTGGGCTAGTAGACCACCCATGCAGGCAATGGTGGGTCTGGGCAATTTGCTTTATATACAGGCAGATGAATCCTCTGAAAATGCTTGTTGTCCTCTAGGCTGTGCGGGCAAGAGGAAGTTTAAAAGAACTACTCATCCTATCAGCAGGGGCTGTTGAAAATTGTAGTAAAACTCCCTTGAATGGTAGGTGGTAAAAAGAGGAAAAAAAGTACAAAAAGAATCTAGATTAAAGTGCAATGCAAAACAACAACTGCACTTAAACAAATGCAACAAAATAAAACCAAGAGAGGTCATAAATAAAAACACTCAACAAATGAACACACACCTTCAAGAAAAATAGCAAGAATTTTCAGCATGCCTATGCATCTGCTGCTAATTTCTGTGCACCTTCTATTAACCCCATGACTGTAGATTCCCAGCTCAAACCAGCGGAAGAGTCAAGACAGCGAGGCACACCCCCATTAACATTTTATCCAGCTCTTTATTGAGGCTGGTGCCACATAGCAGTACAAGTCTCCTGCTCGTCCAGTGCTGCCCTTGGAAACCCAGGCAGTACATCCAGAGCACTTTTGTAGTACACGGTCCCTGCCCCCCGAATTCTGCGCCCGGCACACATTTATGGCAGTGATGCATAAGAGCAGAACTTCAGTCCCCATGTGACACCACAAAGTCTGCTAGTCTGAGTTTTGCTCCAGTAACAACATGAATGGTGACTGTGGTTAGCACTCTTCATAGACAGTGGAGGATGTCACATTTGAATATAGGCAGTCGTTCTAAAGCTTAAAACAGAGTAACAAGGGATGGCTGAGATACTACTAAATGCTGGATCTTTCCCTTTTATGATTTACGATTATGGGATACTTGTGTAGAGTATACTTCCCCTTTAAACCGGTTTAGCAATGCAAGGGAGAATGTTGGGAAATAGTATTGTTAAGAATGACTCTGATTGTTTTCAAATGAGTCACAGATTATGGTACAGTACTCCTAGAATAAACATTAGATCACAGTCAGAATTTCTTACTAGCACATTTCATTAAGTAGTAAAGAAAACAAGGCCTTTCTAATTATGTTGTCTATTTCTCCCTTTTTAAAAGAATAGTGTATTTATCTTAAAACTTACTAATGTAATTTTACATTTTTCTTCTCTCTCTGTAATGACATCAATTAAAATGTTTCTAGGATTTCTATGAATATAAACCCCAACTGCCAATAAGGTGCAAGTGAAAAAGCTCTAAAAACAGTTTAAAAAGTCACTATCACATTTCCTGGCAGCTAGTGACAATTTGTAAAGTGGAGTTGCTACTTTAGGTATTGCAGGAAAAATCTAAACTAACATCAGATACACTAGAGAATCTTACTGCTGGATAGTTTTAAATGTTTGCTGTTCCTACAAAATCTTTCTGTCTGTTGAAGAATTTCTTGAGCGCCCATGTTTGAATAAGATGCTAATTATAAATGCTGAATCCATTGCCAAATAGTGCTGCAGTTTTCTGAGATACTGTATTTAGTCCTGTCTTTGCATGATTTTTCAGGGTTCAAAGAATTGAGGGAAAACTTAACTGGACACAAATACTTTTTACTAAGCAAGCAGATCTGCATAATGTAGGCTGTGTTTTCTGATCAGGTAATCTGTTGCCAATATTTCCAAAAATTCATATCTCAGATCTGCTACAATGGTTAGAGGAAAACAAAATGATTTATTATAAACAGGTAATTTGACATGGAAATTCAGTTTCATTCCCAATAAGTGAAACACATTGCAAGCTCCAGTGGAACATGAACAATAATAGCATATTTTAATGCAACACGATACTGATGCACAGGCCTCTGAGGAATGAACTTTAGATGGTAATGAAATTGCGCACACTTTACTTTTGGCAGTTTTTATATTAATTTAAACTTTTTTTGCATATGACATTCTCATGCACACAAGTGTTTCAACACAAGAAGCAAGTCCATTTAAAGGTAGTCCAAGCACTTTGTTTTTGTGTGTGTGTGTGTGGATGTAGCTGCAAACTGAATGAAACATTATAATTTTGTGCAGTCCATTATATGCATTACTGACGGTTCATTTCTGAATGTCACATTGCAGGAGTAACACAATCGAAGGATCACTCTTTGCCGCTTCTTTGAATTCATCCAATGTAATCTGGTCATCATTGTTCTTATCCATCTTACTGAAAATCTTGTCGACTCGCTGTTCTGGCGTCAAACCATCTTCATTCATTTTCATCATTATGACTGTACCCACCATTTTATAAATAGCCTTCATGGAAAAAAAAACCAAAATAATTGATTTAAATTTAATGTGAAAATCAAAGAAAATCATATATTTTGCACTGTTTTGAACTTTTTGTACTCCCACTACATGGAAACATTGTTTAAAGAATGTGGAACTCACTCCCACAAGGAGCAGTTGAGGCGAATAGCATAGATGCTTTTAAGGGGAAGCTAGATAAGTACATGAGAGAGAAAGGAATAGTAGGATATGTTAGATGAAGTAGGGTGTGAGGCGGCTCATGTGGCGCATTGACCAGTTGGGCTGAATGGCCTGTTTCTGTGCTGTAAATTCTATGCAATTAATCAGATTTCTTCAACTCTTGCGAGGCCTGAGATATATGAATTTATGTTCCTTTGATTATATCACACAATATAATCCCTATGGCCACCACAGGTCTCTTTTTAAATTAACTTGTTGAGAATTCAGCTGTGAAATCTTATGTACCGATGAAGTATCTCTGCGCTCCTCCAATTCTGGCCTCGTGAGCATCCTCAATTTTAATCACGCCAACACTGGCAGCCATGCCTTCAGCTGCCAAGATCCTAAGCTCTGGAATTCCCTCCCTAAACCTCTCTGCCTCTCTTTCCTCCTTTAAGACGTGCCTTAAAACCTACCTGTTTGACCAAGTTTTTGGTCCTCTGCCCTAATATCACCTTATGTGGCTCGGTGTCAAATTCTGTTTGATAATCACTCCTGTGAAGCGCCTTGGGATGTTTTACGCCGTTAAAAGGTGCTTTATAAATGCAAGTTGTTATTGTTGTATGGCAAATTGCCAAATGGCCAGAACCCTGTACCATCAGAAAAAGACAAGTTGGATATATGGAAAAAGAAAGAAGCATGCACAGGGCACTGTCCAAATGAGGATTGCAGCTTGTCAAAGGTATGGGCCCGGAATTTGCGGTCCGGATAACGGCGAACTGGCAGCGTTCGCTGTTATTTCACCTTTGAAACTGACAGCAGCTTCAGGATTTAGCGCATGCACAGCCCAATGCGGAAATCCTGAAGTTGCGGTCTATCATTCACTGCTCCTCCACAGGCTGTGCTGTGCCCTCCCACTCCCTCCCGACCCCCAGAGCCGCCAATCAGTGTAATCTGACCAAAATATTTGGCTCACCGGCGGCAATACCGCTGTTAAATACCCCGTCAAAAGTTAGACCCTTTTGAAATGGTGTAACTGGGGTTTTAACAGCGTAGTGACTGCAAAACAAACATTACGGCCCTGAAAAACTCATTTTAATTTTGTGGAGTGTCAAATTTATCCATTTTAATAAAAATTAAATAAGAAACTTAAATTTTTTTTATTTTTTTAAAGTTTGTTCATCTTTATTTCAGGTTTGCCTTTTCCCCATTTGAGAGCCCCAATCATTGTTCTGCTCTCTAACATTTTTAAAAAGTTAGAATCAAAGGAGCTTACCCACTTCCTGATTCTCAGTCTGAGAATTCTGCATTTTGATTGGTTTCTTAGACAGCTTGTTGACGTCACAGCAGCTAATGGAATCCCCATTAACTTGCGCTGATTTCAATTGCGCAGCGGAAAAGCTGAACTTCTCGCCACAGAGACCATGAGGTCTTTGTGGGACGGTTACTTCGGGGACAGAGGCGAACGCCTTTGCTTCACCGCAGACCGCAAATTATGGGCCATTGTGTTCATTCAGCTGTGAGTAGTCTAAGTTAGTAGAACAGTGAATCAGGGAACAGTTACTGCTCTCTAGATCTCAAAAAATATCAACAGAGTCTTAGAGCACAGCTTCCAAGAGTAGTTGGTCTTGCTAGTATGGCCGATTTTAATGTTGGACAGATAAAGAGCATTTGGCGGGTACAACACAGCAGCCAGCCACCTGTTGTTGCTTGCGTTAGGCCCGGGCCTCAGTTACATGCTGCCGGCGAGCTGCGGGCACCAGCAGGCATCTTGCTGCAGATCAATGGTTATGGGAGGATGAGAAATAAGCCAGCTCCCACGCTGAGCCGGATGACAATCAAAGCCTGGGAGATGGAGGCAATCCTGGGGAGACCTCAGGTAGGCCTACAGCGAGTCAGACTTTTTTTTATGGACCTGTTGCTCCTCCTGGCCCACCAAAGAAAAATTAATCATTACTGGGGCCTTCTTTTGAGTGGTCACCAGCAGTGCCTTTAAGGACCGCTGGTTAGGCCCTGCAGTATTGGGTACAAATGGGCAAAGTATGTCTGCCCGTTTGTACCCTGAAATTTCAAGTGGGGTCCTATGGACAATTGGCATGTTACAAGTGGTCTCCCACCTGAAACAGGCGGGCGCTCTGGCCACCCATCTCTGGACCCTACCCAAGATGGCGGCAGCAGGCATGCCAGCGTAAATGGGGCAGTAAATAACCGAACACCATTTTCAGGCTACTACCCTGTTTATGCTGGGCGGATAGAGTTAAAATCGACCCTAGTGAAGTGCCTATCTACAAGTGTAAGGCTGTATGCAGGCCCAAGGATTGCTGTGCTTAGGACAGCCCAATTTCTGGTAAGGATCCTTAAACAGATATTAGACCCCTCATTAGCATATGCCTGTTTCAAGCAGCCGTCCCAGACCCTTGAAAAATGGCCCTACTCAATTTCAGATCCTGGGGTGCAGGACATTGCACCCCGAAATTGGTCCATTTTACGCCTGTACGACAGATGCAACAAAGACCAATTTATACCCCATGGTTTCATTAAATCTCCATTAGAACAGATTTATACTTAAAATGCAAAGTCTAGAATAACACATGCTGGAGAGGGAGTTACGAATCTTTAATTCTTGATTTCTGACAGTCTTAATCATGACAGTGAAAGTTGACTTGTTTATGAATTTCAACAGGATATCAAGGTAGAATTGCATTATTTAGTTTCACACATTTTATATAGAGCTTGCATGGTGGAGCATTAATAGCCTGTGACATGAAATGGTGGAATTTAAGTTCACACCTGTTTTCCCTTCACACACACAGTTCCCTTTCTGAACCTTGTTGTTTGGGAAAGGGCCAAGTGGATGCCAGTCACTTTACCATAGGGAGGGAGAGAAAATAGAGGATGAGTCACTCATGTATCTCCCAGCAGGTGAATTTAGAATAACATTGACAGAACAAATCATATGCTTACTTTGTCTGCTGTAGGTTGTGTATAATAGTGAGAGAAAGGCAAAGAGAAAATATGAATGCTTAAGGGTCTAATCATGCTAATAGTGAAGATTTTTCTTTCCATGAAGGGAGTAATCAGCAGGTGTTTTTCTTTCACCTGAACTTTTGCCATGCTGTATAAAGGCCAATTTTGCTCATTCATCAAAGGACTGAGGCCCTCATTCCGGCACCAATGGGCAGGCAGCACGGCCACATCACCAACTTCACTCCCATATTAGGCACTGTTTGCAAAGTGTCAGGTAAAAGAAAACTCAATGTGGAGGCATGATGCAGGGTCTATGGGCAAGTAATGATGCTGCACAGGTATTGCTAGATGGAAAAAAGACCAAAATCCATCTAGATCGCCTACTACTATCCTGGTAGTCACAGGATACAACAATAATGTGCTTCTTCACCTTGTATCTCAAGGCTATTATTTTGTTTGAATGACATGATGGCATAAGTTTCAAGGGATACTGAAGAAATGCTCACAAATTGCAGGACTCTGATGCTCTTGGAGGAAGACATTCTGGCATATCAAAAAATGAAGGCTATAGGGAAAGGTGAAGCAGAACTGAGTTTTTTTTAGCCTTGAAAGGCTGGGACATAAATTTAGCATACGGGTGTAAAACGGGTATAACACTAACTAAATTAGCTGGGCAGAGGCCTGTGGTTCAGGACTTTGGTTCAGGCCGCTGCTAAACTGGTTGGGGCCTTTTAGGCAGTTGTGGTGGCTGCCTGAAATAAGCGCAGCCCTCATTCCAATATTAAAATGAGATTCCTGCACCATTTCTGACCCAGATTCCTAAATTCAATTAGACTAATCAGAATTTCCTCTGCTAAAATTCTGACTAATATTTGTCAGTTTTGAGCGGCCTAATCAGTGGTCCCTTTAGGACTGCTGGAGGGCACTCAAAAAAAGGCCCACTCACTTCGAGAAATGTTGTCTTTTGTGCCCTCCTCTTGATCACCTTCACCCCCGACCTTACCCGTGAGCCTTGGCACCGGCTGAAATTGGCCAGGCATCGACCGGCACACTGGGTCAGGGCATCCGATTGGCACCTCCAGCTCATCGAAATTGTGATGATGAGGCCCTGGGACCGATTTATGACGGTCCTCGGGCCTCTCCAATCTGGCTCGCAGTTGCTGTGCGCCACCGGAATTGCATCCGATTTTGGGCTCTGTCCAATTTCCACCCCAAAGTGTCCGGGAGGTAATCTTAAAGTGATATATAAAATGATAAACAACATAGAAAAGGCAAATTTGGAAAATTTCTTTAACTTGCCTTGAGAGAGCAGAACAAGGGGCCCACAGGTTCAAAATTGGTAAAAGGGAAATTTAGGAAGTTTTTCTTCATATAAAGAATGATCAAGACATGAAATGGACTCCTAGATGGAATAGTTGAGGTGAAAACTCCGTAATCATTTAAGAACTATTGTATGATGCAATGGGGTACTTTACAGCAATTTTGGATGAATAAACTAATATGGTCCCGAATGGCCTTCCTCATCTGTAATTATTTTATGAAAAAATAATGCAAGTACAAGAAAAGGACATAATGCATCTCAAAACATGCAGATGATCCTATAATCACACTTTCCAACCAACACTGAAAACTCAAACACAACTTTAAAGAATCAACTCTTAAAGGCTGGACCAGCCAAACAGCCATCTATTTTATGCAAATGTGCTGTAGTATGTTGGGGGGGAGAGGTCATAAAATCCAGGACTAATTTGCATAGGAATCAGAAGCAAAACAAGGCTCATGCTGGCCAGCAGATTGGCTTGTAAAAAGTGCGAACAATGAAAGGAGGCAGGCAGGAATGAGGTGCATGGACCTCTGTGGCAGCTCTTTGACCCATGCTCCCAATCCTATAAAGGATAATTTTCCAATTTGGGGCTCTTGGAGAGGGCGGGTGGGGGTGGAACCTCATCTGCCAGAAGCCTTAGCGGAACTTCAGGCGAGCTGTACGTTATTTTCTGATCATATGTTCAGAAAATCATCCACAGCGCACAACTGAATTTCTGGAATGTGCAGTCGGTGGGCACGGCTCCGAGCCACCCAAAGCACAGTCAAAACTTTACCCAAATAATACTAACTCAGTATTCACAAAGGGGTAGAATTACATTGTGATATCAATACTGGCAAATTATGTTGTTGTGGGGTTGAAAAATCATATCTTAACATTTTTGCACTGTAGATTGGTGAAGCACCTGATATTTAATGTACATTATAAACAGATTATCAGTGCTGTTTTCCTATTTTAAAAACATTTTTTCTAAACACTAAAATATTCTACCTGATTGAAAGTCATCATTTTTATGTTCTAACCAAGTGTTTAATTTAGGTACATTTGTACTTAAAAGGCAGAAAAAATGGCAGCCCTGACCGCTTTGAATTTGACCTAAAATAGGGGTGTGATTGTACAGGTTAGCGGCTATTAAACGGCAGAACTTATGGAGGAATTATTCCTTACCTCTATGATCTCCAACATTTCCACTCTTGTTATTTTACCATCACCATCTAAATCATACATATTGAAGGCCCAGTTTAGCTTCTGTTCAAAGCTGCCTCTTGAAGTAATAGAGAGCGCGCAAATAAACTCTCTGAAGTCGATCGTCCCATCACCGTTTTTATCAAAGGTCCTGAAGGCATGTTGAGCAAACTTGGATGCATCTCCGTAAGGGAAAAACTGTAAGAAAAAGAATGTATTAAATAAAGAATTCAAATCAGGATTCTTTTTCATTTGTTATGCTCCATATAGAAACATAGAAACATAGGAGCAGGAGTAGGCCATTCGGCCCTTCGAGCCTGCTCCGCCATTCAACGAGATCATGGCTGATCATCCAAACCCTAGCACCCAGTCCCTACACCGACAGCCATCCCACCCAAGCCCTATCCCTGTAACCCCACGTATTTAATCCCCCCTAACACTAAGGGTCAATTTTTATCATGGTCAATCAACCTAACCCGCACATCTTTGGACTGTGGGAGGAAACCGGAGCACCCGGAGAAAACCCACGCAAACACGGGTATAGCATGGATCATTTGTTCTTGTAGGTCAAAGATTAGCCATGATCTTATTGAATGGTGGAGTAGGCTCGAAGGGCTGTATGGCCGACTCCTGCTCCAACCTCATGTTCTTATAAGGTAGCCAACGCACTAGAAGCCTCAGAGATACTTGTCTGAAGACATTTCAGATCGTGATCTAATATTCTTCAGCACACCCGAACCAGAGTTCCTCCAACACACTTAATTGAATTAGTGCTGTGCCAGGGTCAGGTGCCCCTCATTTCAAAGGATCTTCAACTAACTTTTGGCGATTCTTGGTAAGAAGTAGGTTCTGTTTGCATTACTTTGTTGACCCCACAAATATTAAGCTTTAGAAATTTAAATAAAATAAAAATAGTTGCTCTGCTCACAATCACACAGCATTGGCCTGAACCCTCGCTACTTTTATACTGTTTTCATCTCTACTTGTACATACACCCCTAAGTCTCTCTGTTCCTGCACTCCTTTTAAAATTGTACCATTTAGTATATATTGCTTCTCCTCATTCATCCTACCAAAATGTATGACTTCACACTTGTCTGCATTAAATTTCATCTGCCATATGTCTTCCCATTTCATTAGTCTGTCCTACTGGAGTCTGTTACTATCCTCCTCACCATTTACTACATTTACGAATTTTGTGTCATCTGCAAACTTTGAAATTATGCCCTGTATACCCAAGTCCATGTCATTACTATATATCAAAAAGAGGAGTGGTCCTAATACCGACCCTGGGGAACACCACTGTATACTTCCCTTCAGTCTGATAAATAACCATTCACCACTACTCTCTGCTTTCTGTCTCTTAGCCAATTTTGTATCTGTACTGCCACTTTCCCTTTAATCCCATGGACTTTAATTTTGCTAACAAGACTGTTATGTGGTACTTTGTCAAACACCTTTTGAAAGTCCATATACACATTAACTGCACTACCTTCATCAACCCTCTCCGTTACTTCATCAAAGAACTCAATCAAGTTAGCCTTTAACAAATCCATGCTGCTTTTAATTTATGAGCATATGCTTTTCCAAATGGCAATTCATTTTGTCCCGGATTATTGTCTCTAAAAGTTTCCCCAGCACCAGTGTTAGGCTGACTGGACTGTAGTTGCCAGGTTTATCCCTCTACCCTTCTTTAAACAGGAGTGTAACATTAGTAATCCTCCAGTCCTCTGGCACCACTCCCATATTCAAGGAGAATTGAAAGATTGTGGCCGGAGTCTCCACAATTTCCATCCTTACCTCCCTCAGTAACCTATGATGCATCCCATCTGGACATGCTGGCTTTTCTACTTTGATGACTTTGATGAAATAGGGCGGGGGGACTGTGATATGCTCGAACACATTAACATCGAGAGGGAGGAGGTATTGGCGGTTTTAGCAGGCCTAAAAATGGATAAATCCCCAGGCCCGGACAAAATGTATCCTAGGCTGCTGTGTGAGGCAAAGGAAGAGATTGCGGGGGCTCTAACACACATATTCAGAACCTCTCTGGCCACAGGGGATGTGCCAGAGGACTGGAGAACCGCTAATGTAGTTCCATTATTCAAGAAGGGGAGTAGGGAAAAACCGGGGAACTACAGGCCAGTGAGCCTAACATCAGTGGTGGGAAAATTATTGGAAAAAATTCTGAGGGACAAAATCAGTCTCCACTTGGAGAGGCACGGATTAATCAGGGATAGTCAACATGGCTTTGTCAAGGGAAGATCATGTCTGACTAATTTGATTGAATTTTTTGAGGGGGTGACTAGGTGTGTGGATGAGGGCAACGCAGTGGATGTGGTATACATGGATTTCAGTAAGGCCTTCGATAAAGTCCTGCACAGGAGACTGGTCAAGAAGGTAAGAGCCCATGGAATCCAGGGTGCCTTGGCACGTTGGATAAAAAACTGGCTTAGTGGCAGAAGGGTGATGGTCGAAGGTTGTTTTTGTGACTGGAAGCCTGTGGCCAGTGGGGTACCACAGGGATCGGTGCTGGGTCCCTTGCTGTTTGTGGTCTATATTAATGACTTGGATATGAATGTAAAAGGTATGATCAGTAAGTTCGCGGATGATACAAAAATTGGTAGGGTGGTAAATAGCGAGGAGGGTAGTCTCAGTCTGCAGGACGATATCGATGGGTTGGTCAGATGGGCGGAACAGTGGCAAATGGAATTTAACGCGGAAAAGTGCGAGGTGATGCACTTTGGGGGGACTAACAAGGCAAGGGAATACACAATGAATGGTAAGACCCTAGGCAAGACGAAGGGTCAGAGGGATCTGGGTGTGCAAGTACACAGATCCCTGAAGGCAGCGGAACAGGTGGATAAGGTGGTAAAAAAAAGGCATATGGGATACTTGCCTTCATTAGCCGAGGCATAGAATATTAGAGCAAGGAGGTTATGATGGAGCTGTATAAAACACTGGTTAGGCCACAGCTGGAATACTGTGTGCAGTTCTGGTCGCCACACTACAGGAAGGATGTGATAGCTTTGGAGAGGGTGCAGAGGAGATTCACCAGGATGCTACCAGGGCTGGAACGCTTCAGCTATGAAGAGAGACTGGGCAGATTGGGTTTGTTTTCCTTGGAGCAGAGGAGGCTGAGGGGGGACATGATTGAGGTGTACAAAATTATGAGGGGCATAGATAGGATGGATACTAAGGAGCTTTTTCCCTTAGTAGAAGGGTCAATAACTAGGGGGCATAGATTCAAGGTAAAGGGCGGGAGCTTTAGAGGGGATTTGAGAAAGAACTTCTTCACCCAGAGGGTGGTTGGAGTCTGGAACTCACTGCCCGAAAGGGTTGTGGAGGCTGGAACCCTCACAACATTCAAGAAGCATTTGGATGAGCACTTGAAATGCCATAGCATACAAGGCTACGGACCAAATGCTGGAATATGGGATTAGATTAGACAGGGCGTGATGGCCGGCGCGGACACGATGGGCCAAAGGGCCTCTATCCGTGCTGTATAACTCTGACTCTATGACTAACCTTTTAAGTATGCCCTCTTTATCCATTTTAATCCTATCCAATATCACTACTATCTCTTCCTGCTACATTGGCAGCATCCTCTTCTCTAGTGAAGACAGATGCAAAGTGCTCATTTAGTACCCCTGCCACTCCCTCTGCCTCCACAGGGAGATCTCCTTTTTGGTCCCTAATTGACCCCCACCCTTCCTTTGACTACCTTTTTACTATTTATATGTTCATAAAAGACTTCTGGGCTCCCTTTTATGTTAGCCACTAATCTATTCTCATACTCTCTCTTTGCCCCTCTTATTCCCTTCTTTAGATCTCTTACTTTCTATATTCAGCTTGGTTCTCTGCTGTGTTATGGACTTTACATTTGTCATAAGGCTCCTTTTTCTGTCTCATTTTAATCTCTAAATCTTTTGTCATCCAGGAATCTCTAGCTTTGGATGCCCTTCCTTTCCTTCTCGTGGGAATGTTTTTATTCTATATACAAACCATCTCCTCTTTGAAGGCCTCCCATTGTTCAATTACTGTTTTGCTACCAATTTTTGATTCTAATCTGCCTGAGCTAGATCCCTTTTCAAATCACTGAAGTTAGCCCTCCAACCAGTTAAGTATTTTATGCTTGTTTGTTCCTCATCCTTTTTCATAACTATTCTAAACCTGATGATATTATGATCACTGTTCCCCAAATGCTCCCAGACTGAAAAATGCTCCACTTCATTCCCAAGAACTAGAGCCAGCACTGCCTCTTCCTTGTTCCGCTGGATACACACTGGTCAAGAAAGTTCTCTTGTACACATTTCAGGAACTCTTCCCCTTGTAACCCAATCTATATTAGGATAATTGAAGTCCTAATTATCACTACCCTGTAGTTCATACATCTTTCTGTAATTTGCCTGAAAATTTGCTCCTCTATCTCCTTCCCAGTATTTGGTGGCCTATAGTATATACCCAGTAGTTCCTCTATTGTTCCTAGATTCTGTCTTTGACCCCTCAACTACATCATTTAAAAAAGAATATCCTTAAGGGTGCATATTCTGAAATTGTAAAACTGCAGTCATGAAGTGATGGAGGTGATGGCAGAAGTGTTTACTTCTTCCCAAATCTCTCCCACCTGGTAGGATTCTTAAATTTGTAACCTTCACATGCTTTCAGACCTGACACTTTTGTTTCCACCTCCATATTCATAACGCCATAACACATCCCACACTTTAGTTCAAACTTTTACACAGTGGCAGGACCTGTGAACTGCAGTAACTCTTCAGCAAAAACTCTCTTGAATAATAGACACACAAGATATTTTGAACATCAGAACAAGTATGATATGGTTCAGATATGCATTCGGTTTTTGCGTCAGCTAGGAACTCAATAAGACGTGTTTAGTTGTGATTGTTAAAGAATTATTCATCTACAAAAGCAGGTTTTCTGTAATACTAAATAAAACCGCTTGTAACAAGAAATTCAGGTAGATTACCCAGGTGGGTAGAAACTCCAGAAATGCTGTTTATTATGGGTCAGAAATTGATGGGACTACACAGCACTCGCCGTTATTGATTCCTACAAAAATTGAGCAATTTGTGGAGTAAGAGATATGCCTGAGTTCTGATTCTCTGCAAATTGCTGGACGACGTGTGCCGCTCCGCCGTTATTAGCCAAAGCTGATAAAAGTCTCTTCTCATCAGATTGCTGGATTGAGGATGTTAAACAAATTATTCCTGCCGCATCAATTTAGGACTGGTAATTAACTCTGTTAATGACATGATTTATGGTCCTGACATGACATTCAACCTTCGAGGCCCATACAGGGACCAACTAAGCGATGGAGTCTCACTCCAGCAGGTAGTGAACATTTACCTCTCAATCAACATAGAGTCAGAGTCATAATGGCACAGAAGGAGGCCATTCGGCCCATTGAATCCGTGCCGACTCTCTGTGGAGTAATCCAGTCAGTCCCATTCCCCCCTCTATCCCCGTAGCCCTGCAAGTTTATTTCCCTCAAGTGCCTATCCAGTCTCTCAAAAACATTGAGCGTTTCCGTTTCCACCACATCTGGCGGCAGCGAGTTCCTGGTCCTCACCACTCGCTGCATAAAAGTTTTTCCTCACATCCCCCCTGTATTTCTTGCCCAAAACCTTAAATCTGTGTCCCCTAGTCTTTGTACCATCAACTAGTGGGAACAGCCTTTCTCCATCGAGCCTATCCAAACCAGTCATAATCGTGTACACCTCTATCAAATCACCCCTCAACCTCCTTTGCTCCAATGAAAACAAATCCAGCTTCTCCAACCTGTCCTTGTAGCTAAGATTCCCCCATCCCCAGAACCATTCTGGTAAATCTCCTCTGCACCCTCTCAAGGGCCTTCACATCCTTCCAAAAGTGTGATGACCAGAACTGGACGCAATACTCCAGTTGTGGCCTAATCAGTGCTTTATAAAGGTTCAGCATAACTTCTCTACTTTTATACTCAATACCTCTATTCATGAAGCCCAAGATCCCATATGCTTTGCTAACCACTCTCTCAATATGTCCTGCCACCTTCAGGGACATATGCACATTAACTCCCAGGTCCATCTGTCCCTGCACACTCTTTAAAACTGTGCCATTAAGTGTATATTGCCTCTCCCTGTTCCTTCTGCCAAAAGGCATCACCTCACACTTCTCTGTATTAAATTCCATCTGCCACTTGTCTGCCCATTCTGCTAGCCTTTCTATGTCCTGTTGCAGTCGATTGGTTTCATCCTCACTGTTTGCCACACTTCCAAGTTTGGTGTCATCGGCGAATTTATATATATATAATAAAAAGCAGTGGCCCCAGCACTGACCCTTGGGGAACACCACTGTCTATGCATCCTCCAGTCTGAAAAGCAGCCATTTACCACAACTCACTGTTTTCTATCCTTAAGCGAATTCCATATCCAAGCTGCCACTGACCCACAATTTTGTTAACCAGCCTTCTATGTGGTACTTTGTCAAACGCCTTCCTAAAATCCATGTAGACAACATCCATTGCATTCCCTTCATCAATCCTCCCTGTTACTTCATCAAAAAATTCAATTAGACTAGTCAAACACAACTACCTCGCAATTCACTCATTAATTTCTCAAGGACCAATCCAACAATTCTCAAACACAACTGGGTTGCAATGTCCTCTTCTTCTGCTTATTCTTTTAAATTATTTTCTTAATTTTCCTTTGTGTCTCTTTCTTTCTCTCTTATCCACTTTTTTTCTTTTCCTCTCTTTATTTCTCTTTCTGTCTCTAATTGGATTCTAATTTACCCTATTTCCTTCTCCGTCATTCGCTCAGTTTCTTTCTCTATCCTTTTCTTTCATTGGTTAAGGTGATAAGCCATTAGGCATGACATTCATCAGGTTCCAGATGTGACATCAACATCGCTACGCCATTATCTTATTAATATTCCAACTATTTACAGTGTAAGCATTCACTCCCTCCTCCACCACCGGCGTACCGTGGCTGCAGTATGTACCATCTACAAGATGCACTACAGCAAGTCGCCAAGGCTTCTTTGGCAGCACCTCCCAAACCTGTGACCTCTTCCACCTAGAAGGACAACGACAGTAGGTGCTTGGGAACACCACCACCTCCAAGATCCCCTCCAAGTCACACACCATCCTGACTTAGAAGTATATCACCGATCCTTCATCGTCGTTGGGTCAAAATCCTGGAACTCCCTACCTGACAGCACTGTGGGAGTACCTTCAGCACACGGACTGCAGCGGTTCAAGGCGACGGCTCACCCCCACCTTCTCAAGGGCAACTAGGGATGGGCAATAAATGCTGGCCTTGCCAGCGACGCCCACATCCCATAAAAACGAATAAATAGTATAGTGCAATGTCAATGGTGAGCTAAAATGTTTAATTAACATAGTTCACTGCAAGATATGATATTGCAGCAATTCTGCCCACTGGGCCCGATATTCATTGGGGTGGGGTTTTGGAGCAGGGGGAGGAGTTTTTACTCCATGGTGTGCGTGTTTTTCAAAATAACATTCCCCACCTGGATGCCAGCCTGATTGACAAGTGGGGAAATCCTGTGGCACGTGGCTACAGCCCAGGAGCAGGTAGGTTTAGTGACTGTTGGGGGTAGAGATTACGGGGGTGGGGGAATAGGTAGAGTATTGTTGGGAGGGTGGGGGGTGATTGCAGGGTGGTCAAAGATTGTGGGGGTCAGGGGAGAGTTGGAGATCGTGGGGGAGATCAGGGTTGGTGATTGCAGGTGGTTCGGTGAGAGATCGTAGATGTGGGGGGTGGGTTGGTGTTGACAGGTTAGCTTGCTGGCCCTGAAGGAAACACTCCTGCGCCTTATTAATTAATTTAACTCTGATCCTATGAAATGGTGGAGTAGGCTCGAGGGGCTGTATGGCCTACTCTTGCTCCTTATGTTGTTATGTTCCTCCTAGCCCACAAGCAGTGCTGTAAATGCATTTACCTTATGGATCCAGCCCTTGTCGCCTCCTTTTACCTGGAAACCTGGTCAACATGAGTTAAAAATAGAAATCCTGTTAAAATAAAGGCACATAGCCTCCTTAAAAGACTTCAATGACCGACCCACCTCCCGAGAGCCGATTGGTCACCCGCCCCTCATCCCGCTTACATTAAATTCGGAAGTAAGCAGTTCGAGGTGGGTAGGGTTCCTGTTAGATTTTTTTTTTACATTTTAAACTCCCATCCAACCTTAACCCACCAATTTTGGGGGGTTAAAATTCCCTCCACTGTTCTTGTCCTTTAATTATGTAAATACAAATTATTTTCAATAATTTGTGTTTTCTTTTTTCTCATCTATAATTGAAAAATATACTGTAGGAGTAATGAATGGTTGTAATCTGTCTGCAACAAGAGGTGACTCATAGAATTTTGGGCACAGCTGTAAAGAAGAAAGGGAAATTGAAGACTGGCAAAAAATGCATTTCAGAAACTGCAGAGAAAACAAGTGGCCATTTTGAGGCTGTTTCCACCCTGTTACCGCCAGGCGAAGGAAGTGAAAATCAACCTCATTGCTTCTGTCGATTTCTCCTTATGGTCTCTGTTCTCCTTCAGACTATTTGCTCTGAAGTATTTTAGTAATGACTTTAATTATATAAAAGCATATTGTTATTCTGATCAAACTAAAACTCTCTTTAAAAATCCACCAACTGAATGATGTTATAGCTACTAGCAGTCAGAATCCAGATCTCAGAACCTGTCAGACGAGCACTTTCCCAATTTTGTTTTCTATTCAAATTGCATAACAAGATGTATCTGGATATATCTGTAAAGAAAATGAAGAGGCTGATGTTATAAAAATTTGAACCTAGTGGTTTCTAGGAGCACAAAATGATGAGTAAATTATACTGTGGTACCAAAAGGACAATTAGAGACTTGCTATCTGAATGCATACTCCAACAACAATGGTCTAGCAAGTGATGGACCTAGAAATGAGTTTCCATCAACAAGTTTCTAGGATACTCTCTTTCGACACTCGGATAGTTATGTGGAAAGAACTGAAACATGTTACACAGGTTACACTGCTGAGTTTATTCCTCCACATAGCTATCTAATTCATTACAAACCTAACCATGGAATTCATTATTCTCCAGGCAGCATAGTTTTCTATTTAGTGTTAGGGTGATGCTGGCACTTTTGCATTTACTCAGGGCTTGTGAAAGAGTAAAAGGTTTTGAGACTGAATCCTTTCCAGCACACCAAATACTCAGATATCAAGAAACGAAGCAATCATCATTTTTGGAGTTCATTTATTAATTAATCAAATAGAATTTTTTTTTTTTTTTTTTAAATGGCCTTACTTCTGAAAGTAAGTTTAATCAATGAGGAAAAGCAGTCACCTTACCTGATTTGGACATCAAAGAAAAATACATTAAACAAGACATGGTCCTTTATGAGTCCAGTATGGGGAACCGTGATGTTTAAAAAACAGATTTTCCTTGGAGGTGGTGGTTGTCTTCTATATTTGGTAGACAAGTGTAATTAATACACCTTCTGTGCTTAACCTTCATTGATTTAGATGTCATCTGAGTTTTCTTATCAGCTGAGCATGCACATGACACAAAGGTTGACTGCTTGCTGCACTCTCATTTCTTCTGCAAATTACATACTTTACATAATCACAAAAATGAGTCTCAAATCCACAGGATCTGAGGCCTGGAAATTACAGTATGCTAATAGATGTGAATGGTTAGTGCATTCATCTGAATTATCTCCCTGCTGCTTTAGCAGAGGTGGGTTAACACCTGGTCTAACATAACAGAGAGAGATATTTCAAGTGAACGTGTTAATACTGCCGCTAACATCACAACATGCCAGTTTAAACTTTTACAGCCTGCATTAGTCAATTCTGACACAACATTCCACAGATTGCATGTCCTGAGTCACAGTAGCACAGGAACCACTGTACTTTGCAAATTTGCTATCCTTATAACCTTCAGTCTGGTTTATAAACAGATATAGAATCATAAAATGGTTACAGAAGGTGGTCATTCGGCCCGTCGAGCCTATGCCAGCTCTCTGCAAGAGCACTTCAGCTAGTCCCACTCCCCCGCCTTTTCCCCGTAATCCTGCAAAATTTCTTCCTTCAGGTACTTATCCAACTCGTTTTTGAAAGCCGTGATTGTCTCTGCCTCCACCACCCTTTCAGCCAGTGCATTCCTAACCACTCACTGAGTAAAAAAAGTTTTTCTTGATGTCGCCCTTGGTTCTTCTGCCAATCACCTTGAATCTGTGTCCTCTGGTTCTTGACCCTTCTGCCTACTCTCTATCTACTCTGTCCAGACTCCTTTTGAGTTTGAACACCTCTATCAAATCTCCTCTCTATCTTCTCTGCTCTAAGGAGAACAACCCCAGCTTCTCCAGTCTATCCCTGTAACTGAAGTCCCTCATACCTGGAATCATTCTCGTAAATCCTTTCTGCACCCTCTCTAAGGCCTTCACACCCATCCTAAAGTGCGGTGCCCAGAATTGGACACTGTACTCCAGTTGAGGCCGAACCAGTCTTTAATCCAGGGTCATCATAATTTCCACGGTTTTGTACTCTATGCCTCTAGTCATGAAGCCCAGGATCCCGTAAGCTTTTTTAACTGCTTTCTCAACCTGCCCTGCCACCTTCAACGATTTGTGTACATATACCCTTAGGTCTCTCTGTTAATGCACCCCTTTAGGATTGTACCTTTTAGTTTATATTTCCTCTCTTCATTCTTTCTACCAAAATGTATCACTTCGCACTTTTCTGTGTTAAATTTCATCTGCCACGTGTCTGCCCATTTCACCAGCCTGTTTATGTCTTCCTGAAGTCTATCACTATCCTCCTCACTGTTCACTATACTTGTGTCATCTGCACATTTTGAAATTGTGCCCTGTACATCCAAGTCTAAGTCATTAATATATTGCAAGAAAAGCAGTGGTCCTAGTACTGACCCCTAGGGAACACCACTGTATATCTTCCTCCAGTCCGAAAAACAACCGTTCACGACTACTCTGTTTCCTGTCACTTAGCCAATTTCATATCCATGCTGCCACTGTCCCTTTTATTCTATGGGCTTCAACTTTGCTGGCAAGCCTATTATGTGGCACTTTGTCGAACGCCTTTTGGAAATCCATGTACACTACGTCAACTGCATTACCCTCATCAACCCTCTCTGTTACCTCATCAAAAAACTCAATCAAGTTGGTCACGATTTGCCTTTAACAAATCCGTGCTGGCTTTCCTTAATTAATCCACACTTGTCCAAGTGATTGTTAATAATCAGGGACAAAATTGTTTCTAAAAACTTTCCCAACCCCAAGGTTAAACTGACTAGCCTGTAGTTGCTGGGTTTATCTTTACACCCTTTTTTGAACAAGAGTGTAATATTTGTAATTCTCTAATCCTCTGGCACCACCCCCATATCTATGGAGGATTGGAAGATTATGGCCAGTACCTCAGTGATTTCCTCCCTCAATTCCCTCAGCATCCTTGGATGCATCCCATCTGGTCCTGGTGACTTATCTACTTTAAGTACAGCCAGCCTTTCTAATACTTCCACTTTATCAATGTTTATCCTATCAAACATCTCCTCTACCTCCTCCTTCACTATGTCTATGGCAGCATCTTCTTCCTTGATGAAGACAGATGCAAAGTACTCATTTAGTAGCTCAGCCATACCCTCTGCCTCCATGTGTAGGTCTCCTTTTTGGTCCCTAATCGGCCCCACCCCTCCTCTTACTACCCTTTTACTATTTATATGCCTATTGAAGACTTTTGGATTACCTTTTATGTTAGCTGCCATTCTATTCTCATATCCTCTCTTTGCCCCTCTTATTTTCTTTTTCACTTCTCCTTTGAACTTTCTATATTCAGCCTGATTCTCAGATGTATTCTCGACCTGACATCTGTCATATGCGCTCTTTTTCTGCTTCATCTTATTCTCTATCTCTTTCACCATCCAGGGAGCTCTGACTTTGGTTGCCCTACCTTTCCCCCTAGTGGGAATGTACCTTGACTGTACCCATACCATCTCCTCTTTAAAGACCATTACAGCTTTGCATGCCAATCTTTGATTTCCAATTTACCTGAGCCAGATCCATTCTCATCCCACTGAAATTGGCCTTCTGCCAATTAAGTACTTTTACTTTAGATTGCTCCCTGTCCTTTTTCATAGCTAATCTAAACCTTATGATACTATTGTGGTGTATGTGCCTTTAAGAGCCCCAGGTGTGCGTAATGCCGGTAATTGCCACTTGGGCTATATAAGCCTGTGTATTGTGTATATCCTTTAGAAAAACCCCTAGACTTTGCTTAGTAAATACCTATGAACCAACTCCTGTCTTCAGTGTCTTTATCAACACACGGACACTACAGTGGCGACGAAGTGGAAACGGACTTACCTGCAATTCGGCAGCACCTCAAGGACATCGATTCCTCCGGCGTCCAGAAGACTCAAGGAAGTGAGAAAAGCTGTGTTTTCACCAGCTGGCCAAGCTGGTGGCAGGTACTGCGCTAATCCTTCCTGGGCGTCAGGCTGGGGCTCCAGCGGCGGGCTCTACAGCTGAGACAGGCAGCGAAATTGGAGGCAAGCAATAACGGACTGGGAGGGAGCACTCGGGAGACGGCCGGCGCGGCAAGCAGGTCAGCGTTCAGACCTCCAGCGGGAACGAGTCTCCAACAGTAAATTTAAAAAAAAAATAAAGAGAACGGAAACCGCAGTAAACAGCATTGTTATCGGCAACAGCGGCGGGAAAGCGCGGGAAGCACCATATCTTTGCTACAGAAAAGAAAAAAAAAGCGCGGGAAGCGCCATATCTTTGCTGAAATGCCTAAGTCTGACAATATTGATGCTTTTGATAGCGAAAGAGAGCCTAATTTTGGCAATATTGATGTTTTTGATAACGAGATAGAGGATTGGACCACATATGTGGAAAGAGTAGAGGTATATTGCACCGCAAATGGAATAGAAGATGAAAAAAAAGCTTCAGTGCTTCTGGATCTAATGGGCGCAAAGACATACAAGCTGTTACGAAACTTAATCACTCCAGCCGAACCGATGGACAAGAATTTTGAGGAGATTGTTGATACCCTACACTGCCAATTCGAGGCAGGACTGGCAAATTCATCTGCAATCCCCTAAGTGTAGAAACACAAAAAAAGGTATCTTCTGAGAAACATTTAACACTGGACAAGGCTTTCAGTGCAATAGGAGCTGCAAAGATACAGCAAAGGCCACAGGACTTCGGCACCCATGAAATGACACGGGGTTTCGAGAGATGTTATCGCTGCGGCAGATCCACCCATGACCAGAGGGACTGCTGGTTCAAGGAAAAAGCATGCAGGCGATGCAGAAAGATGGGACACATTCCACGTGTGTGCTGATCTGAAAATAAAAAATCCACTAACGGGAAAAGAATCAATAAGGAAAAGCACAGAAAGGTACAAATGATGACGGACAGTAGCTCCGAAGACCAGAAGAGCGATAGCGACTCCGGGAACAAGAGACTAAGCTCTCTCAAATTACATAATGTAATTGCCAAAGAAGATTACCAGACCATTTGGGTTACCCTCACAATAACAGGGTCCCCAGTTAAAATGGAGCTAGATACAGGATCAGCTCTGACCGTCATAAATCGACGGGATTACGAGCGGCTATTTCCGCATATACCTTTAAAAGACACATCCATTATCTTGAAAACATATACGGGGCAGAAAGTATACCCCAAAGGAAAAATAAGGGTGCCCGTTGTATACAACGGCAAGGAAATACAGAAGTTGTATTTATACGTTCTACAAGATGGTGGTCCACCGCTGTTGGGATGTGAATGGATCAGAAAAATACGTTTAGACTGGCACTCCATTCAGGCACTGACGGCGACCAGTAAGGAAAAAAATGATGATGACGTCATACCTGAACGATTAAAAGACATCTTGGCCAACGCCAAGGAAGTGTTTCAAGAGAAACTAGGAACCTTGAAAGGCATCACCGCCTCAATAAAAGTGGAAGATGCAGCAATTCCCAAGTTTTTTAAGGCAAGACCGGTGCCATACGCAATTTGTCCAGCAGTCGAGGCAGAGCTGGAGAATTTGGAAAAGGCAGGCGTATTATCTAAAATAGATTGGAGCGAATGGGCAACACCCATCGTCCCAGTCATGAAGAAAGCATTGAAGGGTGATGGATCTGAAGAACAGAGAAAAATTCGCATCTGTGGAGACTTTAAGGTGACTGTAAACCCGATCCTTCACACGGTACAGTATCCTCTACCGAGGATAGAAGATATTTTCACCTCACTATCCGGAGGGAAACGTTTCACCAAAATTGACTTGGCACAGGCATACCTACAGATGGAGGTTGAAGAGGCCTCTAAAAAATATCTCACGATAAATACACACAAAGGTCTGTACCAGTACAATCGACTGGTTTTCCGAGTAGCATCCGCTCCAGCTATCTGACAAAGAGCTATGGAGCAAGTCCTCCAAGGGATTCCGGGGACTCAATGCTACCTAGACGACATCCTTATAACAGGAGAAAACGACAACGAGCACCTTGCCAATTTAGAGCAGGTGCTCACTAGGTTGAGAGAACGGGGCCTACGAGCAAATCGCCCCAAGTGCGAATTTTTCCAAAATCAAATATCATATTGTGGCCACATAATAAATAAGGAAGGGTTGCATAAGTCACCTGAAAAAATTGAGGCGGTCATAAAAGCCCCAGCACCTGAAAATGTTTCACAATTAAGGTCGTTCCTGGGATTAATAAATTACTATCATAAATTTTTACCGAACTTATCAACTCTTCTACACCTTCTTAATGAACTGCTACAAACAGGAATAATTTGAAAATGGAACGAAGACTGCAAAAATGCCTTCCATAAATGCAAAGACTTAATCACATCCAAAGAAGTTTTGGCTCATTACAACCCATCACTGCCAATCAGACTGGCGTGCGATGCATCCCCTTACGGCATAGGAGCAGTATTATCGCATAAATTCCCTGATGGCTCGGAACGGCCGATAGCTTTTGCGTCACGCTCATTGAACTCAGCTGAGCGTAACTATGCCCAAATCGACAGGGAAGCACTCAGCCTGGTATGGGGAGTAAAGAAATTCAACCATTACCTACATGGACAAAAATTTACCTTGTTGACTGACCATCAACCCCTCATCTCCATATTCAACCCTAAAAAGGGTGTTCCCATTATGACAGCACAAAGGCTACAGCGGTGGTCCCTTTTTCTAGGGGCACACCAATACAACATAGAATACAAAGGATCAAAACAGCATGGGAATGCTGACGGTTTATCGTGCCTACCATTGCCAACAGTAGAAGAGGCACCTACAGTAGACCCAATGGAGATGTTCCACTCTACCATAGTGGAATGTCTACCAGTAACAAATTCTGCCATTGAAAGGGAAACGAGAAATGACCCGACTCTTTCACGGGTCTACGATTTAACAGTGAAGGGATGACCAGCACATGGTGAACCACTGTTGCCAGCATTCTCGCAAAGAAGAGAACAGCTGTCAGTGTGCCGAGGAACCTTGATGTGTGGATCCAGAGTGGTGATTCCACCCAAACTCCAGGATAAAGTGCTAAAGGAGCTTCACGAGGGGCATCTGGGTGGAGTGAAAATGAAGAACCTAGCCAGGGCGTTTGTATGGTGGCCAGGTATCGATGGAGACATTGAAGAAATGACCAAGAGCTGCCTAGGATGCCAGAAGGTCCAAAACGCTCCACCACAAGCCCCTCTACATCCATGGGAGTGGCCCTCATCTCCCTGGCAAAGGGTACACATCGACTTTGCTGGTCCATTTATGGACTCAATGTTCTTAATCGCGGTTGATGCACACTCCAAGTGGCCGGAGGTAATAAAGATGTCCTCCACCACCACGGAAAAAACCATCACCGTATTAAGGACCATATTTGCCAGGAATAGGCTACCAGAACAGATCTGTTCTGATAATGGACCGCAATTTGTGTCCGAAGAATTCAGAAAGTTCTTAAAAAACAATGGGGTTAAGCACTACACGTCCGCCCCATACCACCCCGCCACCAATGGATTGGCTGAAAGGTTTGTCCAGACCTTCAAGAAGGCCATAAAGGCCATGGGTAATGAAGACATAAAACTTCAGCACAAGGTGGATAACTTCTTATTCGCATACAGGAATGCAACACATATGGTTACCAACCAAACTCCCGCCATGATGTTCTTCAATAGAAACCTAAGATGCCGGCTGGATTTGGTCAAGCCCAACATCAGAAGGGACGTGGAGAACCGGCAGTTTCAAGGCATGAATGAAAGGCCAACTAGAACCTTCCAGATAGGTCAACAAGTTTTGGCCCGGGACTACCGTACCGAGAAATGGCAGCCTGGAACTATCTGCACACGACTAGGACCACTGATGTATACCGTGGACATCGGAGAACGCATAATAAGGCGCCATGCTGACCAAATCATAAAGTCATCCGAAAAGGGACAACCTACACCACAGCTCTATACGTCTAACGATGAAGTAGAGATACCCATATCTACCTCCGATCCGGTGATACTGGAACCCGATGAACCCGACACTGGCATTCAAGCCGAATCAGCCTTGCCAGAAGAACCTACTACACCACCAGAAACTACTACACCCCCCGAGGCATTATCCGGACCGAGTCAGGAAGCCTCCTGAGAGACTAACTTATAATTAATTAATTACAGCAATGTATATTATTTTGCATATAACATGTAATTAATAATTACTTAAAATATGATGTACTGGTTAGCTAAAAGGGGAGGAATTGTGGTGTATGTGCCTTTAAGAGTCCCAGGTGTGCGTAATGCCGGTAATTGCCACTTGGGCTATATAAGCCTGTGTATTGTGTATATCCTTTAGAAACCCCCCCCAGACTTTGCTTAGTAAATACCTATGAACCAACTCCTTCCTGTCTTCATCAACACACGGACACTACAACTATGATCACTGTTCCCTAAATGTTCACCTACTGACACTTGCTCCACTTGACTTACCTCATTCCCCAGAACCAGATCCAGCAATGCCTCCTTCCTTTGTCGGGCCAGAAACGTACTGATAAAGAAAGTTCTCCTGAATACACTTCAGAAATTCTTCCCCCTCTTTGCCCTTTACACTATTACTATCTCAGCCTATATTTGGATAGTTGAAGTCCCCCATTATTACTACTCTATAGTTCTTGCATCTCTCTGTAATTTTTCTGCAAATTTGCTCCTCCATATCTTTCCCACTAGTTGGTGGTCTATAGAATACACTTAGTGGTGTAATGGCACCTCTATTATTTCTTAACTCTAGCCATATAGATTCTGTCCTTGACCCCGCCAGGACATCCACCCTCTCCAGTAGTAGAGTCATAGGGGGAGAAATTGGGTATAGCCCCGTTTGGGGCGCTAGTCCTGGCGATGTGCAAAGTTTAGCGCCAGGCGCAATTTAGCGCCACCTGGTGCGATATTGGGTTGCAGCACCCCTGAAGGTGATTGCGGCGCTAAATCAGGGGCTGCACGATACTCTTAAGGCGCTAACCCGGTGGCGCTGTGGCGACGTCTGTTGGCCCTCCTCCGTCTGGCCATGCCCGCCCCCCTCTCCCAGCTTCTCAGTGCCCTTTCCAGATGATTCAGCAGCAGGACGTTCCCCTCCAATGCAGCCCCCATAATAAGTGCCCACAGGTAAGTTCCCTGTTGTCAAGGCTCACCAACAGCAAGGTGATGGTCAGAAGGCTGAAGATCGTCTGCCTGCGCTGGCTCAGTGGTCAAATGGCTCTCAGTGTGCAGCTCAGCAACTCTTTGTAGCTCTCGAGGAAGTTGTGCTCCAAAAATGGCTGCCGCTTTTAAACCACACCAGTCCCCTTTAAATAACGCTCCTCCAGCCCGAGAGTGACTTGGTAAGGTTCAGTTAAGCTGTCACTATTAGCGCCAGGCGCTACGGAGGGGGGCGCCACTGAATTTCTGGTCCAGGGTGCCCAAAAGGCGTTGCACACTCAAATGACGTCATAATCAGCCTGCGCCCATGAGCGGGCGCTAAGATTTAGCGCTGGCGCTAAATGCATGCTCAATATGGGGCGAGGGCGCCTGCCCGGAAATTGGCTAGCGCCCCACTTCTCGGCCTCTTTAGGCGTTAATCGGTGGCGCTAACAACCGAATTTCTCCCCCATAGAGTTATACAGCACAGAAAGAGGCCCTTCGGCCCATCGCGTCCGCGCTGGCCATCAAGCCCTGTCTAATCTAATCCCATTTTCCAGCATTTGGTCCATAGCCTTGTATGCTATGGCATTTCAAGTGCTCATCCAAATGCTTCTTGAATGTTGTGAGGGTTCCTGCCTCTACCACCCTTTCAGGCAGTGAGTTCCAGATTCCAACCACCCTCTGGGTGAAAAAGTTTTTCCTCAAATCCCCTCTAAACCTTCTGCCCCTTACCTTGAATCTATGCCCCCTTGTTATTGACCCCACTACTAAGGGAAAAAGTTCCTTTCTATCTACCCTATCTATGCCCCTCATAATTTTGTACACCTCAATCAGGTCCCCCCTCAGCCTTCTCTGCTCCAAGGAAAACAACCCCAGCCTGTCCAGTCTTTCTTCATAGCTGAAGCGCTCCAGCCCAGGTAACATCCTCGCAAATCTCCTCTGCACCCTCTCCAAAGCAATCACATCCTTCCTATACTGTAACATTCTCCTTAACCAATACTGCCACACCACCTCCTATCTTTCCTTCACAACTTATATCCAGGAATATTTAATACCCAATCCTGCCCTTTTTTGAGCCAGGTCTCTGTTATTGCCAGACATCATATTCCCATGTGGAAATTTGTTTTAGCCAGTAAAGTTGCCGGAACTGGAGTTAACGGCTGCTGAAAACGGCCGCAACACTAATGGAGCAAAATTCATCTGGAGGGATGGATCGTGTTGGCGCAGCACTTACCTGCCATGCAACGCCATTCTGGTGGCATTGCTGGAGGCTTCTGAGCTGAAGTTTGTGTGCAGGAGCGGCGTTGCAGCTTCCCACAGCCTCTGGGAGCGAGGCTGTGGAGCTCGCAAGGAATTGTGGGCAATGAAGAGGCCTGAGAATTAAAGGGGCCATGCACACTGAAGCAATACAAATTAAAATCCAGTGAAACAATGCAGTTGTCAGCCCTTTCTGCCTTTTAAAAAAACATTTAACATTAAAAAGTCCCAAATGTGAATATTCAGCTCTTAAAGCTGAATTCCCTTCTTAACCTCAAAAAATGGGAAAAATGCTCAGCATAACACAAATGGCTCAGCAAGCCAAGGAAGAGGCACCCAGGGTCTCGCACAAGCACTCCAGGAGGTCAACACTGCAACACAGGCCCTCTACTCACAGGGGCCAGGAGGCCCTCCAGAAAGAATGATGTGGGAGTACATCACTGAGGCCGTCGCTGCCAGCAGTGTTGCCCCTACCAACTTGCTCCAGTATCCAAAGAAGCTTCATGACCTCAGACCACTGGTCAAGGTCAGTGAATGCATCTTCAAAAGCTGTCTCCTACCAACTGCACCACTAGCCTCACACACTGCTCAATGCACGACCCCCCACCCCCAATCACTCACCTACCAACAATGTGCACCAATCATGAAGCACATCATCCATTCCTCGCCTCACCTCACCTCCTTGGTGGAGACGGTGCAGGCCATTCTTGGCAGGAGCATGGCTGAGCCCTTGGCCAGTGGTGAGGCTGAAAGAATACAAGATGTTGGTGTCCTCATACTTTATCCCCCTTCTGGCATGTACCTCTGGCTTTCCCGCCCTCCCCTCACCACAACACCACCCTTGTGCCATCCTCATTTCACACACCCAAGAAATGCAGCCTGCCCAGCCAATGGATGGTCAAGAACAAGAGGAGCATGAAGAAGAAGAAGATTGATTTGACACTACCAGCCATCAGCTCCTCAAGGTCAACCAACAAGGATAATTTGCAGTGTCGCCCACTGAAAGTCAGCAGTTTTCCACCAGTCATGCTGCAGCCACTGGGCTAGCACTGCGTGACATCTGTAGGATAGGCAAAGGCACACACAAGACACTCACAAAGAGAATACATACGGGTGATGAGTTGATTTCTTGATGTCACATTGGATGGATAGAAGTATATAGGTGGATTGGAAAGTTTGCCTTGTGGTGGCTTTTATTTCAGCAGCATGGCCAAGAGGATGCTGTGATAGTCAGTAATAGATGGAAAGTAAGGTGTGGGACTAATGTTGAAAGGGGAATTGGGGTTGTGGTCACTGGAACCGTAGCTGGATGATTCCATCCCGGATATCCCGGCCAGAAAGGGCCTGTCTGGGATGCATCCTTCCATCAGATTCCTCCTCTTCTCTCTCCAAGCGGATGCTGTAAATGTGAAATGGCAGCTTAAAATGCTGGAAATACTCAGCTGGTCAGGCAGCAGGTCGACCTGGGTCGTGAACTCTGTTTTTCTTTCCACGGATGTTGCGTGACCTACTGAGTATTTGCAGCATGTTCTGTCTTCTCAAAGGCCTTCATTTACCATCTGAGCCCTTGCAAGCATCCAGCCGCACTCCCTACACACTTAAAAAACTTTTCACATCTATTGCAGCAAGCTACCACTTCAATAAAATAAAAAACAAAACCTTAATCCAAACTTACCTGAACGATGTCTGTGTCTCTTTAACAGGTGCAGACATTGCCACTGTCAGCGCTAGGGTCAAAGTTCACGCTTGTGACGTAAAGTCGGGGTTGCATGCCGATTTACATCACACTGCTGCCATTTTGTTGGAGATGGCGCTGCCAGTTACTGGCCCAAATTTGCAGCTGCTGTGGGACCCGCCAACAGCTGGCAAAAGAACGGTGACCGCCGTTTTAGTGCCGTTTAATGGCGCTACGGAGTTCCGCTCAGGACATGAATTTCTCACCCAAAGTGTTACAAATCTGAATCCCGACCAAGACCTGCCTCGAACCCAGCCACTTCCAGCTTTAAGAGAGGTGGGATGGGGGTGTGGTGGTGGGTGGCGGGGTGGGCAACCAACACACTCCCAGGAGGCAGATCATCTATTTAATATTATAATGAGGCAGGAAACCTTTGCTTTAACCTCCACTTTGAATTTAACTTTAGCTGGTCGGGTTTTGAAGACCTTGTGAAACCCGCCAGCTAATGCAAGGCGAGGACTGTTGGATCCAGGAGGTAATTGTCTTTACACTTACCCCCTGGATCCAGTGTCTCTACCTAACCCAGCCCCCGCGATCAGAGACCGCTCCCGCACCCCACGAGGCTTCCGATCCCCTCCCGAGACTCCCAGACTAGTTGTGAACCCCGACAGTGTTGAATCCAAACCTGAGAAGTTACCATCTACTGCTCCTGTTATTGGTCCCAGATTACCCATTGTTAATCGTATTCGAAGATATCCGCAAAGTTCAAGGAAACCTCCCAAGTATTAGGACTTGTAGATAGCTATGAGTGTGATGGTTTTCATTATGATTCTAGTGTTGGGATAACCCAGTTCCCCTGGGTATTACTGGAAGAGTGCAATGATTATTTTTTTCTGATCTCATTATTGTAAGCTGTAGCTGCTGAATTTCTTTACTTAATACTTTTTAGCTGTTACTCAGGTTCATTCTTGGAGAGGAGTATTTTCACCTTGTAATTCTGAGGGGCGAAAGTGATATGTATGGTACTTGCATATTGGTAACTGAACACTAGATGGCCCCTCAAGTGCGTAAGCACATTGTAGCAATTACACTTCTCTTGTATTCCTTTGTTATTCTTTGACGGAAGATTCTAGAAAGTCTGGAAATAAAAGCAATTAGTTATTACCACACCAATTCGAATATTTATTCAGACATAACAGGTGCATGTGGAACCTGACCCCATGTCTTCGACTGATGTGACCAAGGGGCAGAATATAGATGAGCAAGAAGAGGGAGTCAAAGATAGATCCTTGGGGAATGCTGGAGGTAACAGTGAGGGTGCAAGAAGAGAAGCCATTGCTGGAGATGCTCTGGCTATGACTGGATAGGTAAAAGTGCAACCTAGTGAGGACTGCCCCACCGAGCCCAACAATGAAAGAAAGGCGGAGGAGGAGCATGGAGTGGTCAATGGTGCCAAAGGCTGCAGAGAGGTCGAGAAGGTTGAGGAAGAATAGCGCACTACGGTCAGAATATATGACACTTTTGTGTGAGAATTTTGAATGAGAAATTTCTCGACAGACTTCAACCAGTAGCATTCAGAATACAAATGTTTTACCAATATAGTGTAAACATTCTGCTGTTAAAAGAACAGCCCAAGACTGTACTTCTGGTTTCAAATCTGGAAACCACCATGATGAAAACAAAACAAAAAGGGCTCGATTTTCCAAGCCCCGAGGAGGTGGGTTTGGAGGCGGGAATGGTGGGAAAATTGCAGAATCGGGGGGCAGGAACGCATCCTGCCCCCAACCCGCCTCCGTGCCAATGTCCCAGGAGGCGGGTACCCGACCTGTGCTGGGAGCCGCCTCCCCGAGGCGGGAAGGGGATTAGTGCCAATTAACTGCCTGTTAACAGGTAGTTAACAGGCAGTTTTTTGCCTAATCCCTATTTTTAGCCCTGAAGTGTGGGCTGTCCGATGGCTCCGAACCACGCCAAGTTAGCGAGCTGGACCGTCAGTCTGCAGAGGTTGGAGGGGTTGAGATGTCCGTTGTGCAGGTGAGTGATGAGTGCATGTGTGAGATAAGTGTAAAGTGTTTTAATAAGTTTTACTTACCTTTACTTTCTCCTGTAGGCTTCCTTCCTTCAGTTCTCGGGAGTCTCTGAGCTCACCGGCACAGAAAGCAGAATGGCCGCTGAACTGTCAAAAGCTGCAGCCTCTGCTTTCTGGTCTGGAGAGATCTCTAACTGAGTCTGAGTAGAAGGACTCAAGTTAGAAGACAGATTGTCAGTGTTTGACCGCTTCACAGAGCTGTCAAACGCTGATTTTTCATCTGTCAAAAGCTCTCATAATCGCTGATGTCACCAGTAACCAGGTGTCCCTTAATTGGCCTGCTATGCCTGCTGGGTGGGCTCAACAAGGTCAATCAAGGGAAAGTAGCGTGGGTTGGCCACAAGTCGATGGAGGTGGTACTACAACCCAAAAAGTGGGAGTCCCGCCTCCAAAAGCTCCCCATTGACAAAATCGAGCCCAAAGAGTCTAGTGTAAGGGATGTAAGAAAAGATTCCTTTTAAGAAGGCAAAAAGCTTGATTTTTTGAGGCTTGGCTTTACAATTATTAGAATGTCAATCTAATGAGGATGTGATGCAGGAATAAATTTCCATGTTCAAAATACTTTGGATTTCCTGCTATACAGCTCCCATCAGATAGCATTGTTCAGTGACCAGGCACTTCTATACTACCTTTAACAAAGAAAAATGTCCCAAGGCACTTCAAAAGAATTATGTAAACAAGTTTTCTTGATGGATTTATAATTGTGCGCATAATGGAACATGCATAGGGAAAATGACCAGAACTACATGGAAAATGCTGAGGAAAAGTTATGGTAAGCAAGAGAGGTTTGATCAGGAGTGCTCCATTCGAGTTTCATGCATAGTTTTTAAAGCAACAAATCTTAATATAATTTAGATACACTCATTCCATTAATAACTACAGCAAATTCAAAACTGATATGAAGGACAATTTACCTCAGTTACCTGGACAATAATTTAGTAATACCCCAGTATTGTCGGATTAATAAGTTTGGAACCAATGTCACATGTTTCGTTTGATCTTCTGCAATCACATTTTATCAAACACTTTTGACCTATGTAAAGGATTAGCTCTATATATTATTCATTTTTAATATTTGCACAGGATGCACTAAGGAACATTCCATGTTTTTTTTTAAATCACACAACCTCTGTTAAACTGTAATACAAAAGCAAAATACTGCGGATGCTGGAAATCTGAAATAAAAACAGAAAATGCTGGAAATACTCAGCAGGTCAGGCAGCATCTGTGGAGAGAGAAACAGAGTTAACGTTTCAGGTGGATGACCATTCATCAGAACTGAAAAAAGCTGGAGATGGAACAGGTTTTTAAGCAAGTGCAGGGGTAGGGAGAGGGGTGAGAGGAGGAAAGAACAAAAGGGAAGGTCTGTGATAGGATGGAAGGCAGGAGAGATTAAGAGACATTGGCCTAGAAATTGGGTTTTGGCTTAGCCAGGGCTTTAGCGCCGGAAATTAGTGCCGGCGCTAAGTCCCCTGCGCGCGCCAAAAATTCAGTGGCGCCGCGCCCAAACGGCTGCCGGCGCTACTGAAGGGTCTTAGCGCCTGGAAAAGGGCGCTAACTGCCGTTTCGCGCCGCAATTCCGGCGCTGCGGCACCCGATGCGGTGCGGCAGGCTGGGGAAGTGCAGGCCTCCTCCTTCCGTTAAGGAGGAGCTGCCTGCACCCGGCCGCGGCCCGCGCAAATCTGCTTAAAAATGAGCCCGGCACCTCGGACAAGTGCCGGGCTTGCATCTGTTCCGGGGGGGGGGGGGGAGAGAAGTCCGGGGAGGAAGCTGCGGGCAGGCAGCCGGCGGGAAAGCGGCCGGCTGCCGCGGGGCCTTTAATGCGCCGGCGCTAACTGCAGTAAGGCACCTCTGACAAAACGCTGGTTGCGGCTGCCACGGGCGAGGCGGCCGCAACTCAATTTTGGAGTTCGGGCGGGTTACCACGGCAACCGGGACACTGCGCACACCGATGACGTCATCGGTGCCGGCGCAGCGCTACCGGAGCAACGCCGATTTAGGGCCCCAGGGAATTTCACTACTGGCCATAACTCCGGCGCAAGGCCCTCTAGCGCCTCAAATGAGGCGCTAAGGCTACTGAATTTTCAGCCGTTTAAGTGAGATTAAGAGATGGTGCAAGGCAAAAGGAGATGGTAATGGGACAAGTTAGGAAACAAAAGATGGCTCTAGATGAAGTGTAAATGGCACTGGCAGAATGAAAGACAACTGCCATGTAGGAGAGAAAGAAAAAATAAATAAATAAAATTAATGGGGAAAAAAAAGGATACGGGCAGAGGTTATGGTCTGAAATTGTTGAACTCTATGTTGAGTCCAGAAGGCTGTAAAGTGCCTAATCGAAAGATGAAGTGATGTTCCTCGAGCTTACGTTGAGCTTCATTGGAACAATGCAAGAGGCCGAGGACGGTGAGGTCTGAGTGGGAGTGGAGCGGAGAATTAAAGTGACAGGCAACCGGAAGCTCGGGGTCACCCATACGGACTGAACTGAGGTGTTCCGCAAAGCGGTCACCCGATCTGCGTTTGGTCTCCCCAATGTAGAGGAGCCCTTTTAACTCCACCCTTCCCACTGTCCAGGGCCCCAAACACTCCTTCCAGGTGAAACAGCAATTTACTTGTATTTCTTGCAATTTAGTATACTGTATTCGCTGCTCACGATGTGGTCTCCTCTACATTGGGGAGACCAAACGCAGATTGGGTGACCGCTTTGCGGAACACCTCTGTTCAGTCCGTAAGGGTGACCCCAAGCTTCCGGTTGCCTGTCACTTTAATTCGCCGCTCCACTCCCACTCAGACCTCACTGTCCTCAGCCTTTTACACTGTTCCAATGAAGCTCAACGTAAGCTCGAGGATCAGCACCTCATCTTTCGATTAGGCATTTTACAGCCTTCTGGACTCAACAGAGTTCAACAATTCTAGACAATAACCTATGCCCCTATCCTTTGTTTTCCCCATTAATTTTATTTATTTATTTTTTCTCTCTCCCACATGGTAGCTGTCTTTCATTCTGCCAGTGCCATTTACACTTCATCTAGAGCCATCTTTTGTTTCTTAACTTGTCCCATTACCATCTCCTTTTACCTTACACCATCTCTTAACCTCTCTTAATGTCTCTTAATCTCTCCTGCCTTCCATCCTACCACAGACCTTCCCTTTTGTTCTTTCCTCCTCTCACCACTTTCCCTGCCCCTGCACTTGCTTAAAAACCTGTTCCATCTCCAGCTTTTTCCAGTTCTGACGAAGGGTCATCGACCTGAAACGTTAACTCTGTTTCCCTCTCCACAGATGCTGTCTGACCTGCTGAGTATTTCCAGCATTTTCTGTTTTTATCTCTGTTAAACTGTATCCTCCAGCATTCTTCTTGAAATTTAATCTAATTTTAGTGTTTTCTTTATTATTGATCTTCATTTTTTTATTGCATATCTGATGAAACATACAAGTTATAACTTGTTCCGGTTTCAAGCATACTTTTACACTTGGCCAAAACCCAATATTTTATGAACTGAATCCAAAGTGCTTCACTGCAATGGGGTAGAGTTTCCACTTTGGGTGGAATCGGAAAATTGCGCCTAAAATGCGCTCAGAATTGTGCTGGTTAGGTTCAAGTTTCCGCTAAAAATCATTTGCATAATCACAAATGTAAAATCTTCCATGAACCAGTGCAATCGGGCAGCGTAATAGAAAGTAATTGTTTATAGAAACATAGAAGATAGGAGCAGGAGTAGGCCATTCGGCCCCTCGAGCCTGCTCCGCCATTCAATGAGATCATGGCTGATCATCCAAATTCAGTACCCTGTCCCTGACTTCTCCCCGTATCCCTTGATCCCTTTAGCCTTAAGAAATATATCCAACTCCTTCTTGAATATATTTAATGAACTGGCCTCCACCGCCTTCTGTGGCAGAGAATTCCACAGGTTCGCCACTCTCTGGGTGAAGAAATTCCTCCTCATCTCTGTCCTAAATGGCTTACCCCTTATCCTTAGACTATGACCCCTGGTTCTGGACTCCCCGGCCATCGGGAACATCCTTCCTGCATCTAGTCTGTCCAGGCCTGACAGAATTTTATAGGTTTCGATGAGATCCCCCCTCAATCTTCTAAACTCCTAAACTCCAGTGAGTATAAGCCCAATCAACACAATCTCTCCTCATACGTCATTCCTGCCATCCCAGGTATCAGCCTGGTGAATCTTCGCTGCACTCCTTCCATAGCAAGAACATCCTTCCTCAGATAAGGCGACCAAAACTGCACACAATACTCAAGGTGCGGTCTCACCAAGGCCCTGTACAACTGCAGCAAGACATCCTTGTTCCTGTACTCGAACCCTCTTGCTACGAAGGCCAACATACCATTTGCCTTCTTAACCACCTGCTGCACCTGCATGTTTACCTTCAGCGGCTGGTGCACAAGAACACCCAGGTCTCTTTGCACTTCCCCTTCTCCCAATCTATTGCCATTCAAATAATAATCTGCCTTCCTGTTTTTGCCACCAAAGTGGATAACCTCACATTTATCCACATTATAGTGCATTTGCCATGTTTCTGCTCAATCACCCAACCTGTCCAAATCATACTGGAGTTTCACGACATCCTCCTCACAGCATACCCTCCCACCCAGCTTTGTGTCATCTGCAAATTTGGAGATACTACATCCAATTCCTTCGTCCAGATCATTAATATATATTGTGAACAGCTGGGGTCCTAGGACTGAGCCTTGCGGTACCCCACTAGTCACTGCCTGCCACTCGGAAAATGACCCGTTTATTCCAACTCTTTGCTTCCTATCTGCCAACCAGTTCTCTATCCAAGTCAATACCTTGCCCCCAATCCCATGTGCCTTAATTTTGCACGCTAATCTCTTATGCGGGACCTTATCGAAAGCCTTCTGAAAGTCCAAATACACCACATCCACTGGTTCTCCCTTATCTATTTTACCAGTTACATCCTCAAAAAATTCCAGTAGATTAGTCAAGCACGATTTACCTTTTGTAAATCCATGTTGACTTTGTCCGATCCTGTCACTGTTTTCCAAGTGCTCTGCTATTACATCTTTTATAATGGACTCTAGCATTTTCCCCACTACCGATGTCAGGCTTACCGGTCTATAATTCCCTGCTTTTTCTCTACCGCTTTATCTTTTTTCTTTCCATGAACATGTATTCCTTGACGTATTTAAGAGTGGTAACCTGGTGCAGTTTTTTTCAATACAACTGAAAATGGGTTTATCACAAAAAATGAGCATTTTTAATAAGAGTGCCTGTGAGTAACCTGAATTAAAATCTCTAAAAATGACTTTCAAAGAACTCTGCAGACCGATTTACTACTTTTGTTGACGTACACGAGTAAATTCAATATTTTTTGACATGGAAAGACTTTAGAAACATGCCTACTAACTAGTGTCTGTGTGCTGAAGCAAATTACCACAATTTGAAGAGCCATCCCGGAGCAGCACAATCAGTGGAAACTCGCTCTGTCGAGCTGGGGGCATGGCCAATTTTGTGGGCGGGGCCTAATCCAGGCAAATTGAATCTTGAACCAGCGAGCAGATTTCAGAAACAAATGTTTTTGGGTGTAACTCAATTACGTTTTAAAATCCCCGATCTGTTGTGCTGGTTCGGCCAATTCTGCCTGGATTGCGCTGATATTACTGGCGTAAAGGAGCGGAAACTTCACCCCATTATCTGTGACTTGTATTTACATAGTTATAAGAAGAAAAAATACATTTTGCAATGGCTAGAGACAAGTGTCTTGGAGTTTGAAAATAGTGGGACAAGTTCCCGTTTTGCTAAAGTACTAAAGTTTATTACTATGCTTGCAGTGTAGCCTGAGGCTGTAACCTATTTCACTCCTTTCCCGAAATCTTTCCAGGTTACCAAGAAGAGTGCATTTCAGATCTGTGTTCCAGATGGTAACCATCACATAGGGAAAATAATTCTTATTCAGTTGCCTTTAAAGTTTGGTTACAAAAGTATTTTATGACATTTAAGGACATTCACCTTCCAACATTCAAGTCTAGTTACTATGGCTACGATTTTATCAATCGATGCGGCTTGGGGGCGGGTCAGCTGGTTTCCGGGTTCCAGTCCCGCCCCTAGCTTCATCCGGCCCACGGACGTGATTTTACGTTGATTGGCCTTGTTAAGCCTGCCCTGCGGGCTTGCCGGACGATTAAGAAGAAGCCAGTCAGATGATGTCATTTGATAACGCGTCATCTGCCAGTTTTCTTAATGGGACCACACACATTTTTTCTTTGACAGCATTGAGGTGCTGCAAACACTGACAATGACTGATCACAGGTGAGTTCTTGCACCCAAGCTCTCCAGTGACTCCCTCCTTAGGCTAGAACAGATGGCAGCTGCAGGTGAGGTTACAGAAGCGATCTGTCACTGGTGAGAGAGGTTCTCCCAATGAGGTGGGTGTTGAGTCTGTGTTTACAAGTGCAGTTATAATGAATAACAGGACACAGACAACAGAAGTAAGTAAACAGGTCTTTAGTGATTGAGGGTCAGGGCGGAACTGAGGTACACTTTGCTCCGCAGGGTTTATATACCGGTGTGGTCACCACCGGTACTACAATGTACAGGAGCAGTTAAAAAGTAGTCCATCACCTTAAGGTATCCTCTTAAGGTAGTACAGGTTACATACACTACAATTCCTCCCCTTTTAGCTTAATAGTGGACACCCCCAATTAATACACTACATGGATAACATATATACAATTTACACACAAGAACTGTTCAAAGATTCAGGCCCAGAAATTCAGTTGCTTGCGCCACCAGTTTGCGCCCAAAGAGGCCACTCAGAGGCTTTAGCGCCTCTGGCCACAACCACCGCGATATTTAGCGGGGCGCTAATGGCGGCGTTAGCCTGTAGCGCTGCGCCGCCACCGATAATGTCATCGGTGTGCGCAGCACCCCGCTACCGCCCCGAGCGCCATATTAGGTCGCGGCCGCCTCTTCCGCGCCGGCCGCAAATAGCGACCGGTACACAGGGGCCTACCTGTGGCGGTAGTGGGGCGAGTTAAGGTGGAGGTGCGGCCGGCCGCTTTTTCGGCAGCCACCTGCCCGCACCTCCGTCCCCGGCCTCCTACACCCCCCCCCCCCCCGCGGCATTGCCGGCTGTTTCCCGAGAGCCCGGCACTTTTCCTTGGTGTCGGGCTCATTTGCCGGCACTCGCGAGCGGGGATCGCGCTGTTGCAGGCACCTCCCCCTTAACAGTGGGAGGAAGGCCTGCAGTACCGCAGCCTGCCGTGCCACAGCGGGTGGCGCTGCGGCACTTTGCGCGCCGATATTCAGTTTCAGCGCCCCAAGTGGGGCGCCGAAAGCCTTGTTGAGCGGCTGGCTTCCACTTGGGGCGCTGAAACTGAATATCCCGATGGCGCAAGTGGCTCCGCGCGCAGCGGTAATTCCGGCGCCCAGGCGAGCTTGGCGCCCCAAACTGAATTTTTAGCCCTCAGTCTCTGAGGAGGCCTCCTGATCCGGCCCGGATAACGCCTTTCAGGGATCTCTGGTTCCCGTTGCTGGGGTGACTCATCCACTTGATCTCCTATGGGTTCAACATCATCCAATACGTTCGAGTCTGAGGTAGATGCTACAGGCTCAATAAGTTCTTCAACTGGTGTCCCTGCCGTAGACATGGGGTCGACCCTTGTTCTCGATTCCACAAGTTGGTCAGCATGACGTCGTATTACGTTCTCTCCAACGTCTACCGTGTACATCAAGGGTCCCTGTCATGCACAAATTGTCCCAGGTTGCCATTTAGCATCCCTATAGTCCCTGGCCAACACTGGTTGTCCTATTTCAAAACTACGAGTGGCCTTTTTATTTACATGCTGGAATTGCTTGTGTTCGACTTCCCGTCGCACATTGGGTTTTAACAAATCCAACCGGGACCGCAACCTTCTGTTATAGAACATTATGGCAGGGCTTTGATTTGTCACTGCATGCGTGGCGTTTCGATACGCCATTAGGAAATTGTCCACCTTGTGTTGTAGTGGAATATGATCTTCACTCATGGCCTTTATTGCCTTTTTGAACGTTTGTACAAATCTCTCGGCCAACCCATTTGTAGCCGGATGATATGGGGCAGATGTATAGTGTTTCACCCCATTCTTTTTCATGAATTTCTGGAATTCTTCTGACACGAACTGTGGTCCGTTGTCTGAACATATTTGCTCCGGCAATCCATTCCTTGCAAATATGGTTCTTAGAACTGCAATCGTCTTCTCAGAGGTAGTGGTCGACATCTTAATCACTTCTGGCCATTTAGAATGTGCGTTTACTGCTATCAAAAACATGGAGTCCATGAATGGACCTGCAAAGTCGATATGCACACGTTGCCATGGGGCTCAAGGCCATTCCCACGGATGCAGCGGTGCAATTGGAGGTGCGTTCTGAACTTTTTGGCACCCTGAGCAGCTTTTAGTCAGATCCTCTATTTGTCGATACCTGGCCACCACACATAAGCCCTAGCAAGGCTTTTCATCTTGACTCCCCCCCAGATGACCTTCGTGCAATTCTTTTAGAACACTCTCCCTTAATTTAGGAGGAATAATCACCCTTGTTCCATACATCAATGTTCCTTGACATACGGACAGCTGTTCTCGTCTAGCTGAGAATGCTGGTAACAGTGGTTCGCCATGTGCTGGTCATCCCTTCACTCTCAAGTCGTAGACCTGAGACAGTGTCGGGTCATTTCGGGTCTCTCTCTCATTACCCGCATTGGTGACTGGTAAGCATTCGATGATGGTCGAGTGAAATATCTCGACAGGGTCAACTGCCGGTGCCTCTTCCACTGTAGGTAGTGGCAGGCGCGACAGCCCATCAGCATTACCATGTTGCTTTGTACCTTTGAACTCAATATTATATTGATGTGCCCCTAGGAAAAGGGACCATCTCTGAAGCCTCTGCGCCGTCATTACCGGAACACCCTTCTTAGGGTTGAAAATGGAAACCAACGGCTGGTGATCTGTCAGCAGCGTAAACTTTTGGCCTTGCAGGTAATGGTTAAATTTCTTAACTCCCCACACGAGGCTGAGAACCTCCCTATCTATCTGAGCATAGTTGCGCTCAGCGGAGGTCAATGATCTGGATGCGAAAGCGACTGGCCTTTCCGAGCCATCTG